>NC_080382.1:2758104-3116209 GCF_014773155.1 Arachis stenosperma | reverse complement strand
TGGGAGAAAGAGAGGAGGGAGAGGAGAGAGAGAGAGGAAGAGAGAGGGGAAGGAAGGGAGAGGGAGAGGGAGAGGGGGAAAGGAGAGAGAGGGAGAGGAGAGAGAGAGAGAAGGGAGAGAAAGAGAGAGAGAGAGAAAGGGGAGAGAGAGAGAGTGAAGGGAGAAAGAGAAAGAAAGAGTATGTAAAATTAATTTTGGAGTTTAAATAAAACCAGTTTTAATTTGGTTTAAAACTAAATGAACCATAAAAACTGATTTTTAATAAACTGGTTTTTCATAAAAACTATGGTTTCAGTTCAATTTTTTATTTAAAAAAATTGGTTTATTTAAAACAGTTTCAGTTCAGTTTCAATTCAGTTAAGTGAAACCAGTTTTTTTGCACACCCCTATCTGCGAGGATGATGTTTACACTCCCATAGATTTTCTTTTCAAGAAGTTTTGGCACGGAGCTGGGATTGAACCACAAGTTTATTATGTATGATTGTACTTTATGAATTTGGTTTAATGATTAGATTTTTTCTCCTCAATAATTATTGTTTTGGTTTTTAGAGGAATAGAACTTCTATTTGAGGAACTGTAAATAAGATTATGTATTTAATATTACGTGGATATAATTGTTTGATTAAAAGATTTAAAGTAAAGACTTTATAATTTTTTAAATTAAATATTTAGTTTATATTCGCAAAAACTTAATATTAAATAAATATAATATGTTATTAACGGATTAGAGGTAGGTAGTACATAAATTTTTAATGTGATCATGACGTATTAAAAATTAGGATGTTACACAACTTGTATTTTACAAATTTTAAAATAAAAATTCAAAATACAACTTATGTTTTTTAATATTCAAAATGAAAAAAAGGGATAAAATACAACTTGCATTTTGCAAGTTGCTTATTTAAAAAAATATTAATATTCTCATTGTAACCTGTATTTTGCATTTTGCAGTATTCAAATTTCCAAAAAAAAAAAAAAACTAAATCACAACCAACATTTTATATTGATATTATACTAGTATAAATATTTTACCCATATTTATTTTATTGTGTATATTAATTTTTTTTTTTATATCTAAAAAAATCAGCCCCTTTTCGTGCGTCCGTGGGTGTGTGAAGCATTTGATTCTTTGGTATGGCGTTTGACACATAATCTTTATGCTTTTCTTCCTTTGATTAACATATTTTATTTCAAAAAAGGAAAGACCGGGGTGTTGGCTTTAGTGGGTTGCTGATTAGGTTCAATGTAAGACGCATTATAAGTGAATGGGTCTGTAGGTGAAAAATAGTGACGACTTTTATTTTTAAAACACACTAAAATGACTAAATATAATATATATATTCTCGGTCCAATGAATCGAACATTTAAAAAGAGATCATAATAAGTATTTATTTGAAAATAAACAAAATAAAAAGATAAGAAAACCTTTTACAAGATTAAAAAAATTGAAAAATTTTTTCTTACAAACTTTAAATGTGTTGTTTTAGTTTTTTTTTTTAAATAAAACTTTTGAAATCACTTTTTTCTTGTTTTGATCTTTGAAATTATCTAGATCGATGTTCTAATAAAAAAATTTCTTTCTAAAGAATTAACATAACTCAATAATAAAAATATATACAAAATAAATCTTTGAGTAAAGGCTATTTTTTATTTTTAATATTTTTAAAAAATTTTAAGATTGTATGTACGCATCATTCTTGTCTTGTGCGTCCGCACGTATCCGAACGATATTTTCAAATTGTTCGTACACACAACTTATAAAAATTTTGGGCATATGTATGCATATCTCTCGTACATATGCATGAGCATTTACACATAGTTTATCCCGTGTGTAGGTAACATTGTCTGCATGGGTATACATAGCAGAAATTCTGATTTGCTACAAAATCATAGAATTTCAATTTTTAATTCCAAATTTTAAATGTGCATAATTTTTTTGTTAAAAATAATTTTTGATCCGTTTTTCGAATGTTATAAATTTCATGGACTTAATTTTTATTTGAAATAAGTTTTACCAAATTTTGGGATCCAAAAATCAAGTTATGACCCATTAAAATTTGTTAAACATAGGTTGGACACAGAAGACATCCGTATTAAGTCAATGTCGATAAATATCGTATCTAAAATATATCTAACAGATACAATAACTTAATGAAGTGTCTATATTTCTTAGGTCATGTATTTATTATTTGCTAAAAAAAATTAATATAAATTATAAAATAATGTCTATTATAAAAAAAATGTATTTGTAGAAAGAGATTGATTTGCTTTGACACGTGTGTAAATAAAGAAATAAATTAAAGGGTTGGTATTATTGTCGCCCAATATAGTTCATAATGAATGACACCTCAACAATATTCACGCGCCAACACGCGCTTCTCCTACAAAAAGGCAATTGCTAATAGAAAAAACCGCCTTCTCACTTCACTGCACCTTACTGTTACCCGCCTGTCGTTTCTCTCTCTCTCTCTCTCTCTCTCTCTCTCTCTCGTTGTTGATGGGTTGCTTTACTCGGCCTTCCTCATCAGACAAACCAAATCTAGAGTTACCCATTTCTCTGTTCTTCCATTTCAAGCAAGGGCAACGCAAAACTCGTATCCTTTTTTCCATTTCCTTTTCTCCGTAAACTTCAATGCTTGTATTCTGAGCTACTCTTCTCTCTCTTTCTCTCCCACACCCCGATTCTCTTGTTCCCTAAATCATTCCGCCGAGGTTCTCTCTTCCCCTGCTATGAGACACGTGGCTCTTTGATCCTTTCAATTCAAACAAGTTAGGTAGGTATCTTCTCTCTTTTCATCTTTTCAGTTTTCACAATGTTTTTGACTTGTTGCGCCATCTATGCCCCCTCGTTGATCTGTTTCTGCTGATTAGTTTTCTTTTCTCAGGACCTTTGGGGCTTTGATTGATGCTTCGCCCTTTGATTTTTCTTCTCCTCATATTAGTTTCCTTTTTCTTTTAGCACACCAATCCCTTCCCAAAGCTTGATAGTAAAAGGTTTGTTGGGAACTTGTTTATATTTATGAGCAAAAAAGACACTGTAGGACTTTAGAACAAAAAGCTGGTTTGGAAAAGGTGATGCCTTTGGCACATTTTCTCTATCAGATGAAATGCTTGTGACCAATAAGGAGCAAATCAACATGTCACAATGCTTGTTCTGTATCTGAGGTGGTTGAAGGTTTTCTTTTTTTTTTTCCCCTTCTTCATTGCTTGGAAATGCCGTTGTTTTAGTCTATTTGATATAATTTTGTCCATTTATGAATCGTAGTTATTTTAGTTTGATATCAAATGTCATAGAAAATCTAAAAGAGTGAATTATCTATTATGTATGTTTGCAGCATAATCTACTGTTGGGATGAGTTGAATATAATAGCATATATTTAGTATCAAGAGTTTCATGTTCTGTGTTGTGTGGTTCTATTTACTGTTTTGATTTGCTTAACGTGGCAACCTGCAACTAGTGTTTGTGGTTTGCAACTAACATGAATTGTGTCATGCAGATGTTTAGAAATTGCTTTTAGTTTGAACGAAAAATCCTAATTCTTTGTTCTGTATTACCTCTTTTAATTTGAAGATAGGATATTATATCTGAATCATCTAGTCTAGACTATCTAGTAAAAGATGATAAAATCTAGAGGATCTTTCTTATTTGATGTTAAGATGTTTAAATAATAAGCTTTTTTCCCCGAACACACCCATTAGGTCTTTCATTTGAACTTCTATGGCTGGAGAAACTTCATGGATCAGTCACTATGATGATGACACAGGAAGGGATATTGGGGAGTTTGGCTCATCGTTAGAGCCTGGTGAAGATGGTGACAAACAAACAAGTGTTGTCTCTGTGGATCTTATTTTGCCGGATGACTTGTTGGAGCGGATCCTAGCCTACCTTCCTGTTGCAAGCATTTTCAGAGCTGGTTCTGTATGTAAAAGATGGCATGATATTGTCACTTCAAAGAGGTTTTTATGGAACCTTTCTCATGTTCTACATCAAAAACCTTGGTACTTCATGTTTACAAGCTCTGATGAACCAATCGGTCATGCATATGATCCCATCCTACGGAAATGGTATGGCATTGAACTTCCCTGCATTGGCACTTCAAATTGGTTCATTGCTTCATCATGTGGTATGGTTTGCTTCATGGACAATGACAGCCGAAGTGAATTGTGTGTATGCAACCCTATTACCAAAAGGTTCAAGAAGCTGGAGGACCCTCCGGGTTTAAAATTTTCTGATTACAGTGCACTAGCAATCTCAGTTAGTAGGGAATCTCAGTGTTATACAGTGGCAATTGTAAAATCCAAGCAAGTCCCTGAGAACTTTTTCCAGTGGGATATCTCAATTCATATATACAATTCTGAAGAAGTGACTTGGATAACACCTTTCACCGAAGTTTTGTTAGGGTGGAGAGGTGGTGACGAGAGTGTAATATGTAATGGGGTGCTATACTTTTTGGTTTATTCAACAGGGGCAGGTCTACCTGCAAATCGCCATTCCCTAATTGGATATAACATCTCCAACCATTCTTCTCAAGGTAGCTTAACAAGGAACTTTATTCCAGTACCTTGTTCTCTGACATGTGGCCGTTTGATGAATCTAAAGGAAAAGCTTGTAATGGTGGGAGGTATTGGTAAACCAGATAGACCTGACATAATCAAAGGAATTGGAATCTGGGTTCTAAACGATAAGAAGTGGGAAGATATTGCACGAGTGCCTCACAAATTCTTCCAAGGCTTTGGAGAGCTTGATGATGTTTTTGCCAGCAGTGGCGCAGATGATCTCATATATATTCAAAGTTATGGATCTCCTGTGCTGCTTATATATGACATGAGCAATAAACAATGGAAATGGGCACAGAAGTGCCCTGTGATAAAAAGGTTCCCACTTCAGCTTTTCACAGGTTTTTCCTTTGAGCCTAGGCTTGAAATTGCTCCATAGCTTCTCCATACAATAATAATCAACAGCTGCTACTGGCACCTGATTTTAAGGCTTCTGCCCATTTTCTTCTATTGTTCTTTAGGACAAAATTTAATCTGATTTTGGTTCTTTAACAGTTCATACAAAATGTAAGTGCTGATAAAGATGCTTATTTGTGGATACTGGATACTATTAGTTGCATTTCAGAATACCACAGTTATATTTTTATTTTTCACCACAATATGTTCTCTCTCTACTTATGCAGTTGCTCTAATAAGAATAATAACATATTGCTTAGATATAAGGATACTATGCTTTTGAGTGGACTTCACGGATCCTTTTTCCAGCATCTTTTAACACACGTTAGGCTTTGACTTACTGATGAGCCAATGAAATTGTTATGCTAAGATTGCATTCTTTGTTGTGCATGTGTGATTTTGATTTTTCAGAGTCTGATATCTGAGATGTTTGTGTCGTCCGTACAACACTATTTTTTAATTTTTTTTTTGTCAAAATTTCAATAAAGGTTGGAAAAAATTATAACTACTCCGTGTAGGTTGGTGGAGAAGTGTGGTCCAGGGCTACTTTATTCTTTAACAAATGTAAAAGTGGGTTTTCCTTGGTGGAGATTGTGACAAATAAAGATTAAAATAAATAAACTTCATTTTCAACATTGAAATAAGTATATGAGGTAGCCAAGGAGGAACAAGTGCAGAATATTCAAATGGCTTCTCTCACTTTGGATTGTGATGGGTGATGATGGAGTTGGAGTTGGACTTGCCGACTGCTGGTGAAAGTAACTTTTCTGGGTCTTACCCCTATGCATGTATATACAATTCATAAATATGTCACATCATATTAAAATTTCGAAATGCTCAAAGCAAAAAAAAAAAAAAAAAATGGTTCTTACAAGGCTATTTTTTTATATTGTAAAGTGAATGGTGTAATATGGGATTATTATGTAAATTTGGTATAATGCGTCGATATGAGTTGAATCGGTGGCAGAACAAATTGTTATTTAGGATTTGAAGAAAGGACAAAAAATATTACAAAACGTGACTAACGATTTGAGAAAGAATAAGTGATTTTTTTATCAAAATGAGAATACCGATTTTATCAAGAGCTCTAAGTTAATACGATTTGATACATTAGTATTTTAGCATATAACTTTAAAAATTTTTTAAGTGTATCAGTATACCAATATTTTAATAATTTTTAACTGTTAATCTTAATTATAAAAAAATATATAATATATATAATTAAGATTAATGGTTAAAATTTACTAAAATACTGATACTTTTCTATCACTTTAGTTAGTATTTAATAGAACAAAATAACAACATAAACTAAACCCAGAATTTTTAAATTTGGATAGATATTCATTCTTTTTTTGAAAGTCTACGAGATTTTTAATAATAAAATATTTTTTTTTGGTTTTTGATATTTAACTTTGGGAGATTGGTGAGTCTCTCTATCAATGATTTCTGATGTTAATTATTAATATATCCTCTATTTAATTCTTATAAATAAAAATATTTAAAAATTACTAATATTCTTTAATTTTACATCACAAATTTAGTCAATGTATTTAAAAAAATAACAAAAGAAAAAACTAGACCGTCTTGACAATTATCCCTAAAAGACAATAAGACTCCTAATAAAAAAAATTTGTCAATCCTAGTTAGTTTTTATTAATAGATAAATCAATAGTTTAACATGTCATGTAGATTTATTTCATTAATACAGAGAGAAAATATTAACGGAGGGACTAATCAGTCTCATAAAAATAAAGATTAAAGACTTGTTTGGGTGAGTTTTTAAGAAAAGGTCTTTTTTCAAGTTATTTTTTTCAAAAGATCTTATAGAAAGTAAAAGTAATTTTATGTTTGAATATCTTATACAAAAAGATTTTTTATTTATCAATTATGTTTGGGTATAACCATATAAAAGTATTCTTTTGTTTATTTATTACGTAAAAAACATCTTTTTTTTAAAAAAGATCTTTTAGAAAAAAGATGTAAATTGTAACTTTTTAAAAATGCTATTTTTTTTTATTTTTTCAGTATTTTTATTTTTACTACTAAAAATTTACTAAATATGTTAAAAAATAAAAAAATTTATTAAAATTTTTTTTTATCAACTTAACAACACTTAAACAAACACTAAGAGTTGAAAAAAATATTTATTATTGAGAATTTTGTTATCTTTTAAGATAATTGTCAGATATTGTTTAAGATTTTTTTTTCTTTAGATTTTACACCAAAATTACAAGAAACATTTTATAGAGATCGAAATTAATATAAAAACATTTTATAAATAAAAAAATTAAGGCAATGCTGATTGTTGCTTTTTGCTGTATTAGAGAATGCTTTTATCTTTCCGGCTTTATAAAGTCAACATTTAATGCACTGGTAAGGGTTGGACCTTCATCAATTAAGTTTAAGAGCTGACGCTTGCGCCCACAACACCTGCACATTGCAACATTTTCCATACCTAATTCATGAATAGTATAGTATGGTAGTACAGAGTATTAAGAACAATACTATCTGCAATTATTTAGAAATAGTGATTGCTTGAATCTTGAATCATCAACCGTTCATGCTGTATTACAAATTTTGCAATTTATCGATGATAAAGTCTTTATAAAATTTATAAATGTGAGATAACCTCAGTTCTTGAATTATTTTTAAAATTGAGTTAATTTTATTCAATTATATTTTTAGATGAGAAGAAAGGAGTGTGTTACAGAAGTTTGTGTGGGAATGGAGAGCAAAGGACTGTAGAGTGTAGACTAAACACTCTAGACTTGCAAGTATTAAATTGATAAGATTTTATAAAAAATTAACTTTCAATTTGATATTCAAAAGAATCAGATGTTGACAAAAAAAAGTCTTTAAAAGATGTTATTGATAAAATAGTTTTGAATAATTTAAAAATATGACAAAAATAACTAATAAATATTATATCTTTTATAAATGACAAAATTTTTGTATTTAACAAATGATTTATTTATTTAATCCGAATTTTTGTGATAATATTTGAACAAATATTTAAAAATATATCGAAAAAATTCGAACAAAAAAATTTATCTCTAAATTTTTCATTTTATTTTTCAAAAAAACTATCATTCAAAATAAAAAAATTAAAAAACATTTACTTAACATAAAATTGCCAATTTTTAAAGATGAAAAGATTTTATTTTTCTAATAATATTTACAAAAAATTGTATCAAAATATGATATCTAAGTTTTTTTTAGAATATATATTTAATATCTAATTCTTTTTGTCGCATTTTAAAATATTTCAGGGACTTATTTGTGGTTATTATTTTTTAGAGTTTTTACTGGCGATATAAATTTTTGAACACCATTTTACTAGTTTTCTCAACTTATAAAATTCTAAAAAGGTACTTGCATGGATGAAAAATTTAGATATGAAAAAGTTTTGTTTAGAATAACTGACGGAAAGTTTTAATTCAAATTTTTAATTATCTTTTAATATTTAAATTAATAAAAATTTAGAATTTAAAATATATTATTTTTTGATAACCTAAAATAGATACAAATTTAAAATTTTATTTCAAAATTGAAAAGATAATTAAAGAATAATTAAAAGTTTAAAACTCACATATTTTTATTTTGTTTATATTTTACTTTTTAAAATGTTAGGCTTATATTTAACAATATCATTATTCATACAACAAATATTTCTAATATTAGTATAAAAATATAGTTGTTATCAATAATTATGTATTTAAATTATTTGTAATAACAAAACAACAAAAAATTGTGCTGATTGTTAATAAAAGTGCGAGCCGTTAGATGATTTGATTGGTTTGACTAAATTTTCATCTAACGATTCTCAACTATCAACTTCACGTAAAGTCGACTGCATCTGAATTTTCACCTAACAAAATATTTATATCAAAATAATGTTTATTATAATTAATATGAGACATAGAATTGTATATATATTTTTTTATTTCTCAGGATACTTATTTAAACAGACTAGTGAATTAACTATTAAGTTGATTCATAGAAACTTTTTTTTCTATGAAATTTTTAACTCGACAGATCAAAGACTAACTCGAATTTATGAGTTCTAATTTGTCAATGACTAATAAGTTATTGCATAAAGAAGATATATATTTAATGGTGAAAATGTGTATTTTGTTTTTTTTCTTTCTTTTTTTTTTGTCAATACTTGTTTCAGTTTCTTTTTGTTCAATTCTAGCCCAACTACACCAAAAGGGTCCTAAATCTAAAAAACTTAAACCCAAAACTAACAAAAAGAAACGACCAAAAAAAAGAAAACGAAAAACAGAAAAAGGAAAAAAAAAGAAAGCCTCCACTCGTCCAGTACATTTCAATTCCAGAAACATGGGAAGGTGAGGCAGTTTGTTATCCTGGCTAGTGATTACTTGCCTCGCTGAGTGGTGGTGGCGGAAATGGGAATGGAAGGAACTAAAGGAAGTGAAAAGAAGAGAATGATAGCGTTGGGATTCGAGGGTTCAGCCAATAAAATCGGAGTCGGTGTTGTCACACTTGACGGCACCATCCTCTCCAACCCACGCCACACATACATAACCCCTCCCGGTCAAGGCTTTCTCCCAAGAGAAACCGCTCAGCACCACCTTCACCACGTTCTTCCACTCGTCAGATCCGCTTTGGAAACCGCCAACGTCACTCCCGATGACATCGACTGCATCTGCTACACCAAGGGCCCTGGAATGGGTGCTCCCCTTCAGGTCTCTGCTGTCGTCGTTCGCGTCCTCTCTCAGCTTTGGAAGAAGCCCATTGTTGCTGTCAACCACTGTGTCGCTCATATTGAGATGGGTAGGGTTGTCACCGGTGCCGTTGACCCTGTTGTGCTTTATGTTAGTGGCGGTAACACTCAGGTCATTGCATACAGTGAGGGTCGTTACAGAATCTTTGGTGAGACCATTGATATTGCTGTTGGTAACTGCTTGGATCGCTTCGCTAGGGTTTTGACGCTTTCCAATGATCCCAGTCCTGGTTACAACATTGAGCAGGTTTTTTATGAATTCATTGTTGGCAATTTTCCTTAATCATTTTGTTAGTTGAAGGTAGCAATTTTTACTTAAAGGCTTATGTAAACATGGAAATTTTATGAATCAATTAGTCACACATTTAAGAAATTTAATGTAGCAATCTTTGATCCAGATAAGTATACAATATGCATAGAGGAGTACAAATGTAGTATTATAGTTGTGCTTAAGTGGATTGTGATCTCATGGTTTAGAATTTAGGATTTAGGGTTTAGTGTTCTCATGGTTCAATCTGTTCAACTTGCTTTATATGGTTTTCTTGCCTTTCAGCTTGCTAAGAAAGGAGAGAAATTTATAGACATTCCTTATGTTGTCAAAGGAATGGATGTATCTTTTAGTGGAATACTTAGTTACATCGAAGCGACTGCAGTTGAAAAGCTGAAGAATAACGAGTGCACACCTGCAGACTTGTGCTACTCTCTGCAGGTATATTTGTTTGCTGCTCCCTTTCTCTTCGGTAAGCTGTTATCTTTATAAAATTATGAATTTGCGAGTTTGGATTTCTAAGAATGTTAACATTGCAGGAGACTCTGTTTGCTATGCTTGTGGAGATAACAGAGCGGGCTATGGCTCATTGTGACTCGAAAGATGTCCTTATAGTTGGTGGTGTGGGCTGCAACGAGCGTTTGCAGGAGATGATGAGAACAATGTGCTCTGAACGGGGTGGGAGGCTGTTTGCCACCGATGACAGATATTGCATCGACAATGGTGCAATGATAGCTTATACTGGTCTCCTTGAATTTGCTTATGGTGCGTCGACACCACTAGAGGACTCTACGTTCACCCAGCGATTCCGAACAGATGAAGTGAAAGCAATCTGGCGAGAAGCAAGCTCTACCAAATTGAATGGTCTTGCAGAGAAAAGCATTTGATTTGTTATTCTTCAGGTATTGTCTTATCATTCTGTGCTCAACTAAGCATCTGGGTGTAAAGCATGAACTGTATGGTTTCATCTAGTCCATAGTTGAGTTCAGGTGGAAAACTTTAACACACGAATGAATGATGAGTTAATTTGTTGAGTCCTGCAACACTTCCTTCTCTTGAATTGTTGCATAATAATAAGATAAAAATGATTTAAACTACGTTAGTGTTAAACCAATGGGGATAATATTGTGGCAATTACGACTGAATTTAGTGAAACTAATGAGATTGAACTGTAGCTTGCTTTTTATATCTGTCTTGTTACTTTTTTGTTTTCTGCTAAAGAAACTCCGAAAAACTAATTATAGAGTTGAAATATATTTTTCCTTCTGTGATTGCAGGTCTGAGTCTGATTGCCTTCAAGCTCAAGTTTATACATTAGGACCTTGTAATTTATTAGCACGGTACATTATATATGAAACTCTTCATTTTTATTTAATATTCTATTATCAGTGGAGAGTGGTGCAGTGATGGCACTGATCCAAGATGTAGGAGATGGTTCATTACCAATGTCAACTGGGGCATCACTTTAAAGTTTAAACAGTATTGGTTATAGTTTTTTTCATGTTACATATTGTCTAAGGTAGTCAACTTAGGTTATGTATAGAGTTAGTAGTTTAAGGTTGTATCTTTTTTTTTTGGACAGAAGTTTAAGGTTGTATCTGCATTACCCTATTGTTGTAAACTGAAAACCTGGGTAATTGTGAACCATGGCATGTGCTACTCCATTTAAAAACCATCTTCAGAAGTAACGCTTAGACATTGCTCAGAACACAGTGGAAGTTTCATGTAGATGGCTTTTTTATATGCTGCGGCGGTAACTACATTAATTTGTGGTTAATCAAAGGAAGTAGCCATAAGCATTCTTCAAGTAGCCATAAGCATTCTTCAATTCACGTTTCACATCCCTTACTTTTACCATTGGCAACCTAGTTACTCAGTAATACTTGGTTTGCTAAAAGTCTAAAACAAAGAGAAACAAATTGTATAACAACTTTAATTATCCATTACTTATAGCCAAAAAAAAAAAAAGGGGCAACGGACCCCTTATTAATTGCCGACTTTAAAAACAAGGCTTTTAGACCACGCTCAATTTTAGGGGAAAGCAAACACAGAAGCTGGTCCAATAACAAATAAGTATGTGTTCTCTTTTTTTTATTTCACGTGTTCCTAGGTGAGCTTTAAATAACACACTTACACGGTTGGTGATTGATTATGTGGTACTTGATGAACCAAGCAAGTTGTGATGGTGAGCAAAGGGAAGGATCGAAGCACATGGCAGTGTTTTTTATTGGAAGACAGAAAAAGGAAACCTCGTTCAAGGTCTACGCATAAGGGCGCAAAATCTCTCCAAATGAAAAATGAAGTCTATGTATTTAGCTAGCATACCCTATTAAGAATGTTATGAACTTGTCACAGCATCCCTTAATGATGTTGGAAGATGTTAAAGTATGTGAAAGGGAGTCGCACACAGTCATAGTTACAGTTACATACTTACATTTTCCCAAAATAATAATTTTTGACCATGTTTTTTATTGTTGAATATGCTTTTACTTTTAAACGAACCACTTTAGACTAGTCATGGAATTGATACCAAGAAGTGAATTTTCTAGGCAATACCTAATGTGTGTCCTGAAAAATAATAATCCAAGGAATGTATGAATCCAAGGTATTAGATGAGGTGAAAGGAAAGATGGACCACAAGTTCACTTGGATTTTTTTATGATATCATTATGTATCTGTAAAGTCCTCGTATCAATTTGTGGACCCTTTGCTTTTGTTTTGTTTTGTTTTGTTTTTTTGTGTTAGATTTTACCATGCAAATGCAAAATTACTCAGTGCTATTTGCAATGCGCCATCCCATGAATTCGCATGCTTAATCCCGCTTCAAATCTTTAACCTTTCACTTAATCAGATTAATTAGTCATAATTAAGTGCATAACATATATATGTGTGTGTGTCCTTCAACAAATTCAAGGACACTCTGCTTCGGTCTCATGCTCTTATTATAGCTTCTATAACCCCGTAGCTCTTAGGTAATTAGGTTAGCCCACAATGGCTTTTTTATTTAAATAAATAGCAAAAAATGATTTTGATTTTGATTTTGATCAAATAATTTGTTATAATTTGGATCGTATTATTTTAATTTTGATTTTTTATTTAATTTATTATAAAATAATTATAATTTGTATGGTATTAATTTAAATTTATTTTTTAATATAGTCAAATTATAAGATCTTGAAATTATTATTTTTTATTTAAAATTTAAAATTTAAATTTTAAAAGTTTTGAGAAGAGAAGAGAGATTGCGGTGCTAATAAATAAGATTGTGGTTTAAGATAGTTGCGATACACAGTTACGAACTTTAAAATTGATACAATAATTTTTTTAATAGAATTTAATTAAAATGACAAATCTAAAATTTAATTAAATTATTATTATTATTATTATTATTATTATTATTATTATTATTATTATTATTATTATTATTATTATTATTATTATCTTGTCTTCACCAAAACAAAAAAAAAGGGACTAGTAGTAGTATTATATTTAGGTCCGTTTTAGAAATTTCAAAAGTTTTTTTTTAACTTTTGACTTATAAAAAGTAATAATATTAATGTCTGTTGTAATTTTTAAAATTATGTTGTAGCTTTTCAAAAAGTTATTTAAATGCTTACGAAGAAATCATAAAAAAAGTATTTATAAAAAAGTTAAAAAAATAACTTTTTTTATAATAAAAAACTTGTTATTTGAGGTAAAAATTATAGAAAAGACAGAATAAAAAGTTTAGTACTTATCTATAAAAATTAGGCTTTTTTACCTAAATACGCATGTGAAACACTTTAATTCCCAAAATACGTATGAATTGAAATCTTTCTAAACTCCATTTCTTGACCGGCGTCCGCGAAATGAATTTTCATATCATTTCAAGCCAGGTGCCTACAAAATAGGCCAACCATATCAGGTGATGTCTACCTCTATTTTCTTGGTGGCAGTAGCGAAATGGAAGAAACAACTCAGGAGCACCAGGCACAAAATAAGGGCACTGATTGTTTGCCAGCTTAATATTGTACAATATTAATACTTAGTTGCTAATAAGAACATAAATTGAATCCAATACAAAATACCTAATTGAGAAAGCATTCTTTGTACACTAAATGTTATTATCAAATTTGTCAATAGTATATTATCTATCTTAGATTTTCAACAATATCTTAATTAACTTTGCTGCCCTTGAATGGTAAGTAATATGAATCAACAATACCCACAAAACATATAGCAGCATAAAAGTTAAGCAGCTTATCCGAAACTGTACGAGTAGAAGGAATAACCTTTGGTTGTAAGGTTGCAAGAATTTCACTAAGTGAAAGTGCATGAACTAGCAAATATAAAATGTAATTATATGAATGAACCCAAAATCTCTTCTACCATGATAATAAGAAAAATGTGTCAATTCTATAAGAAGTAATAAGCTGCAAGCTCATTAGCATCAAAATTACAATATTCCGAAGTAACTTTTCTGAGTTCTTATGGATTGTTTGCCTATGATGATATCCCATAAAACAATTTTATAAAAAAGCAGTGGCATAATATCATATCAATAGTTCATGTTCACCTACAAACCTCAAGAAATGTCATCTTACATATAGAGAGACTACAATAATGAGCAACAACTAAATTATACAATTGACCTGCAAATCATCATAGGACTAGTTTGAATTGGCTTTTAAAAAAAAAGTATTTATTCTTTTATCTTTTTTAAGAAAATTATTTTTTATAGATAAAAGTTATTTTACATTTGGGTAGACTTTTTAAAAGAGTTTTCAAATATTAAAAACGTCTTTTGCTTTTGTTTTTTTTTTTTTTTAAAACAAGGTATTACTGGCTTTTAGAAAAAAGCAAATAATTTGCTTTTTTAATAAAAATACTTATTCTTAAAAAATGTATTAAAATGTGTTTAAAACTTAAAGTATTTTATTTTATTTTTTATAAAAAGTACTTTGTTAACTCAAATAAGCTAATTCAAACCAACACATAATTAGGAAATTCTTACTCCTAAGTACGTCCAGATAATTATGGTCAATTGTCAAGATAATTCTGCAACACACACAAACACAAGTAACCTAGAGATAACATTTTAAACAAAATCTTTTTCAATATAAGGGCAACAATATCCACTTTTCTACATCAAATTATGACTATACCATAGAGTGAATATGGGAGTGTCCTCACCTCCGCAGTGCTCCCATTTTGCGCCTGATGCCCCTGAGTTGTTTCTTCCATTTCGCTACTGCCATCAAGAAAATAGGGATAGTCATTTCGTGGGAGCTGCATCTGATATGGTTGGCCCATTTTGTGGGCACCTGACTTGAAATGATATGAAAATCCATTTCGCTGACGCCGGCCAAGAAATGGAGCTGCGCATTTTCAGAAAGATTTCAATCCATGCGCATTTTGGGAATTAAAATGTTTCACATGCGCATTTTGGTAAAAAAACCTAAAAATTATTCAAACGTTAGGAGATTCCAAACATTGGGACTAAAATAATATTTTCTCCCTTTCTAAAAAAAATAAAACTGTGTGCTTATCCATTAATGAGATCTAATATAAATCAAATATATTGCAGATCAAATTCTATCTGTCATGGCTGCATATTAGAAAATAAATTTCTTGAAATTATTAAGTGATTTGATGAACTTTATGTAAATATTTTGTATTACCAAGTCTAATAATAGAATATCTTATAGCTAATTATCACGGATAACATCACGTATGTGATTGATAGAAATTATATTCAATAAAAGAATCTTTTAAATTTCTTTTTCATGAAAGCTCCTATTGAAAAAAGCTTGTTGAGAAAGGGAGAGGGTTTTATTTTGGAGTAGTTGAAGAAGTTGTGTCGTCCTAAACTATGTGTCTGCGGTGGGCCAAAACTGTATTTAGTTGGTACGCTATTGTTACTGCACCTAAATATTCAATACAAAATGTTACGAATCATAATTAGACTGACCTTACATTATATCAGTTGGGATTCAAATTGACAAACAAGACGATACCACTTTGAGATAGTGCCACGCAAATTACTTTGGGTTCCACAACGAAAAAATAAGGCCGAAATATACCTCCTCATCAAAAGCCAACGTAAAGAACTACATATCGAATCGCATTTACCTCTGCCATCACCGTAGCTAAACACATCGAAAAAATCAACCATGACATTGTCTATGTCTGTCATTCCCAATTTTAAGATTCATCTTTTTTAGTCATGAATTACAATGAAAATTATTAATATAATCCTGCACTGTTCATGAATCATTTACCTTAGATTATTTTAAAACTAAGTTCAATATTCGCTAACTACAAACAAATCTAGACTACAGGCTAACTTTTGATTATGTGGCCACCATAGGCATTACATCCATAACCATAACAGAACCCACCATTATATATATAATAGTAGAGAATTACAAGTTGTAACTAAATTTTTAAAGTGGTCTCTCATACTCATAATTTTTATCATTTTAGTTTCTTAAATTTAAAATTGTTTATACTGGTCTTTAAAATTTAGTTTTGAACACTATATTAATTCCTGAACACTATATTAATTCCTAGATCTCTGAATTAACGAACTAAATACTGAATTGACTTTAATTTGTCATGCTAAATATATGACTAAACAGTATTATTTCGTTTTGACATTTAAATAAGAAAAAAATGAGAAAAAAAATTTTATATAATGTACAAATTATCATATTTTCTTTTATTCTCTAAAAACGACCTTCTTTTATTTTATTCAAAAACTAAAATAAAAAGACGTTATTTAATCATGTATCTAGTGTGATAAGTCAGAACTAATTTACTATTTTGTTCGTGGATTTAACGTTGGAAAACATTTAGAAATCAATATAATGCATAGAATTAGATTTCGAGAACCCGTACAGTAAATTTTAAATCTGAAAAATGAGTGAATCTAAAAATCCACCGTGGGAATTTAGTCTACAAATTGTCAATTACGAATGAAAGTGAGAAACAATTAGTTTAGGCAGGAGGGAACAAGACAAAAGGGGGACAAAATTAAGGTGTTGGGATGGGGGGCCTGGCCCCAACATTGAGGGCACGTGCTGAGGTGGCTGCCTGCACTCAAACAATACAAGCTGCCTTTGTAACTTACACCCTCCCTCACTCAAGCTTACTTAACTTGTTCATGCTGCTTTCTTCGTGCACTGTCAAGTATTTCAAAACAAAATCAGTTGAGAGAGAGATGGAAAGAGGTAGAGAGGAGAAAAGGGAAGAAGGAATAATGGTGTTTGTGGACAAAAGGGGTGGTTCTTCCACTCCTCCACCCTTATGGAGGCTTCACCTTCCATCTCACCACTCCAGAATCAACATTCGAGAATTCCTCAACTGTCCCACATCATCGTCACTCTCTGCCAGAGAGCTCTGTGCACAACTCTGGGAGACTCAGCCCTACCAGATGGCACTACTTCCCCGCTGCCGCCGCAAGGGCAACACACTTCTTAAGCTTCCTAAACACTTTGCTGATAGCCCCTATCACCAGGTATAATCCCGACTCGCGAGTTTCTTTTTCTAGTCTTGTGCATGTTTTGATTCTTAGGGAGTTTGCCAGTTTCTTTTTCTACTCTTGGTGCATGATTTGCTGCTTAGTGAGTATGTTAGTTTCTTATAACTATAATTGGAAATTTTAGTTTCACTATTGAAATTGGAAACTTAGTTTTGGTTATTTATAACAATTGACTGGGTGAACTGGATTCGTAAAATTATAATTCAATCAGCTTTAGTGGAATTTGTTGATGCATTTTTAGACAAGTAATTGTATTATTCTTATGTTCCTCAATGAAGCCCAAATTAGAACGTAATTCGAAAAGACATGTCCAAGCATCACCTCTCAAGCACCGTAGATCAGTTGAAAGTAAGGGTTGTGCTCCTCTGCCAGTGTCCCCTGCAAGTTACTGTAACTCCGTGAAAGTAAGTATTGTTATCTATGTTTAATTTTACATTGGAAGTAAGTATTATATATATCTGTGTTTAATTTTTCCTTTATATTCTACATGTTCTGTTCTCTTTTATATCAGTGGTATCTCATTAGTGGTTAAAAAGAGAAATAGATTTATAACTGACTTTGTTGATTTGAGCTAACTTCAATCCTCAATTATCATTATGGTATATATTATGTTTGAATTTTTTGTTTGCTTAAAATAGGTGGCACCGTACAATCTTTCAGTAAATCCAACAAGTTCTGCGGAGTTAAGGGGTAAATGTGGCGACCCTAAAACATCAAGAGAGTTACTCAAAGTACTGAGCCGCATCTCGAGCCTTGAAGAACAGAACGCATCGAGTATGTCAGTGATAAAAGCCTTGAAAATGGAGCTAGATCTTTCTCAGGTACAGGTCAGAGACTTACTACAAGAAAAGCGAATGATAATGAGGCAAATAGAAGAGGACAAGCTTGTGAGGAAGAACAAAGAACATGAAAAAGTTAAAGCTACAGTTCAATCAATGAATGAAGAGATAGAAGAAGAAAGGAGGTTGAGACAGCATTCGGAAAGCGTTGGTCAAAAGCTCACAAGGGAGCTTTCGGAGATGAAGTCTTCACTGTCAAGTTGTCTCAGAGATCTTGAAAGAGAGCAAAAAGGTCGGATCCTATTGGAGAATCTGTGTGACGACTTTGCCAAAGGAATAAGAGACTATGAACGAGAAGCACGTTCTCTAAGACAGAATAATGGCGCTGAGACGGGTCATTTTAAAGGTGAAAATAACCTTGATAGGCTAATGCTTCATATTTCAGAGGCTTGGCTTGATGAGCGCAAGCAATCAGGAGGAAGAGATTCTGTTGTTGACAAGTTAGGTGTTGATATTGAAACATTTCTTCACGCGAAAAGGTCGGTTGATTCAGGCAGATGCAGTAGCCACACCCCAAAAGAGATTCACCCATGCCTGCATTCACTGGATAATGCAGCAATGAGGAAACAGGTTCAGTCAGAAGATTGTGAATTGGCAACACAAGCTCAAAAGCATGTTGGGAGCAGTTCTATATCATCAGAAGGTGATAAGGTTTATCCAGAGACAGATAATATTTTCGGGGAGGGTTCAGTGATTAAGCTGAGTGACATGTCTGAGTCTTGTTCTTCTTCCAAATTGCCAAAGGGAGTTAATGACAACTCGCTGATGGCAAAACTGCTTGAAGCAAGATTACAGCCCCACAAACCTTCAATGTGAATTTTACATACAATGCTTTTCCAGAAAACAATAGATTTTAAAGCATTTAGGAATGTACAGAATTTGTATTATAAATCATAATCTTCTTTCTAGAATTAAAACAATTTGATAATATGATACACTCATTTGAGCAATTGATCTGCAACGCCAACTTTGCTTTCCGGTGCAAAGTTGACTCCAAATTTGTCAACATTGTGTGGATTTAATTGCTAATTATTAGTTAATTCTGCCAATTAAACGGAGATGCTTGCACCATACGCACAAGCACACGTCACTAAACAAAATATAGAATTCATAATAGGATTCATAATTGAGTCTGTATCTGCATCAGATATGTTAATAGGAAAGGATCAAAGTCGGCAATAATGTTGAAAATGGATTCAATGTTTGACAATCCTTAATTTATTATATAAAGTCAAGCTCCAAGTGAGAAGCACATAACCGCAGTTCCATGGAGAATAGCCACTGGGTAGTTGTGGTGTTTGTGTTGGAGCTCTCTTCGCTCCAAGTCCGAAAGGAGGTGATAACAGACCTTAGCGGCTACTTCATGGATACCTCTGCCTTCTTCTGTTGGGGTGCCATGCACAAGAGAAGTCAGAGGTTTGCATGAATTTGGTGATAAGGTCAATTGCCTTTAATCTTTTTGGTATTGGAGTGAAGGGAGCGCCACCGAACCATTAGCTTCGTGTATCTATGCATTCGGTACGTTGATTTATCAGCTAACCATAATCTATTTAGGCGAACTAATTGATTTAATTAACGTCATAACAACTAGGTTTCTTTGTCTAGTTTGTAACAGACAGCAAGCAACAGGTTTCACTAATCAAGTTTCGGTGCCAATTGATGTCTTGAAAGAAGACGACATGATGACTACTTTGGGAGACAACTTCAAAAGGAGGCGACACACAAGATGCCATTGAAAACATGCCAAATTCATAACCTCCAAGGCCTCAAGGGTAATTAGCAATTACCATTCCATAGTGCCTTCTTTTTCAATGTAAAACCATCATTCTTTCAAAGGTGCTCTAGTTTTACTTAGCTGATTGTCATTTATGAAATTATATCACCAAATTATGTTAACCTATGTTTAGCATCTATATTTAACAAATACACAAGCAAGATAGCAAGGATAGATGACCATATCTTAAAATCCTTTAAAAGATGAAACCATAGAAAGACGAAAAAAAAAAAAAAACATCTCAATCTAGTAAGCACCGTAAATTCGTCATCAGAAAAATGTTTAACAACTAACTCTTGGAAAAACAATGAAACCGAAAATATAAGACTGACAAAAAGATAACTAAGAATTAGATTTTATCGATATCCTCATCCTCGAACTCGACGTAGTCGTCGCCAAACTGGTCTTCGTCATCCTCGAGGCCACCACCGACGGTCTCGTTGAGGCGGGTGGTGTCAGGGAGCTCGCCGTAGGCCTTGAGAAGTCTGGCCTCGTCAGCCATGTACTTGAGGATAACGTCAGCCTTGTCGTTCTGGAAGTCGCGGAGGCCGACGAGGATGATGTCACCGGCGGCGATCCACACCTTTTTGTGCATCTTGCCTCTGATATGACAGAGCCTCTTGATGCCGTCGATGCACATTGCTTCACAGCGGCCGTTACCGAGCATACGGAGGACCTGCGCGTATTCCTGTCCGTCCTCCTTGAAAACCAGCTCTCTCTTGTCGTCGTCCGCTTCGTTCTTCCCCCTCTTCCTGTTCTTCCCTCCCTTTCCCTTGTTCTTCGGCATCTTCTTCTTCTTCTTTCTTTCCCTCTCTTACAGTTGCAGATTAGGTTTCAATCAATCGGGTTCTTTGTCTATTTGAAGCTTGCTCAAATTAAATTCTAAAACCCTAGGATTGGTAGCTTTTCCCTCTTCTCTCTCTTGCTCTCTGACTCTAATCGAGTTTGCGTTGGAGGAACCGTAATGCAGCTTCTGCCCCTTATATAACTCCTTCAAGGCGGCTAACTCCATAGGCGAGGTCGGTTTCTTTTTGTCCTGGGCACCAAGATAAAAAAAAGATAAGGCAATCTATCTTTTATTTTTTTTTAAAAAAAAAAAGAACGTTGATTCTTTTAATTTAAAAATTAAAATAAGATACTAACTTTTTCCAACGTGATTAGGTGATTCTCTGTTCTTTAAAGGAAAAAAAAAAGATAAAATAGTAAAATGATAAATTAATTATTTTTAAATTAAAATAGTAGGATATATATTTAAAAAAATTATAAATTTAATTATGATTTTTTTTATTTTATTATTTTATTAATTTTTTATTTTAGATGATTTAAATTTATTATCTTTAATGTAAAATGAATAAATTCCTTAAAAGTTTTAATGTTAAAGAATAAATATTGTTGTTCTCTAATATATACTGTTTTTCAGAAGATCCGCACAATGCCCAAATAAAAGATATTTGTTGCTGAAATTTTTTTTTTATTTGTTTAAGTGAGTTTTTAAAAAAGATTTTTTTGAGTTATTTTTTTAAAAGATTTTACAAAAAAGTAAAAAAATTATATTTGAGTATCTCATGCAAAAAAAATTTATCTATCAATTATATTTGGATATAATAATATAAAAATACTTTTTTGTTTATTTATTATATGAAAACATCTTTTTTTAAAGAAAAAAATCTTTTAAAAAAAGATATAAATTACAGTTTCTCAAAAAATATGTTTTTTTATTTTTCTAATACTTTTACTTTTACTACTAGAAATTTGTCAACGCTAACAAATTAAAAAATATCTTTTTTTTATTAATTTTTTTTATCAAAATAATAGCGTCCAAACAAATACTTATTATTTTAAAACTTAAGAAATAATATGTTGTTATTTGCTTAAAAAATCTTTATAATACCCATAACTAAAAAAAATTAAACAACACAATCTATTCTATTAATTTTAATAAAAAAAATAGTAAAATTTAATGAGGTCTGCTACATATACAAACCTTTTTGGGC
Source organism: Arachis stenosperma (assembly GCF_014773155.1). Lineage (NCBI taxonomy): Eukaryota > Viridiplantae > Streptophyta > Magnoliopsida > Fabales > Fabaceae > Arachis > Arachis stenosperma. The sequence goes on along the minus strand of NC_080382.1, from coordinate 3,094,112 downwards.
TTTGGCTAAGAAGTCTTATAAGTTGGCATAAGCCCAATAAAATACACGCGCATTACACTCCCAGATTCAAGAGTAAATACACGCACGTTATTCAACCACTTCCTGTTTTCAAAGCGCGCTACTCATCATGCATTATGAATAACTCTTCTTCTTCCTCCATGAAAACGAGTTTCTTGCCAAATTTGTTCGATCTCCTTCGTGCGTTCTCTCTTCGCCTTTTCATTTGTTGTTTTACCTGCGTTTATCACTGGTATTCTTGCTTCGTTTTTTTTTCCGATTTTCATGGTTTCTGAAATCAAGTTTTGAAATCGTTTTGAAGATAATGGAACTTCAGAAATACACCCAAACGATTATAGAAATACACCCAAAATCCGTTGAAGTAGACCTTATGCATAATTCAGAACTCTTCCTCTTTCTCCTCCTCATCTTCTGCTGCTTCTTCTTCTTCATTTTCTTATTTCATATTCTCATAATTCTTTTTAGGAGGAAAAAATCAAACAAAAGAAGAAAAAATACATAATGTTGCAAAATTAAAAGAAGAACGAGGAGAAACACGACGATGAAGATGAAACACTTCAAAAATGATTTCAGAACTTGATGTCAAAAAACAATGGAAATCGAGAATAACGAAGAAAGAGAATAAAGAGAAAAGCACGTAAATGAAAAATGAGAAAGAAAAGGCAAGAAATTCAAAAAAAAAAACGAAATCCTTTCAAAAATTAAAAATCTGTTAGAGGCACGTTTGAGCGTAATATCAATTAGAGGACTTGTAAAACTTGTATAGCAGAATCACTTGTATATAGAAATTAATCGAAATTTAATTCGTCACTAAAATATGATAGTTTGAATTTTTTTAAAAAAAGAATAATCATTTTATCTATGTTCTCCCAAATCATAAAAATGGAAATAAAACAACAATTATGATTAAAAGTATTTCTTTAAGGTGCACAAGCATTTTGTTGATTTTCTTGCGGTATCTTAACACTAATTTAACAGGGATCTATGAGAGCGTACTTAATGTATAAAGAGATAAGCAACTAAATGATTTAAAAATACAATTATTTTAGCTTTTGATTTTGTTTATCTGCTAATTAAAAAGAATAACAAAACTACCTGAAGACTTTTACCAAACTTGTTACGTTTTTTCGACTACTACCTTTTACTCAATTTTAATATAAAGAAAAAAGAGATAGAGAGACAAAAGAAAAGTTCATTCTTTTAGATATCAAATAAAAATTAGTATAATCTTTTAATATTAAAAGTAACGGTGTTTTACAAAATTTGGAAGGCTATAAAATTTGCAGAGTGCAGATTATAAGATAAAAATTTTTTAATTTATAAAAACAATACACAAATTGCGTATTGTATTATTTTAAAATTAAATTACAATATACAAATTACGTATTGTCAATACAATACATGTTCTACGTATTGTATTTGCACAGAACAGTGCCTTTAAAATAGTGTAAAATCTTATTTTTTGTAACATTAACATAAAATTCTATTCATTCTTTAATATTAAAATAAAAAATTCACAAAAAATATTACTTTATTCTTTTTTTTTTTATTTTTTCTTCTATGCTTTATTACAAAATGTTGTCAGACATACGTGTGGATGAATATTCTATGGTTGTTGGAATGTTTAAAATATAATATTTTTTAAATATAGCGTTAAGAGAAAAAAGAGGTACTAATAAAAAAATGTTCCTATTATCCTTTTTAACCTAAAATTTTCCGAGTTTGCCCTAACCTATTAAATTCAATAAATTATGTGGTCTTAAGTTAATATTTTCATTGTACTACATAATATTTTTACTATTAGAATGTCACACTTTCGTCTGCATCACTCTAATAGTAAAGACGATAACTTTTAGGGTAAAAAACCCAAATGAGCCAAGGAGAGCTCAAAATTACCTAATTCAGCCAAATGAAAAATCAAAACGTGAATCAACCAGGACGAATTATTATATAATTCGAATCAATATGATTCGAATTTGATTTGCATGTAATTCGAATTGATATGATTCGAATTACTAGGAAGCCAACAACTGAATGAAGTTCGAAACAATTTGTTTCGAATTACACCAAGATAATTCGAATTTATTTAATTCGAATTACTATGAAGGCACATTGTTAACTAATTCGAATCAAGTTGATTCGAATTACTAGGTTAGGTTGTGACACTACATAATTCGAAACATATAGATTCGAATTATATATATATAGTGCGAGCCAGGTCTGTATATATATGCTGTGAACTCATGTTGCTCTCAACAAAGAGGTGAGATGGCTAGTGAGGAGAGTTTCCTAGTTCTGGTACATTACAGAGGGTCGATTAAGAGAAAAACTCGGTCCGGCGTGAAGTTCACTGATAAGGATCCCCTATGTATTATCGTGACGCCGACAACCACCTACGATGCACTTGTTAGCTCTGTGCTGGAGAAGCTGGGTGTTGAAGGCGTTAAAAGGGTCAAGAAGTTTTTCTACCGCATTCCAACAGCGGTGCTCCATGACACCGTGAAGTTTGATTGTTTCACAATCGGTAGTGACGAGGACTTGCAGGTTATGTTTCTTTCTCGTAGGCAGTTTCCCGAGGTAAGGACACCAGAGCTGTTGGCAAAGTTGGTTGATGTGGTATCTAGCTCGGGTGGTTCGAACCGGAATGCCACTACGATAGCCGCGGTTGCCGGCTCGAGCTCGAGACCTGCTGTTGCTTCATCCTCTGCTCCTGTGTATGAGCCACCGATGCAGCCTGTTGCGTCCCATTCGTTTGCCGTTGATCTGAGCGGCAATGTTGGAGACGAGGTTCGGTATGGGGAACATATTCCCACCGAGGTACATTGTCCCACACCGGCTGGTGTTGGTGATGGTTTGTTTGATGATCCAGATGACAATGACGTGGAGCCGGATATGATCGCTGATGAAAGCGGCGATGATGTTGGAACTACTGTTCCGACAAGGGCTACAGGTGGATCTAGTTCTGGCACACAGCAGTATCCACCCCATTTTTCCTCATTGGACCTGGATGCCATGCGGCAGGACGACAATGCTCTGCAGGCCTCAGGATTTGGTGCTAGAGATACCGAGGGGTCTGCCGGTATGAACGAGTTCCAGGTTGGCCAACAATTTCAGGATAAAGATGAGGCGCTGTTGAGTGTGAAGACGTACAGTATCCGCCGAGGGGTCCAGTACAAGGTCGTTGAGTCTGACTACCGCAGGTATGTGGGAAAGTGTTCTGAGTTTGGGAATGGGTGCACATGGCTAATTCGGTTGAGTCTCCGACAGCGGAAGGGTATCTGGGAAGTGAAGCGATACAACGGACCGCATACATGTCTTGCCAGCTCCATCTCCAGCGACCATAGGAGTCTGGACTACCATGTCATATCCACCTTCGTTATGCCGATGGTTAGGGCTGATGCAGGTGTGAACATCAAGGTGCTCCAAAATGCCACGGCCGCACACTTTGGGTTCAGGCCTACGTACAGGAGGGTATGGATGGCGAAGCAGAAGGCCGTTGCCGTGATATATGGGGACTGGGACGAGTCGTACAATGAGCTCCCTAGGTGGGTTTTAGGAGTTCAGCTGACGATGCCTGGCACTGTAGCCGTCCTCAGGACTTGCCCTGTTCGAGTTGGGGGACAGGTTGACGATTCTCAGGTTTATTTTCATAGGCTGTTCTGGACTTTCCCCCCTTGTATCCAGGCATTCCGTCATTGCAAGCCTTTGGTGAGTATTGATGGCACCCATTTATATGGGAAGTATGGGAGAACACTGCTAGTCGCCATTGCACAAGACGGAAACTCGAACATTCTCCCCATGGCATTTGCACTAGTTGAGGGTGAGAATGCTGAGTCATGGTCTTTCTTTCTTTCCCACCTCCGTGAGCACGTGACACCTCAGCCGGGTCTGTTAGTTATCTCAGATAGGCATAACGGCATAAAGGCAGCCCTTGAGGCTCCGGATGGGGGATGGCTACCGCCTGCTGCGTACCGGGCGTTCTGCATTCGACACGTTGCAGCGAATTTTGCCTTGACGTTCAAGGGAAAAGATGCCCGGAGGCTTCTTGTTAACGCCGCTTATGCCAAGACCGAGGTGGAGTTTGACTACTGGTTTGACATTCTGCGCTCTGAGAATCCGGCAATGTGTGACTGGGCGAACCGAATCGAGTATTCGTTGTGGACACAGCACTGTGATGAGGTTCGGAGATTCGGGCACATGACGACCAATATTTCGGAATGTGTCAACTCAATCCTGAAAGGGGTTAGAAACCTCCCTGTTTGCTCCCTGGTGAAGGCCACATACGGAAGGCTTGCTGAGCTATTTGTCCGTAAGGGTAGGGAGGCCGAGGCTCAGATGGGTACTGGACAACAATTCAGTCAATACATAGTAAAGTGTATCGAGGCCAACCTGAGAACAGCCAGGCATTTCACGGTGACTGTTTACGACAGGGATAACTCGGAGTACACCGTTGCTGAGACGACTCCGACAGGCTCATTCTCTCTTGGTACGTTGGTGGACGAAATTGTGATCCATGTTCTAACTATTTTGAGATGAAGGCTTCTATTATGGCACTGGTTGAATCCACAACTCCGTTCAACTAACCAGCAAGTGTACTGGGTCGTCCAAGTAATAAACCTTACGTGAGTAAGGGTCGATCCCACAGAGATTGTTGGTATGAAGCAAGCTATGGTCACCTTGTAAATCTCAGTCAGGCAGATTAAATATTGATTTATGGTTTCGAAAATTAATAATAAAAGGAAATAATAAAAGGGATAGAATACTTATGCCGATTCATTGGTGAGAATTTCAGATAAGTGGATGGAGATGCTGTATGGCTCAAGGACGCCTGCTCTCCTACTGCTTCTACTCAATCCTTCTTACTCCTTTCCATGGCAAGCTGTGTATAGGGGTTCACCATCAGCGGTGGCTACTTTCAATCCTCTCGGGAAAATGATCCTATGCGGCTGTCACTCGCACGGCTAATCGTCTGGAGGCATCACCCATGGTTGATGGCTACATCCCATCCTCGCAGTGAAAACTAATGCTCACGCACTCTGTCACAGTACGGCTAATCACTGGTTGGTTCCTGCGCCTACTGGAATAGAATCCCTTGATCCTTTTGCGTCTGTCACTAACGCCCAGCACTTGCAAGTTTGAAGCACGTCACAGTCATTCATTACCGGAATCCTACTCGGAATACCACAGACAAGGTGAGACTTTCCGGATCCTCATAAATGCCGCCATCTATCTAGCTTATACCACGAAGATTCTGTTGGGGAATCTAAGAGATACGCATTCAAGCTCGGTTGCATGTAGAACGGAGGTGGTTGTCAATCACGCGCGTTCATAAGTGAGAATGACAATGAGGGTTATCTAACTCATCACATTCATCATGTTCTTGGGTACGAATGAATATCTTGGAATAAGAATAAAAGAGGAATTGAATAAAAGAAAATAGAATTTCATTAATACTTGAGGTACAGCAGAGCTCCACACCCTTAATCTATGGTGTGCAGAAACTCCACCGTTGAAAATACATAAGTGAAAGAGGTTCAGGCATGGCCGAATGGCCAGCCCTCTCCATGATCAAGTGACCGAATATTCAAAGAGATTAAACTGTCAAAAAGATGTCTAATACAATAGATAAATGTCCTATATATACTAGACTAGCTACTAGGGTTTACATGAGTAAGTAATTGATGCATAAATCCACTTCCGGGGCCCACTTGGTGTGTGCTTGGGCTGAGCTTGATCTATCCACGAGCTGAGGCTTCTCTTAGAGTTGAACTCCGAGTTATGACGTGTTTTGGGCGTTCAACTCCGGATCATGACGTTTTTCTGGCGTTTAACTCCAGACAGCAGCATGTACTTGGCGTTCAACGCCAAGTTACGTCGTCAATTTTCGAATAAAGTATGGACTATTATATATTGCTGGAAAGCCCTGGATGTCTACTTTCCAACGCCGTTGAGAGCGCGCCATTTGGAGTTCTGTAGCTCCAAAAAATCCATTTTGAGTGCAGGGAGGTCAGAATCCAACAGCATCAGCAGTCCTTTTGTCAGCCTTTTTCAGAGTTTTGCTCAAGTCCCTCAATTTCAGCCAGAAATTACCTGAAATCACAGAAAAACACACAAACTCATAGTAAAGTTCAGAAATGTGAATTTAACATAAAAACTAATGAAAACATCCCTAAAAGTAGCTTGAACTTGCTAAAAACTACTTAAAAACAATGCCAAAAAGCGTATAAATTATCCGCTCATCACAACACCAAACTTAAATTGTTGCTTGTCCCCAAGCAACTGAAAATCAATTAGGATAAAAAGAAGAGAATATACTATAAATTCCAGAATATCAATGAATATTAATTATAATTAGATGAGCGGGACTTGTAGCTTTTTGCTTCTGAACAGTTTTGGCATCTCACTTTTTCCTTTGTAGTTCTGAATGATTGGCTTCTTTAGGAACTTAGAATTTCGGATAGTGTTATTGACTTTCTTAGTTAAGCATGTTGATTCTTGAACACAGCTACTTATGAGTCTTGGCCGTGGCCCTAAGCACTTTGTTTTCCAGTATTACCACCGGATACATAAATGCCACAGACACATAACTGGGTGAACTTTTTCAGATTGTGACTTAGCTTTGCTAAAGTCCCCAGTTAGTGGTGTCCAGAGCTCTTAAGCACACTCTTTTGCCTTGGATCACGACTTTAACCACTTAGTCTCAAGCTTTTTACTTGGACCTTCATGACACAAGCACATGGTTAGGGACAGCTTGATTTAGCCGCTTAGGCCTGGATTTTATTTCCTTGGGCCCTCCTATCCATTGATGCTCAAAGCCTTGGATCCTTTTTTTACCCTTGCCTTTTGGTTTTAAGGGCTATTGGCTTTTTCTACTGCTCCTTTCTCTTTTTTTTTTTTTCGCAAGCTTTCTTTTTCACTGCTTTTTCTTGCTTCAAGAATCAATTTCATGATTTTTCAGATCATCAATAACATTTCTCTTTGTTCAAGAGCCAACAATTTTAACACTCATAAACAACAAGATCAAAAGACATATGCACTGTTCAAGCATTCATTCAGAAAACAAAAAGTATTGTCACCACATCAATATAATTAAATTAAATTCAAGGATAAATTCGAAATTCATGTACTTCTTGTTCTTTTGAATTAAAACATTTTTCTTTTAAGAGAGGTGAAGGATTAATGGAATTTATTCATAGCTTTAAGGCATGGTTACATACTAATGATCATGAAATAAAGACACAAAACATAGATAAACACAATATTAAAAACCGAAAAACAGAAAGGAATAAGGACAAGGAATGAATCCACCTGAGTGAGGGTGGCGCCTTTTTGAAGGTCCAATGGTGCTCTTTGAGCTCCTCTATGTCTCTTCCTTGCTTCTGTTGAATGATTCCTAGTAATTCTTGGTGTTCCTCCCCTTAGTTGCTTCCAATATTTGTGTGGAGGACAACTTATTCCCTGAGGTATCTCAGGGATCTCTTGATTTGCAGCCACATGTTCTACCACTGAGCTATGACGGCTTATATTTAGTCTTTCCATCTCCCATGACTCAGAGGTGGAAGCTTTTTGTCTTCCCTTTGAGGTTTCTCTGGCTTTAGGTGCCATTAATGGTAATGGAAAAGCAAAAAAGCTATGCTTTTACCACACCAAACTTAAAATATCGCTCGCCCTCGAGCAATAGAAGAAAGAAGAGAAGAAGAAGAAGAAGAAGAAGAAAATGGAGAAGAGTGAGGGGAGAAGGATTCGGCTATATGGGTGGGATTGGGTGGGATGGAGAAGTTGACTTGTAAAGGTAGGTGGGGTGTATGGGGAAGAGTGGATAAATGTGGGTGGTGAATGAAAAACAGAAGGGATGACCATGAATGGAGAGAGAGAGGGCGAGGTAGGTGTGGATCCTGTGAGGTTCACAAATCCTGAGGTGATCCTGTGGGGTCCACAGATCCTAAGGTGTCAAGGAATTCCATCCCTGCACCAAATAGGCATGTAAAATGCCTTCATGCATCATTCTGGCGTTTAAACGCCCATTGGTGCATGTTCTGGGCGTTCAACGCCCATGTAATGCATGTTTCTGGCGTTGAACGCCAGTTTCATGCTTGTTTCTGGCGTTCAGCGCCAGTTTGTCCTCTCTGTGCACGTTCCTGGCGTTTAACGCCAGGATGTTGCTTGTTTCTGGCGTTCAGCGCCAGAATGGTGCTCTGTTCTGGCGTTGAACGCCGGCCAGATGCACCTTACTGGCGTTGAACGCCAGCCTGTGCGTCCTCCAGGGTGAAAATTTTTACTTCTGCTGTTTTTGACTCTGTTTTTAATTTTTATGAATTTTTCGTGACTCCTCATGATCATGTACCTAATAAAACACAAAATAACAATAAAATAAAAATTAGATAAATAAAATTGGGTTGCCTCCCAACAAGCGCTTCTTTAATGTCAATAGCTTGACAGTGGCTCTCATGGAGCCACATGGTGATCAGGTCAATTTAGTGTGTAGTCCCAACACCAAACTTAGAGTTTGGATATGGGGTTTGAACACCAAACTTAGAGTTTGGTTGTGGCCTCACAACACCAAACTTAGAGTTTGACTGTGTGGGCTCTTCTTGACTCTGAACTGAGAGAAGCTCTTCATGCTTACTCTCTTTTGTCACAGAGGGATGGCCATGTGCCTGAAACACAAGGTAGTCTCCATTCAATTGAAGGACTAACTCACCTCTGTTGACATCTATCACAGCTCCTGCTGTGGCTAGGAAAGGTCTTCCTAGGATGATGCATTCATCATCTTCCTTCATAGTGTCTAGGATTATGAAATCAGTAGGGATGTAAAGGCCTTCAACCCTTACTAGCACGTCCTCCACTATTCCATAAGCTTGTCTTATGGACTTATCTGCCAATTGTAATGAGAACAAGGCAGGTTGTACCTCAATGATTCCCAGCTTCTCCATTACAGAGAGTGGCATAAGATTTATCCCTGACCCAAGATCACATAGAGCTTTTTCAAAGCTCATGGTGCCAATGGTGCAAGGTATTAAGAACTGGCCAGGATCTTGTTTCTTTTGAGGTAGAGTTCTCTGAATCCAAGTATCTAGTTCACTAATGAGCAAGGGGGGTTCACTTTCCCAAGTCTCATTACCAAACAGCTTGGCATTCAGTTTCATGATAGCTCCTAAGTATTGAGCAACTTGCTCTCTAGTCACATCTTCATTCTCCTCAGAGGATGAATATTCTTCAGAGCTCATGAATGGCAGAAGGAGATTTAAAGGAATCTCTATGGTCTCTAGATGAGCCTCAGATTCCTCAGGATCCTTAATAGGAAACTCCTTCTTGCTTGAGGAACGTCCCAGGAGGTCTTCCTCACTAGGATTTTCGTCCTCCTCCTCCTTTGTGCATTCGGCCATATTGACTATGTCAATGGCCTTGCACTCTCCTTTTGGATTTTCTTCTGTATTGCTTGGGAGAATACTGGGAGGAGTTTCAATAACTTTCTTACTCAGCTGGCCCACTTGTGCCTCCAGATTTCTAATGGAGGATCTTATTTCATTCATGAAACTGAAAGTGGCCTTTGACAGATCAGAGACTATATTGGCTAAATTAGAATTGGTTTGTTCAGAGTTCTCTGTCTGTTGCTGAGAAGATGATGGATATGGCTTACTATTGTTCAGCCTATTGCGTCCACCATTGTTAAAGCCTTGTTGAGGCTTTTGTTGATCCTTCCAGGAGAAATTTGGATGATTTCTCCATGATGAGTTATAGGTGTTTCCATAAGGTTCACCCATGTAATTAACCTCTGCCATGGCAGGGTTCTCAGGATCATAAGCTTCTTCAGAAGCTGCCTCTCTAGTACTGTTGGATGCATGTTGCAATCCATTCAGATTTTGAGAGATCATGTTGACTTGTTGAGTCAACACTTTGTTCTGAGCCAATATGGCATTCAGAGTATCAATTTCAAGAACTCCTTTTTTCTGAGGTATCCCATTGTTCACGGAATTCCTCTCAGAGGTGTACATGAACTGGTTATTTGCAACCATGTCAATGAGCTCTTGGGCCTCTTCAGACGTTTTCTTCAGGTGAATAGATCCACCTGCAGAGTGATCCAATGACATTTTTGAAAATTCAGAGAGACCATAATAGAATATGTCTAATATGGTCCATTCTGAAAACATGTCAGATGGACATCTCTTGGTCAGCTGAGTATCTTTCCCAAGCTTCATAGAGGGATTCACCATCTTTTTGTTTGAAGGTTTGAACATCCACTCTCAGCTTGCTCAGCTTTTGAGGAGGAAAGAATTTGTCCAAGAAGGCAGTGACCAGCTTATCCCAGGAGTCCAGGCTATCCTTAGGTTGTGAATCCAACCAGATTCTAGCTCTGTCTCTTACAGCAAAAGGGAAAAGCATGAGTCTGTAGACTTCAGGATCAACTCCATTCGTCTTTACAGTCTCACAGATCTGCAAGAATTCAGTTAAAAACTGATAAGGATCTTCAGATGGAAGTCCATAAAACTTGCAGTTTTGTTGCATTAAAGCAACTAGCTGAGGTTTCAGCTCAAAGTTATTGGCTCCAATGGCAGGAATGGAGATGCTTCTTCCATCAAATTTGGACGTCGGCTTTGTGAAGTCACCAAGCATTCTCCTTGCATTATTATTATTATTTTCGGCTGCCATCTCCTTCTCTTGTTCGAAAATTTCTGAAAGGTTGTTTCTGGATTGTTGTAATTTAGCTTCTCTTAATTTCCTCTTCAGAGTCCTTTCAGGTTCTGGATCTATTTCAACAAGAGTGCCTTTTTTCCTGTTCCTGCTCATATGAAGGAGAAGAAACAAGAAAAGAAAGAGGAATCCTCTATGTCACAGTATAGAGATTCCTTTATGTTAGTAGAAAAAGAAAGGGGTAGAAGAATGAAGAAGAGGGTTCGGATTTTTAGATGAAGGGAGGTGAAGAGAAGTGTTAGTAATTAAATAATTAAATAGAATAAGAAGAGAGAGAAGAGAAATTTCGAAAATAATTTTGAAAAAGGAGTTAGTAATTTTCGAAAATTAGAGATAAAATGTAATTAAAATTAAAACATGAAACAATTAGTTAATTAAAAAGAATTTTTGAAAAAGGGGGGAGATATTTTCGAAAATTAGAGAGGGAAAAGTAGTTAGGTGGTTTTGAAAAAGATAAGAAACAAACAACAAGTTAGTTAGTTGATTGAAAAAGATTTGAAATCAAAATTGAAAAAGATAAGAAGATAGCAAGTTAGATAAGATATTTTGAAATCAAATTTTGAAAAAGATAAAATTTTTGAAAAAGATAAGATAAAAAGATAAAAAGATTTTTAAGAAAAAAAAGATATTTTGAAAAAGATTTAATTTTTAAAATTACTTAGCTAACAAGAAACTGCAAGATAAGATTCTAGAACTTTAAAGATTGAACATTTCTTAACAAGAAAGTAACAAACTTCAAATTTTTGAACCAATCACATTAATTGTTAGCTAATTTTCGAAAATTTGATATAAAGATAAGAAAAAAATTTTGAAAATATTTTGAAAAAGATTTTTAAAATTTTTGAAATTTATAAAGAAAATGAAAAAGATATGATTTTTTTGAAAAAGATTTTACAAAGATAAGATTTTTAGAATTGAAATTTTGACTTGACTTGTAAGAATCAACTAATTTTAAAATTTTTTTGACCAAGTCAACCCAAAATTTCGAAATTTGGAGGGAAATAAGGAAAAGATATTTTTTGATTTTTGAATTTTTAATGAAAAACACAAAAATGACCCAAAACATGAAAATTTTGGATCAAAACTCAAGATGCATGCAAGAACACTATGAATGTCAAGATGAACACCAAGAACACTTTGAAGATCATGATGAACATCAAGAACATATTTTTGAAAAATTTTTAATGCAAAGAAAACATGCAAGACACCAAACTTAGAAATCTTTAATGCATGGACTCTAACAAACGAAAAATGCATATGAAAAACAACAAATAACACAAAGCAAGAAAACATCAAGATCAAACAAGAAAACTTGTCAAGAACAACTTGAAGATCATGAAGAACACCATGAATGCATGGGATTTTCGAAAAAATGCAAGAAAAATTTTTAAAGCATGCAATTGACACCAAACTTAAAAATTGACTCAAGACTCAAACAAGAAACACAAAATAATTTTTTTATTTTTATGATTTTATGAATTTTTTTGAATTTTTATTAATTTTTTTCGAAAATAAAGTTTAGAAAAACGAAAAATAAAAGAAAAATTTTGAAAAAGATTTTTGAAAAGAAAATTACCTAATCTGAGCAACAAGATGAACCGTCAGTTGTCCATACTCGAACAATCCCCGGCAACGGCGCCAAAAACTTGGTGGACGAAATTGTGATCCATGTTCTAACTATTTTGAGATGAAGGCTTCTATTATGGCACTGGTTGAATCCACAACTCCGTTCAACTAACCAGCAAGTGTACTGGGTCGTCCAAGTAATAAACCTTACGTGAGTAAGGGTTGATCCCACAGAGATTGTTGGTATGAAGCAAGCTATGGTCACCTTGTAAATCTCAGTCAGGCAGATTAAATATTGATTTATGGTTTCAAAAATTAATAATAAAAGGACATAATAAAAGGGATAGAATACTTATGCCGATTCATTGGTGAGAATTTCAGATAAGTGGATGGAGATGCTGTATGGCTCAAGGACGCCTGCTCTCCTACTGCTTCTACTCAATCCTTCTTACTTCTTTCCATGGCAAGCTGTGTATAGGGGTTCAACCATCAGCGGTGGCTACTTTCAATCCTCTCGGGAAATGATCCTATGTGGCTGTCACTCGCACGGCTAATCGTCTGGAGGCATCACCCATGGTTGATGGCTACATCCCATCCTCGCAGTGAAAACTAATGCTCACGCACTCTGTCACAGTACGGCTAATCACTGGTTGGTTCCTGCGCCTACTGGAATAGAATCCCTTGATCCTTTTGCGTCTGTCACTAACGCCCAGCACTTGCAAGTTTGAAACACGTCACAGTCATTCATTACCGGAATCCTACTCGGAATACCACAGACAAGGTGAGACTTTCCGGATCCTCATAAATGCCGCCATCTATCTAGCTTATACCACGAAGATTCTGTTGGGGAATCTAAGAGATACGCATTCAAGCTCGGTTGCATGTAGAACGGAGGTGGTTGTCAATCACGCGCGTTCATAAGTGAGAATGACAATGAGGGTTATCTAACTCATCACATTCATCATATTCTTGGGTACGAATGAATATCTTGGAATAAGAATAAAAGAGGAATTGAATAAAAGAAAATAGAATTTCATTAATACTTGAGGTACAGCAGAGCTCCACACCCTTAATCTATGGTGTGCAGAAACTCCACCGTTGAAAATACATAAGTGAAAGAGGTTCAGGCATGGCCGAATGGCCAGCCCTCTCCATGATCAAGTGACCGAATATTCAAAGAGATTAAACTGTCAAAAAGATGTCTAATACAATAGATAAATGTCCTATATATACTAGACTAGCTACTAGGGTTTACATGAGTAAGTAATTGATGCATAAATCCACTTCCGGGGCCCACTTGGTGTGTGCTTGGGCTGAGCTTGATCTATCCACGAGCTGAGGCTTCTCTTGGAGTTGAACTCCGAGTTATGACGTGTTTTGGGCGTTCAACTCCGGATCATGACGTTTTTCTGGCGTTTAACTCCAGACAGCAGCATGTACTTGGCGTTCAACGCCAAGTTACGTCGTCAATTTTCGAATAAAGTATGGACTATTATATATTGCTGGAAAGCCCTGGATGTCTACTTTCCAACGCCGTTGAGAGCGCGCCATTTGGAGTTCTATAGCTCCAGAAAATCCATTTTGAGTGCAGGGAGGTCAGAATCCAACAGCATCAGCAGTCCTTTTGTCAGCCTTTTTCAGAGTTTTGCTCAAGTCCCTCAATTTCAGCCAGAAATTACCTGAAATCACAGAAAAACACACAAACTCATAGTAAAGTCCAAAAATGTGAATTTAACATAAAAACTAATGAAAACATCCCTAAAAGTAGCTTGAACTTGCTAAAAACTACTTAAAAATAATGCCAAAAAGCGTATAAATTATCCGCTCATCATACGTACAGGGTCTCATTAGGGTCTAAGACTTGTGATTGTGGATACTTCCAAGCACTTCATTTTCCCTGTCCGCACGCACTGGCATGCTGTGCTTATTCACGGCTTACATGGCAGCCTTACGTCCACGAGGTATATCGCCTTAGCTCCGTTTTCGGTGTCTATCAGATGGGATTTGCCCCTCCCATTCCGGAGGGTTTCTAGCCACCTTATGCCGGGCCTACCGTTATACCGGATCCGAGTATGAGGCGTGCGAGGGAGGGTCGTCCTAGATCCACAAGAATTCGAACCAACATGGATGAAGCAGATCCGAACCAGCCAAAGAGATGTGGCCTCTGCAGGCAGCCAGGTCACACCAGGCGTAGTTGTCCACAAGCCGCAGGCCCCAGCGGGACTGCTAGAAATCAGTAGGCGATTTGCTATGTATGTGTTTGTTTCTTATTGTATTAGCACTTGTCCTCTATTTGTTTATAACTTTTAATGTATTACAACTTGTATGGAACAACTTTGTTTCGTATGTGTAATGAAACTTGTTATTTGTACCAAATATTTCTGTTGAATGTCTTTTAAATCATTGAAATTTATAACTAGAACAAACAACATTATATCATGGTATGACTGATAACGAATAACATAACATGAAACTATAAATCATAACATAAAAGTAGAATACATCGACGTAAATGAGACTACATAACCTAAATTCAAATAACATAATAAGAAAGTACATACCATAACAACGATAACAAACCAACAAAGTACACAATATAAATATGACAACAAGACATACACCACTATCCATGAATCATCTAAACAGGTGCGATCCAGTGCCGCAACAGCGTGGCACCCGTGTCCGGTAGCCCCTACGAATAAGTGGCTCCTCATCTGGAATAGGAACACCTCTCGGATCCCCCAATAACATCTCCGGCGATAAAAACCTCTTCCCGTGCTGATACCACCATGTCAAGAACTCATGTGACGGTCCAGGGTCGGGCACGATGTCAAACTGTAGAATATAATCAGCACGCTCCTGCCAGTAAAGATGCCACTCAGGGTACTGTGCCGGGAACCAACGGTCACCTCCTCTCCCGTCCTTCGACATCAGGAAGTCGATGTTCAGGGTGGGAGACGGTATGGGCTGAACGCCGCCAAACTGAGGTAAAACTCTATCAACCTGATGCCACTCGACAACCGCAAAATAAATCATGGACGTCCTGCATCGCCACAACATCGTATGCCGAGGCTCCAACACCTCAGGATGGACAACCTGGATGACGTCGACTGCGCTATAGGGCATCCATATGAACTGAAAAAATCAAAATCAAATCGTTTGTACTTTCAGTTAAGTGATATAAACTGAAACACTGACTTCAGATACACAAAAGTTCTGCTTACTTACCTGCCGAGGCTGTAACAAATCGATCTTCATGTGAGCCATCTGTACCCGAGGTCCCTTGTTGCTAATCCCAGGGTTGTAACCAGACCATCTGCGTACAAGAAAACAGAAGAATATAGGGCATAATAACAAAATAATAACAAGAAGAATATCTAGTACAAAACAATAACGGTACCTCGAGGCAAGGGGCCAGCTGATCTCATCATACCCAGATGGTCTGAGTGTGGGAAACCTCTAGAAGATCCACGACTATAATAACTGTAATGGGCCAACTAACTTCACAACATGTCTGTTGGCGACTCGGCACATGCACCTGTACAGCCATGCTAGTGCCGCCGACGCCCAACTGTAGCGACCCATCTCCTCAAGCCGAGCAACATATGGTAGCCATCTGATGTGTATACGATTGCCGGACTTGTCGGCAAACAGCTGCGTACCCAATAACATCATGATGTAGGCCCGGGCAAATCGCCTAACTGTCTCTTCATCTGCCCCATCTGGACACTCTGCGAATGTCTCCTGAAACCAGGTGCAGTTGACTGCGAATTTCTGCACCTGGTTCTCCGGAGGTAAAACACCGAGCAACTCATGGAACCACTGCCAAGCAGGTCTCCCACCCTCAATGTAAAGGTGGAAGTCCGTAAGGCAACCACTAACATAGTCTCCGTCGACTGGCAACCCCAGCTGGTATGCGACGTCCTGAAGCGTGATAGTGCACTCTCCGAACGGCATGTGGAAGGTATGCGTCTCAGGCCGCCACCTCTCGACGAATGCGCTGACTAGGGGCTCGTCTAGTCGGAACCATCTGTCGTTCAGTCTCGCAAGATGGTAAAGTCCCGCATCTGCAAGTACGGGACATACCTCTCATCAAGACGCATCCCCTGTTGCCGCCTAACACTGGATATGCAACGACGAGGCTGGCCAGTACATAAACCGCATAATTAGAACAGATGCACAAACCACTAAATTAACAAAAACCATTAACAAAAACCATTAACAATAAACCGCTAAAACAAAACCATTAACAAAAACCATTAACAAAAACCATCAACAATAAACCATTAACAAAAACCATTAACAAAAACCATTAACAATAAACCGCTAAAACAAAACCATTAACAAAAACCATTAACAAAAACCATCAACAAAAACCATCAACAAAAACCACTACCCTACACTACTTTCCTAAACCACTATCCTAAACCACTAACAGTAACATAAACCATTATAAAAAACCATTAACAAATACCGTTATCATAAGCCGCTTACATAAACCACTAACCTCGTCGTTGATCACACCGGCGATATGAGCTACTTCATCCAAACGATAAAGCCTTCCCGGATCGTCCCCCATCGACAGAAACAGCCGCTCTGGTCGCACTCGTACTGAACGTTGGTCTTTTTCTCTGGGATTTGGTGGGGTTGGAGAATGAGAAAGTGATTCGAATGAAGTTGGCTCGAACTCCTTTTATAGCCGAATCCCTTGTAATTCGAATCAACTTGATTCGAATTACTATGCAACTCCAATTTCACCTAATTCGAATCAACTTGATTCGAACCCCTCTAATAGCCACTTCTCCTAGTAATTCGAATTAACTAAATTCGAATTATCTTGGTGTAATTCGAAACAAGTTGTTTCGAACTTCATTCAGTTGTTGGCTTCCTAGTAATTCGAATCATATCAATTCGAATTACATGCAAATCAAATTCGAATCATATTGATTCGAATTATATAATAACTCGTCCTGGTTGATTCACGTATTGATTTTTCATTTGGCTTAATTAGGTAATTTTGAGCTCTCCTTGGCTCGTTTGAGTTTTTTACCCTAACTTTTAAATACTTAATAATAAAATAAGAATTTTTAACTTGAATACCGGATCGTTGTATTTCTTAAAAACCAAAAATTCTTTTTAATTAAAAACAAACATATATATATATATACACAAAAATTTTTATACAAGTAACATATAAATATTATATACATATAAAATATACAAGTCATATCTCTCTTACACAATTATAATGACAAAAGCGAGAGAAAAATTTTGACTAATATATATACAAATAAAAACAACACGGCTAAGAACTTAGCAAAAACTTCATTAATTTTCTCATCCGTCCTGAAAAGAGAAGTCTGTAGAGGGGTGAGAACATCGTTCTCGCAGGTTCTCAGTAGAGAATTTAAGAATTGTCATAAGAAGATATATATAAAGAAGAATGAATTTCGAAAGCAAATATCATCGTTCATCTTATGAACCTTTTCAAAACCACAATTAATTATCCAAAATTCAAAGTTCTCTTCTTTAATATAAGGATTTCAAAGCTCAAATAATATCCCAATACAAAATCAAGTTACGGCCTTCGGCCCAACTTATAAACGACTTTCAACCTCCGGCCCAACATATGGATAAATTTTGACCTTTGGCCCAATATACAAATAAATCTCCACTCGATCTCAAAACAGAATCAGTCACAGGAACAAATAATACAAGACAAACACAATCAGAAAATAGTTACAACAAGTACCATAATTAACAGTTAAACAAGATTCATCAGATAGGCAAACCAAAATACTTAAACACACCCAAACAATAGCAAACAAATACAGTATGATGCATGCCTGTCCTATTGGTCGTGAGCTCACGCGTCAGTTATATTGCCAGAACCCGACACATTCAGTAGCTAACCTGGACATTTTTCCTCTAAGATTTCTCACATATATATACACTATATGTCTCGCAGGGTGAGTGTCCATTATGCCTCGCAGGCAGAATTTTCTATATACTTGCAAGGTGAATGCCCTATACACCTCGTCATCAGAGAGACCCTCGCAGGGTTGAGTGCCCTGTGCACCTCGCAGGCAAAATTGCTTGTATACTCGCGGGTGAGTGCCATATACACCTCGCAGGATTGAGTACCCTGTATATCTCTTTCAAAAACCTATTATTTTCGTCAAATCAAAAGTCTCAAATTAACTTCAGTAATCTATCTCAAGCTTAAACATTTAAATTCAATTGCTTTTGAAAATTACTAAAAACTTTCAAAGCCTTTTTCCAAGGTCCCAAAACATAATTCTTTTCTTAAAATCAATCCAAACCAAAATAAGTTATTAAATTAGATTAAATTACCTTAAATCAAGATTTATTAAATTAAATTCTACGTCAGAGTCTCTAAAATTTAAGGAAGTGACAACAAATTCTCATTTCTTTAAAATTCATTAAAATCCTTAAATCGTAACTCTTTAATTCATATCATTTCAATAAAACTCATTTTCGTTCAATCTGTAATACTCTACCACACAGAGCTTTACATTTAAGTTGAATAACAGAGGTAGAGAGGTATTACGACCTCCAAAAAAAAAGATGTATATAAATATAGTTGAAGAAAATTATGACTAAGAGCCTTGAAGAAGAAACTAAACAAAAGTGTAATAGAAAATTGCATCACACTCGTCCGAGTAAACATAAAACGGATAAACAGGACCGAAAAGAAGGATAAACTATATATAAATATCAGACTTCCAAAAGATACAAATATCAAATTCCAGACTCGACTTGCAAAGTTAAGGTTGGCCAAAGTATAAACACACACACACACACACCAAAAGTATAACCCATACTACAATATAAATACTTGTTTTTCTATTGCCAATCTCTAGGAGGGACTTACACAATTATACAGGGCGGAGACTAAATATACATATATACAACTAGAAACAAAATACTAAGCACTAAGATTATAATTCTTCGCTTCTAGAAGGTCTCCAGAATGCTCAGTGAGGTGCCTCTCGACCTACATCTGAAAAACAGTAGAATATGTATAGAATGAGAACTGGAGGTTCTCAGCATCGTAAAAGTGCCTACATAGATAATATATAAGGTCCCAAAAAAGTAAGAGACATTTCTAGAACTCCGACACTCAGATTAATCTTAAAAAATTTTCTAATCCGAAAATATCGGTAATCTATCTAAGAGAATTCTAATTCTAATCTAAGTTTTCACCTTCTGCCTCATTCAAGCCTCCAAATCACCAGGTGGAACAATCCTCATCACATCTCCACTATCTGAGGGGTCTCTCAAGGTCAAACACATACAAAGCATACAAAGGAATGCACAATTAAAGAAACAAAAACAACATTTAAGTCATGTAGCATATAGACATATATAAACAATTAGGCAAACCAAAGTATGCATACTCAAATAAATCATACAAATGCACATGATGCATGTCTGCCCTATGGCCGATGATATCATCTGTCGGTTATCTAGCAAAATTCGACATGTCCGGTAGCAAACCCTGGACAGTTCTAGCAGCGTGAAGCTCAAAGCATATGCATATATATAAATATTCAATCATCCATTGCACAGCCGGGTCAAAGGGAATTTCAAATCTCAACCTGAAACTAGTGGGGTGAGTCACTGTGTTTATCCAAAGAGACTAAGATCAATCATAATACCAACTTGGAGCAAATTGGGCGACCACTGTATCTATCCAAGCAAGAAACTTAAAATCATCTCAACTTGGAGCAAGTGGGACAAACCATACCCTTGTATTTACTCAGGAAGCTTAAACCATCTCAACCTGGAGCAAGTGGGGCGAACCACACTCTTGCATCTACTCGGGGAGCCTTAACTAACTAAGTTGGAGTAAGTGGGGTGAACCACACCCTTGCGTGTATTTAGGAAGTACGTTTTCATATGTCCAGGAGGAACAAATGAGGGAATCCTAACCTCCCACCATCTCACTCGAGGCAATTTTACAATAACAGGAGAAACAAGGAAGGGGATTCTCACCTTCCGCCATCTCTCTGGGGTTGCACTTTCAAAAAAGAGTTCTCGAGATAAAATAGTCACATTTATAATGAAATCGCACCCAACATTGTATTTATAATAAAATATAGTTCTTCAAACTTATCTCCACTATACTTCAACATGTTTTCTTTAATTTACTCAGTACACTCCACAGAATCACTCTAGTTAATCTACCCACAGTATTCTATAATCTTAAGTCATCGTCTCTAAATACAAAACAAAACTACCTCTTTTGTTTTACCAGTACACTCTCGTTCGTCCCAAAGCCTAAACACTAGCTACCGTTCCTTAAATAGGCGTTATAGGGGTTTGGAAAGCTAGAGGAATAGTTAATAATTCAAAAATTGTGATTTTTTAACAAAACAATGGTTACGAAAGTTTACAAACTTGATGGAAAAGTCAAACAGTTAAAAATAGAGTTTTAGTACAAAACAGGTATCGTACATACGCATCATACTGTGCGTACGCACACACCAGACAACTTTTCAGCGTGTGCGTACGCACCTTAGTGTGCGTACACACAACTTACAAAACTTCCAGAGAGTGCGTACACACCCTTATGCGTATTTACGAGTTTGACCACATGCTCTGACCTGTGCGTGCGCACGATAGTGTATGTGGACACACGTACCAGAATTTATAATTTTCTACAAAATTCTGCTTTTAAACCCAAACAATCTTCACACGCGCATAACATTTTCGTTAAAAATTATTTTTCGAATGTTGCAAACTCGATGGATCCACTTCGTTCAAAATAAGTTTCACAATATTTGAAAATTTGAAAGTCAAATTATGACCCATTAAAGTTAAAATTTCTAATAATGTGTTAGTTATATATTAGTTGCACAGCTGCTGCATCATTGCAGTATAAATGTCTCTATTTATATAGCAGAAAATACTCTTGTCTCTCATAAATTTGTGTCTTACACTTTCTTCCTTTTATGTTTACATAAGAAAAATCAGTTTCTATTTCTTTCTTGGTTAGTTCTCTGCACAAATAAATTTTGTATGTTATTTTTTTTGTATAGCGAGTTGTTGTAATTTTATCAAGTTCATCAGTTTTTTTTACTGGGAATATGACCTTGTAGAGGTTCCTAAAACTTGGCTGTCTGAATCCATCATCTTTTTAACAAAGTCGAAAATGAGACTGTAATTTAGGATTTTAACTCTCTTTTTCGGAGGTTCATTTGGATTATCTGAAATTTGGCCACATCATGTATTTTCTATAGCAATTTAAAATCCACATAGAAATATACTATGGGAAGATTCAAAAGTAACTTTTTTGAGTTTTTGACTTATAAAAAATAATAGTATTAATGTCTGGTGAGATTTTTAAAATTAAATTGCGGCTTTTTAAGAAGCTATTTAGGAGCTTATAAAGAAATTAAAAAAATTATTTTTCTCATAATATTATTACTTTTTATCACATTTTTATAAAATAAGTACTTTTAAAAGCTAAAAATCCAAATATAAAATAATTTATTTATAAGCTACTTTTAATATAATCATTTATTGTTTAAGTTATTTTTAAAAAAAAAGTTTAATTAAGCTCTTTACCAAACTGGATCTTTGTCAACTTAATATGCCATTCTGTTAACGGAGATCATTTCGAGATAAATGTGAGTAATTTAATATTTAGGGATTTCAATTGAGTAAATTGAAATTTTGATATCGAAATTGAGGTTGAGTTAAAATTTCGGAAGTTCAAATGAGTTTTAACTCAACTACACACATTTAGGTAAAAATGCAATTTAAATATTTGAAGATAAAAAAAAAAGAGTAAAATATAGATGACAAATGACAATATTCATATATACTTACTTAAATAGGGCACGGAAAAGATCGAGGGACAACGGGTCATGGGAGAAGAAAAATGTAAATAAGTGTGTGAATGTAACTTCATATAAGAAAGATACGTAATAAAAATGAGTAAAAAGATGGATATAATAAAATAGGTTTTTATAATTTAATCACACATATTAAAGATAATAATATTAATATTAAAAATATAGAGTAATCAAAGGAGTTATAGGAGAAGGAAAAACAAAATCAAATGAATGTAAATAATGTAATTTCACAGAAGAAAGATAAGTAGTAAAAGGGAGTGAAAAGAGATAATAAAATAGATTATATAACTCAATTATACATATTAAAGATTGGCACAGATTCAAAAATATTTTTATGAGGATTAATAATATATATAATATTAAAATAAAATTTATATAAATAAATTATATAATGTAAGATATATTATAAAAATATATTAATAGAAAATATATTTTAAAATATAAAATTATGCTTATATTTTTTACTAATAAAGTGATATATGTTGATTTTTTTATATTATAAATTTTTTTATAATAAAATTTGTATTAAATCTTTGAGAAAATTTTTTTAATGTAAATCAAAAGATAATTAACAAAAAATTCATATTTTATTTTGTTCTAAATCTATTTTTTACAATATTTATAGTTGAAAAAGATTTTTTAATTGAAGTTGTTGAAATAGGAAGAGTTAATATCAAGCGAATCAAATGATTAATCAAATAATATGTTAAAGACTTTTTTGTATTCATTAACATTTGACATAACTTGAAAATTGTGCTGTGCGCAACTTACTTATTCAACGTGATTAAGAACACCATGTTCATAATGTTGAGCTTGCAAATGTGAAATTTCTCTTGATCACTGAAATCATCTAAATAATACTGTTCTACTAATTCACATATTTTGTTGATATTAAAGAACTTATAATTATCTCTGAAATTTAAAATTGAACTTAAAGCAAGCAATTTTATCATATAATCATTGAATCTTCCATTAAACTCTTGTAATTATGTGTCAAATGTTGCAAGAAATAAATTAACTTGATAATGATGTTCCGCTGAAATCTGATCAATAATTTTATAAGTTCGGTCTTTTTTAGGAATAAAAGATCCACTTTAATTTATGAGATTTGAAAGGTTTTAATTTAAGTGATAAAAGAAATTCAAATATTTAGGATTTGAAAATTTTATTTATTTAAAAAGTAGTTGACAAAAATATTTTTTTAGTTTTTTTAATGTTGTTGTTGTTGTTGTTGTTGTTATAAAGATAGGGAGACTCGAATCCGCGATCCCTTAAATGAGTATAGAGAAACTATGCAATTTGAGTTATAATTCATTGGCTTTTGATATTATTATTTACTTTTTAGATATTAAAGATCATTAATATTTAGATTGGACTTTATTTATAGTAGTCACTAGGCTAAATACTAAATATATTTTTCAAACAAAAAATAAAATTATATAATATATAATAATTTTATATACCTAATGAATTACTATTACTAATTTTTTTCTAATAAATATATTTTTCATATACATAATAAAATTATATACTATATAATAATTTTATATACCTAATAAATTACTGTACTAATAAATCCGTTCCTAATTAAAGATAAGGTTAAATTGTTTTGTTAGTCTTTATAATTTTTTTAAATTTATAATTAAATTTTTATATTTGAAAAGTTTTTAATTGAATTTTTTTATTAATTTTAAATTTGTGATTAAATTTTTTTAACAATAAATATTATAAAAATACTTTTATTTATCTCACACGGCACTACTAGCAAATATACCACAGCATATTTTGTTAAATTAAACATTTTTAAAATAACAATATGTGATTATAAATTTAAAATTAGTGTAATGATCCAACTAATATTTTTTAAAGTGTAAAAATGTAATTATAAATTTAGTAAAAATTTAGTAATTAACAAAATAATTTAACCTAAAAATAATAACGTTAACATTAAAAGTATAAAATCATTAAAAAAAGATGTCATAGAATGGAAAAATAAAAAAAAAATCTAATTCATAATATAAAGAAAGAAACTATATATATTATTATGCCACATTGGAAAAAAAATATAATGGGACACAATAGAGAAATATTAGATGTTTGAGAATAATAATAATTCTTATGTACATTATTATCTTATATATATGTACATTATTAATTTTTCTTTTTATATGTTAAATAGATATTAACAGTAGAATAAGGAGTAATTTACAATTTTACATAGAGAAATTAAGTAGAGTGGAGTGAAGGGTTTTGCCTAATAGTGAGCTCAGCTCTAAGATGGAGCACATCATTAATGAAATATAGACAATCGTCAGCCATGAAGGAAGTCCATGGAATGGCAAACAAGTTCCTATAGCCAACTGCCTTTCCCCCAGTGAACGTATAATTCCCTTTATACTTGCTTACAAACTCATCCGTAGGCCTACACCTCACCGCAAATTCATAGTCAACGGAGCTTATTGACCCTTTTTCTTGCATTCCAAGGAACAATCCAAAGCAATGGAAGGAGCTTTGCTGGTCCAAGTTGCAATGCGCCGAGAGGAAAAACCCTTGTCCACCCAGATGGAAAGCCTGAGAATAAACCCTACCGGATGGGAACAAATTCGCACACTCCTCTCGCTTCAGATCCAAGTAAACCACGCATTGCTGCCTTGGAGCCTCGAATTCCAACACCCTCAACGGACGGTATTTATATGCCCGCTCCACGAACATGTTACTACTTCCCTTGCTTGCTGACGCTGCCTCCGCTAGAATCCGTTGCCGATGTGGAGCCTCCGCCTTGAAGAACAGTGCTTCGAATACAAGCTTCGTCGCAATTTCTCGCTCCATTTCGTTGCAGCATAAGATCTTCTTTAGCTTTCTGCATGACATGTAAGGGAAACGGATTAAGCGTGCAAGGCGCGTGCTAAGCACGTGTTTCCTCTCTTCTGGATCTGGATACTGGCTTCTAGCCCACTTCAAAACGACGTCGTATAGGGCATCCTCTGATGCTATTTGTAGATCATCACTTGATAGAATTGCCTCTATTCCGACTAGTGGCAAGCTCATGACCTCTTCTAGGAACCTGTTCGTCCCAAAAGTTTAAACCGTTAGAAAGAGACACGCGCCTTCGAGAAGGCGAATTGAATGAGAAAAGAAATCTTAATTATTACGTTAATATATCTTTATATCTTGATGCAAGATACTGCCTTGCTGCATGAGTCAATGGTTGAACTGCATCGGCCATTAAGAGAGTAAAAGGGAGCTCAAGGTAAAGCAACGCAGACTCAGATGTCATTGGCATGTTCCTTAATAATTGACTACAGTATCTCATGCATGAAGCAACTTCAAATTTGTCTGCAGCCATTAACACATCCAACAATGCAGTTGCTGAAGAAGCGCTTAACGTATTAGTGTACATAAAGTTTAGAAGGTCCACCACTGCTGCTTCCTCTGTAACATATAATTAGCTTTAAATTAATCAAATAATTAATATGAAAAAGATAAAAAAAAAGAATAAATGTATATGTCTATACCACTGGCATTAATTCTTAGTGTAACATGTGTCTGTTCTGACTCCTTCATCCCATTTGAGAAAAGCTACAAAATAAACAATAACACTAATAATTTAGTGAACATATTGGGAAGAATATTCAGATCTAACGAATAAATTAAAGAATAAATGTCACTACCTTATAGAAGAAAGGACTTTTAGCAGCCAAGATAGGAGAACTAATATATAATGTTCTAACTCTCACATCTATGGAGCAATCACTACTCCAATCATGGTTATTTGAAGATTCATCACCTATATCGACAATAGATGGAACCCCACTCAAATAAAGTGTAAAGACTAACAACAAAGGATGTATTTACTTCCAAGTGAAAGAAGAATAATAATGTTCTTGTTTTATATATCCATGCATTTCCTTAAGGAAAAGCCTAAGGCCAGCAATTTTTGTGTTCTGTGGCTAGCACTTAACCATTAAATGAAAAGTAAATAATTTTTTACCATTAGATATAATCTCACACCGTTAAAAACACTATTGATAGCCAATTGATGGTTACAAAACATAAAAGTTGCTGGTCCTGGCACTCATTTTTCCTTAATAATAATTCCATTTTTCAGTTAGAAGCTTGCTTAACATCTAGCTTCAAGAATTTCATTGATTATAGCTGATCCCAGTAATGAAAAATTTGATATTTTGTTTCTTTTAACAAAAGCATTTAACTAAGAACTTGAATTTAAATACCTGAAAGACGTTCTTCGTTTGTTGAAGTTGCCTCTTTCTCTTGATTTTCGTAAAGGACACAATTATCTATGTCGGCTTGATTTGTATTCAAAATTCGTTCATCATAAAGATCTTCGACTGCAAACAAGATATGAAAATATGAAACTAGATGTAACAAAAATATTATAACCCTCGAAAACAAGATCAAAGTATTATAACCCTTCAAATAAAATGTATAATTGGTGAGTGGGAAAGAGAAAAAGACCATGGTAATTATGGCGGTGGATATCGTCACCTTGCCTCTTGTAATGGCGGTTCCAATAATCATCACCATCGGAATCAAGACAATGCTCATCATCAACTAGGTTTTCCACGATCTCAATACGTAGAATTCTATCGGAGAATTTACTATCATTAAAAGCAAAGCTAAAATCAACGTCGCTACACGAAGAAGTAGAACGAGAGTGATTGAACACCATTCTTATTGTCACGGACTCAAATTAAACAGATCCAACGTAACAAATACAAATCCTCTTCCTTACTCTATTATTAATTATTAGAGAAGCAGATTTTGAATGATCAATAAATATGTAAAGAATATATTCGTTCTCTTATGTTATTGTTTAATTACTAGTTACAATATCTGTTAGTTTAGCTGGTGTCTTGGTTTGGTTCCAACTTAAAACTTCAATCCAACCCTAACCCATTCTTTGTTATTCAACTTTGTCCACTGTCTCTTTTTCTTTTTGTTTTTAGGTTTGTTATTTAGTTTATTATATGTTCTAAAGACAATGCAAGGAGGGTAGATGTGAGCTGTGAAGGTTTTTCATAACTGATAAAAGGAAATTGAGAAAAAATCATAGAGGTTTTAACGAGGATGGTCCGCACTTAATTTTTTGTTTGGTACGTTACTAGTTATCATTAGTGTGCGTTTCTTTTTTTTTTTTTATAGATAATATTTGAGTTAGTCTCTAAATTTATAAGTAAATTTTAATTTAATCTCTAAAATTTTAATGATTTTTATTTAATTTCTAAATTTTAGAAATATAACTCATATTAATCTCTAAAATAATTTTCGGAAAAGTCTAGGGGCCAGCAATTTTATTAAATTTTGGCCAGCATGTAACCAGCAGAGAAAGGTGAGCCATTGGATGAAATCTCACACCAATCTCACACCATCAAATCATCATTGATGGCTAATTGATGGCTAACAATCACAAAAATTGCTGGCCCTAGCATTACTCATAATTTTCGATTCATTACCACGTGAGCATAATGACAAGGTCATATTTCTTGTCATTTCCTTTTTAAACACATTTAAAAGTTACAAGATATATAATTTACCGTCTAAATTCTATTGTGTTTCTTTCCTAAACAAATACTATAGTGTATATCAAAAAATTGGATTCATTTATTTCATTTCATTCCAGTGAGTAGTTAAAAATAATTAAAAAGAAAAATATAATATTTATGAAATATTTTAATATTTATTTGGATCGAATTGAAATTCGGACAACATAATAAGTTTAGAAGAATACTAGATAGCTATTAGAAGTTATTGTTTTTTGCCATCAATTAAATATCAATATTTAAAATATGAATTAAAATATATTATTAAATTACTAAATTAAAGAAATTGAGTTAATGACTAAAAATAATAGCTAAAAATAATAAATTCTAATAACCGTCTAAAAATTCTTCATAAATTTTAAGTTTTCTATGATGAACATTCATGCAAAGAGGGAATGGATAAATAATTATGCTTCATAGTTCATATATCCAATAAAATGGCTTGCTATTCAATTTATTATTTGTTTATAAAAAATGCTACATATAGATACTAAAAATTTACTATTATATATTTATGTATCAAAATATATATTATTTTTTAAATATATATTTTATATTTTAATATATAATTTATATAAATAACTGAATTAGTTGTTAATTTGTAATATATATATATATATATATATATATATATATATATAATATATATATATATATATATATATGTATACTTATATAATAAGTGTTAATTTATTGTAATGTAAATTTATATATTTGAATATATTTTATTTTTGGATATATTAATTTTCAATGTACTAAAAAAGTGAAAATGACAATTAATTAATTAGTTCTATATTTTTCTAATTTTAATTTTAATATATGCTTTTTTAACTATTTCCTGAAACTATAAAAACATTTTAATGTGTAATGGAAATTATTTCTTTTTTTTTCTTTTGGGAATCTTTACAGGGACTAATTAAATTAAGCAAGCATAAGTTGGTAGCTGAGGGGATTGCTGACTTGCCCAATACAAGATTGTTGTCAGTACTCAGTAGTCCATAAGCACGTAGCTTTTCTATACTCTTTTTTGTTTTTTTTTTTTCATCTTTAATTTATATCAAATAATATTATGCTTAAGGTCATGACATTTTGTCACTTTCTCTTAAGTTTTAGTGGCTTCATTGCAAAAACTGTGGCGCATCGAGACTAAAGATGAACGGGATACAAATCGATTTCTTTATTAACGTTAGTTTGTGGCTTTGTGCTAATATAACAGCAAACTTTGGCTTTAGTTAACCTCATAGATCAGAAATATTGTAAATATTATGTGTAACATTATTCCTAGCTAGTTTAGCCTTTAATTCGGAAAGTGGATCAAGCTATAGGTTGAAGATCACAATGTTCCTGAAGAGGGAAGTTGGGATGAGAATAGGAACCATTGAGAATGGCATAGGTAACAAGCTTGTTTGCAGCTTCTGTTGCATGGATTCCATCCCAGCTTACGTAGTTGTAAGGATCATCACATGCTTTTGCTTTGGAATTGCCACAGTAAGCTTTTGGATCGAAATTGTACTTTCCCCCTCCATATCCGCAACATGCTTTCGTGCCATACTTGAGCCCTGTTCCAAAGTGTTGAGTTAAGAGCTTTTCAAGTGATTAAACTTATATATAGATATGAAGGAGAAGTGGTTGATTTGAACCATGAGAAGTTGGATGCTGAAAGAGCTCTAACAGAACAGTGTGTACATCCACATAAATGACATTAGCATCAGAAAGAGTCTCTCTAGTCTCTCTCAATGTCTCTTTCAACATCTTGTTATAGTCCACAACGGCCTTGTTTAAGGAAACCATACATCCAAATTCATCAATGTCTGAACTATTATGTTGAAGCTCCACCAAGAATGAAGGGTAGCATCCCACTGGTGCAAGATTGAGCACCATAAATGTACGTCCTCCAACATCATGGTATAGCTCCTAGAAATTCAGTGAGATTATTTTGTTATTTCAGTAATAATAGATCTGTATTGGTGTTGAGTCTCACCTTAATTGTGGCACCTATTTCTGAAACAACTTGAGGAAGGCTCTGCTTCACTCCACCTACACCAATGGCACCTAAGTTGGAAGTGAAGTCATTTTGGCCAATGTAGAATGTGTAAAGCGATTTTCCGAATATATCCGGTGAAGGAAGCTTGGCTTCTGCAAGATTTTATGAACTAAAATAAGGTTAATTCTAAAAGAGAGAACTTAAAGGGTTAAAGCTAAGAAAAGTAAAATTAATTGTACTGAAATACTCTTGTTCATAAGACTCAGATACTCTGAAATATTCTATTTTATAGTTATTATATTGATAGCACAAGAAAAATCACAAGGGGTGCCAGTTTTGGCATTGTGAAAAGAAAATTAGTAAGCTCCTATAATACTGCTTCCATTCTTAAATAACTGTTTATTTGAACAAAGTGTTCTATTCAGAGCTAGTGTATGAAATAATAAATAAAATTTGGGAACTAGAAAGTTTGTACATTTTGCACCTTGTTGATGAAATTCAAGGACTCTGGTTTTAAATTGCTTCATTTGGTTGAGCTGGATAGCAAGAGAGAAAGGGCTGATTCCACTGACAAACAAAGAAGTGTTAGGAATAAGCACAGTGGATGCCAATGTTGCATAGTTGGCCCCATGTCTGAAGTTTGATCCTATTGATTGCAGATAGGGACTCAAAAATGGCAATCCAAGAGCTTGAGCTGCCAAATCAAAGGTAAAATATAATTGTTAATATCAGTAATTTAGTGTCAATGAATAACCAGATTTCTTCTTTATCATAATTGAGTGGTTCCTATAGAAATACTGTATATTAGTTATTACACATTGATTTGGAGTCATTTTGAAATTATTGGTGGGGCGCAAAGATAAAGATTGAGAATCTATCCATTACTATACATACAAATATTTCCAGCTATAAAAATCTTGTCTTATAGTGAGAACTGCTTAAGGAAAAAGAAAGATACAAATCCAATAATCAATAAGGATGGGATAATGTCGGCTATAGGCTAGTATTCTGCTTTAGCAGGATCCAAATAAATAATGACCAAATAAGTTAAAACAACAAGAATTACATCTTAACTAACAGATATAGCTTTTGGTTTAGTGGTAAGATCAATCCAATGAAACAAAATGAGATGTTATAATCTATATGTCTGCCCTTGGTTTATAAATGGTTGATACAAAATACCAACTAAGGAAGAAAGAATATGAAAGATTACCAAGAAAATCAATCATGAGTCTGCCATCAGAAGCCCGGCCAGCTGGTTTTTTGAAGAAAGTAACTCCAAAAGGAGCAGACTCTGCGGGAAAAGCTGCATAGAAACCACCGGTGTCTGAGTTTGAATCCCCGAAGTTGAAGATTGCCTCAAAATCACATTTTGTGTGACTTAAACCCACCAAGCATAACAACAAGGCCATCACTGATGCCAAATTGATGCAACTCATTTTCGGAGCTACCTTGTTCATTAGCTTAAGGTTAAGGATGTGTACACTACTATAAATATAATGGAGAGGCAGCAGTACTATACATGGAAACACGGCAACCAATTTATTCTCTTGCTGAGACAACGGGTAAAAAATTTATGGCCCCAATACTCACTCTTGTTATATGCATAAATAATCCAATATCAATTGCAATCATATATATAGCAGGCGCAACATGCGCCACATATGTTTTGGATGTGTTGCTATTAATTAATAGTAACATAGCAGCAGATTACGTAATTGTTGCTTAGGATGTTAATAATACTTAGTATTGTTAGTGACATTATTGACCTTGGAATGTAATGAATTCAATGGTGGTGTTAAGTGTTAATTAAGTGATATCAATGGAAACCAAGATTCACAAGCCACCATAAACTATGCATGCTTTCTTTTTTGGTTTAAGGACTAATCCACCACATATCTGAACTCCATTTAAGGATTTGTCGCTGGCCAATGGGTTGTTGCATGCACGAGGCGGAATTCGAATCCGCAACACTTGCTTAAGCAGATGAATGAACCACTCAACCAACTTAAGTTAGTTCTATGCTTGCTTTCTGATTCTGTGAACATGGTGGTATATCTATTTTATTCAGTTATAACCAGCAATTAATCATTTTCGCTGGTAAATATTCTATTTATCTGATGTATTGATTAACTTCTCTGAAATGGAGGAATTGGGTTTCTCTAAACATTATTCTTGTCTTTTTTTTTTTTTTAGATAACGGTCACTCTAGGATAATATTGATTTTTATTCAATCCTATTGACCAGTTTTTATTCAAAATAAATAAACTATATGTAAATATAAATTACAAATAGCTTTCGTAATCATTATTATTTATTAAGACGGGGAAAATTGAATATGTTGGCCAAAGAAGAAATGAAAGGCAACATCAAAATTGTTTTGACAAATTCAGCTGGAAAGATTACAGCCTAAGAATCAGAATCCAGGGAAACTTAATTCTCTATTTTGTTTCAGTCAATAAATCAAACATTTAATTCACACTTTGCTTACAAAGGCAAAATGAATTTATAAGAACATCAAGCTCTGCATTTCTTGTTTCACAGAAAACCCACGTGCCAAAATATTTCCAGGTAGATAACAAAATGGACACATCACTTCAGCCACTGAATTATACACCCCGTCGATACTCCAATTGCTTAGTGTTCTCCAATAGAATCTGCTAAGCAGGACAGAGATCAGAAATTAAGCTAAGAAATTAATAGGCCATGATTTGATTCCTTTGAAGGTGATCACAAAATTGAGGTACAACACTTACTTCACGGATGTAATTTGCAACTGCTTTGCAGCCTTCAGTTGCCAGTTGCATAACATTTTCCAAAATGTCAATCGGTAGTTTAGAATCCATCTACAGCCAGCAACAAAAGAAATAATACATATTGGGATAACAAAAAAAAGGTCTGAAACTAACTTTTCACTGACTATAAGAAATATGAAAAACAAAATGATGCAATGAAAATTAACCTGAAGAAGTGTCACTTTATCCAACTTTGGCAGAATTCCAACAGTTACATCAGGACCTCCAGCACTGTCTTCTACATAGTTCAAATCTGTCCATATTCATACAACAAGTTTCAATAATTACAAAGCCGCAAAGCTAAAACAAAAGTTGAGCAGTTTAAAAGAAAACACAAACTTGCATTTAGCCAATTGGAAAGTCAAGTAAAATAGGTGCATACCAAGCAAAGGGGTGCTATTAAGGTATCCAGCACTACATGAAGTTACAAGATCACACATGGGGATCCCAGCATCAGAAAGGGCCAAAGTTGCAGCATTGATACATGCAGATCTAGTTCCTACACAAGGAATATTGGGGAAAAGAGTTGGTTAATGGTCAATAATGAAGAGCTTCAAAGAAACTAAAGAATCATTTGTTAACAGAAGATAGATTATTAGAAGAGCACAAGATAAACAAATATTTATCATGAGGAAAAATGGTGATAACAAGATCCCATTATAAGGTTTTAACTTACCGCCATCTGCTTGGAGAACTTGGACATAAATATCTATCTGCAAATGATATATATGAATCATACAAACAATAAATATACAATTTTAATTAATGAAAAAGAGATTCCAAAAGCTGTGTATAATGGAACCTGGGAACGAGGCATTAAATGTGTCATTATGCATGCTTCCATAGTCTGTCGAATAACCATAGAAATTTCAGTTGATCTCCTGTAGCAAGAGAAAAATCCCATCAGAAAAAGAAGAGCAAGAGGTCATTCTCCTAGTGTTAAAGAACCTGGCAATTTGGCCATAAGAACCAGTTTAACACAATCTAAAAGAAAAAATTGAAGTGTCATAAGATGTATATTGGTGGGGAATGGTATGTCCTAAGTTTCTCCTTCCTTTCCAAATTCTCTTCTCTACTGTCAACTCTTCTCAAACCGAGATATCTTAAAGACCCTTCACTTGGACACATCAGTGATTAGTTGCTCAAGTTGGCTACTTACATATCTCAGTGACTCCTTCGTTTGTTTGCTAAATTTAATTGTGGTACAAAGATTCTAGTGTTCTCCAAATTCAGCATTGCACTGTTCTAGTTCACACATTACATATTCTACTGCTACCGATTGAAATTAGAATGTTATGTACTGCTGACATATTGTTCAGTGTTCTGTTTCATAATATTAGCATTATTTGCATCATCCAATTCAGTCTTGAGCTACTATTTCAACAATTATAAATAACTAAAAACAGTGCCAAACAGAAAAGAACTAGGAATTAAATTTAAGAAAAGCATATGAGAAAACCTGTCACCCTTTGGTTTCCTCTTGCGATCTCCAGTGCTGAAGTTAGCCATGCTGTACTCACATCGAATCTGCAGAGATGATGAGAAGCAGATAGATAGAGAGACAGCAATTAGGTATCCAGCAAAATACACAGCCTAGACACAAAATGCATAATAACTTGATAAGAAAAAAAAAATGTTTTTCACCAGAGCCTGGTCACTCATTTGCTGGCTCCTATTTTGGACCTGAAAGGCATACAAGTTAATACAGCAATCATATCAGATAATGCTGAAATGCAAATTGAAAGGTTATTTACCTCTCTGGGGCCATATACAGCAGCAACCACTTTGGTATTACCCATCTCAAAAATAGCAGAACTGGTTCCAAAAACAAAAAACACGCATTAGCCAAACCCTAATTTGGAAATTAAGAGGTTTGAAGAGCACGAAAAGAATTACCCATCAGCTCTGGAAACAGCACCAATCTCGGCTCGAATTTGCCGCATCTCCATGGGGCGGCGACCGTCCAAGCGAAGTCCTTCAGGGCTCACATACTCCATCTTCCTTCAATTTCCTTAATCAGGAGAAGAACCAAGTGGGTGGCAAGAGGTGGTGGCGCAGGAAGCTGAGCTGGTGCAGCGATTCTGAGCTGCTGGAGTAACACTGTAACAGGAATTAGAGAACAGCAAATTAATCAAACCGGTCATCCAACTTGTTAAATGAACGATTCAATAGTTTAATAGTCCAAAAATCGTAGATGAATCACTTTAATTAAATATAAAATAAAAATTATTAAAAATACAGAACAAAATTTTAAATATTTAAATTTGATCATTTATATAATAATAAAATTTAAAATGTTACACTTTTATATAATAATTTATCTGTATTTCATAATTAAAATTTTACATTTATTTTAAATATCAAATTTCATAAATAAAAGAAAACAAAATGTACATAAATCATTGCGTCAATGCTAATTTTACGTTCAAATTCATAATTTTCCATCACCAAGAGTAACAATTAGTCAATTATGTTGTGTTTGGAATGGAGACAAAAACTGAGAGATAGAAACTATTGTATTTCATGTAAAATATACTAGATTAAATTATGTCTAAGTATTATATTCCGTTTAAGATAAATATAAAGATTGAGAGGCAGATTTAGAATTTGAAAAATTAAATAAGCGAATTTTTAAAAATAAATATTATTAAAGTTTCAGTATCAAAAATCCTAAAAATTTCAAATTTCCGCTATCTAGAGTTACCAAAGAAATTAAAATTTTGTGTCCCATTAGCCGTTGCCGTCTCTAACCACAAAGACAATCTTAAGTCTTAGTCCCATATCAACTCTAAAAACAACCACTGCCTTACAAACAAGTTTGTATCATAGTTATCAAAACCGAACCGGTAATTAATCCGGTCATACGACCGGATCACCGGGTCAACCGGTGGGTTACTAATTCACCCTGTTGACCCGGTCATAATTAAATAAAAAATAAAATTACCATCAAAAGTTAAAACTTAAAATACATTTCTTCACAAACATATTAATAACAATCAAGTATCAATTCTTAGACATAACTAATAATGCAAAAAGAGATAATAAACTAGTCACTTGGTACAAAATACTTTTTCAATTTAAATGAACAAGAGAGAACAAAAGATAACACAATCAGTAAATCAAATCCAAGGAATGATCTGAAAGTCGGCATCTATATCTTCATAGGACAAATTTAAAGCTTGACCAACATTTCCTTCATTTTGATTTGCATCTATATCTACATTTGTGTATGTTTCACAAATCAATAACAAGAATAATTCATAATAATACAAACAGAACAATTTAACTAAACAATTTTATCCTGAGTTGCAAAAAACATGAACTTCATTTTCAACTACAATCATTTTCGGTAGTAAAAGATTTAGCTCAAAAGATAATTTACAGATTTACAGCAACAAAAAATATAGCTAAGTGATTATTTCAGCAAGACAACAATAGCTTCAATCTTCAGTGATGAAGATCAGTAACAAATTTAAATGATTTTTAGCAACAAAAAATTTAACAAAGTGATTATTCAGCAAGACATCAACAAACTCAACATTCAATCAGTAACAAATTCATTCAGCAATGAACAAATTTATGTTAAGTGACATGATATTCAGTAACAAATTTCAACAACACACTCAATTTTCAGCAACAAATTCAACTTTCAGCAACAAAATCAGAGGTGCAGTGATGAATTACAGCAACAAAATTGAAACTGAAAGAAAGGGGGAATTTGTTGGAACTCACCAAATCAGTTGCGCGAAGGAAGATGACGGCGAGGCTCGAACCAAGAAGACAAACGAAGACCAGCCCACCAGGACCTGATGCCTCTGCTGCCGGCGACAAGGAACGCAGGGAAGGCGTGCGTCTGAGTGCGAGACGGTGACGAGACCGAGAGTGACGACGACCGGCCCCGGGACCTGCTGCTTCTGCCGCGGCGACGACAATCGCGGGGAAGGCGCGCTAGTTGGGTGCGAGACGGTGACGGTGAGGAAGCTGGTTCCGTTGGGTTCTGCCGCCGGCGAAGCGAGCGCAGGAAGGCGGCGACTGCGCTTGAGACTGTGTGGACACAGAGCGAGACGAGTGGCCGAGTCCGAAACGGTAAGTGCCAGACCGAGATGAGGGGAGAGACGAGAGAGTGACGCGGTGAGGGTGAGGCCGTGAGTGAGGCCGTGGAGTGTCGAGAGAGAAGAGAGACGAGGCTGGGGGTTCAATTCAGAGCAGGGTTTCATTTAGGGGCACCTGAAACGACGTCGTTTCCAGGTAAAATAAAAAAAAAAAAAAAAGTAAGAAACACAACCCGGACCGGGTTGCATTAACTGGCCTGGTGGAACCAGTTTCCACCAGATCTCATACTTGTTCGATTCGATAAGTAATTCGACCCGACCAAATGATTGGGTGGTCGGGTTCTAGTGAATTGACCGAATCGAGTCGAATTTAATAACTATGGTTTGTATTCATCTTTAAAATAAAAAAAATATGTTACTAATTATTAACCATAACTTTAGTAATTTACTAATTTTATTTTATCAGAGCACAACAATCAGTCATAAAAAATTCAAAGGCATCACAAAATTGGATTATTAGTTTTATATTATCAACAATGAACATATATTTTCAGTTTAATTTAACATATGTTACGGTGGGTAACCGGAGATTAATGGACTGGACTGGATTTGGCCGGCCCAATCGTCTGCGAATGGTAACTTCCGAGCGGGTTTGCGCGCTGGAACCTCCTTTCGACTTGTGTGCGTGAATGAATGGGGGTGGTACCTGCAAAGATACTCCAATGCCTAAGTTAGCAAGGGTGTGAGCAGGTTTAGAATGTATTGGGCTTAGAGATACCTGAGGGATGTCAGGGTATTTATAAGGATGAACCAATAACCACCGCTGAAGTAGTGCCACCCTTTTAGGGTGATAACCGTCCCTTTATCTTAGGGAGGTTAGGATATTGCTCCCGGAAGTGGTTAGAGAGATTTTAGGGGCAGTTACTCATTTGGATTGATGTTAATCTGCCAATTGTTCTCTGTCCCGACTTCTTTAGAGTAAATCGTAGTCAAGACCGACTTCTTAGTACGAAGGTCGGTGCTCAGCAAGGCTCAATCCTCTGGACTAGGCCTTTCGTTTGGACCTGGGCCTTTATTATTGGGCCAGGGTATGAACAGTGCCCCTACTTGAGCCCAAGATCTCTTTAAGACTTGGGTTCGAGTATTTTACTCGGGTTCGTAGCCGACTTCCTTGGAGGAGACGCGGGGTTTTTAAACCGACGTGATTTTCGCGACCTTTTGTTTCTGACAGTTACGTCTATTTAAGCGTCATGTCCGTTAGGGATGCATCTAGGGATTGATGGCTTTGGTAACGGTGCACTCTCATTAATGACTACCCCGTTTTTACCATTATGTCCCTAGAGTATTTATAAATAATTTTCCCTCTCTTTCATTATCTTCTTTCTGCGATTTTTCTAATTTTTTCCTCGTTCGTTCTTCATTCGTTCGTGCTGCATTCTTGTGTTTCGGAGACTTCTGCTTCTTCCAACCTTCATTTTCAAAGAGAGGTTAGTTTCTTTTTCTCTTTCATACTTTTCGTATGCCTTTATTTTGTGGATAAGTGAGTTTGTAGGTTTTTGCTTGGTTCCTTTTTCTCCCCTCTAGAGACCTTTGTTTTTGATTTTTTCTTTTCTTTTTTCCTTTTGTAGGTTTTCTCATCTTCTTTAGGAAAAGAAAATGGCCTCCGTAGATTGGGTTGATGTTACTGTCCTAGGGAAGGAGCCGTTGGTTGATGTTGAGTTTATTACTCATCTTCGCACTCACCACCGGCTCTGTATCTCAGATGAGGATGAGCCTAAGTATGAATTGCTTATCCCAAGTTCAGAGGATCGAGTTTGCCATGGGAGGGCCAATGGAACGGCCCCTCGTTTCTTCTTTATGTATGAATGCATGATCACCCGTCTGGGCATTTTTCTACCTTTTTCAGATTTTGAAATGTCTGTTTTGCAACACTGTCGGGTTGCCCCTACCCAGCTTCACCCCAACTCTTGGGGTTTTTTGAAAATTTATCAATTTATTAGCCATGCTTTGGAGTTCCCGACCTCTCTGAAAGTCTTTTTCCATCTTTTCCATATGACCAAGCCCTTCAGTGGGCTGAACAATAAACAACAATGGGTTTCCTTCCGAGCCATACAAGGTCGGAGAATCTTCACCCTTTTTGACGAATCATTCCACGACTTTAAAAGTTATTTTTTCAAAGTGCAAGCTGTAGAGGGTCACCACCCCTTTTTCCTGGATGATAATTCTTCTCCTCGCTTTCCTTTATACTGGCTGGAGGCCTCTCCTTGTGAGAAATATGGTCTGGATGACCTGGATGAAGTAGAGGCCGTCATCGTGGGGTTCCTCCGAGAAGTGTGGGGGAGGGCCCCATATTTGGACACTAAAAAGTTTCTCGAAGGGTCTCCGACCTTTATCCAAGCACAGCTAGGTAGCTTTTGTTTGTTTGTTAGATTCCTAACTCGTTAACTGAACTTTTCCGACTTGTTTAATTCCTTAGCTTTTGTTTTATGTTTCAGAAATGGCAAAGACGAATGCTCAGGAATCTTACCAGAGAGTCCAGGAGGCCAAAGCAAAGTCTCGCGCCAGGACTGGTGGTGCCAGGGTTATCTCTCCTCCTCCTCCTCCTCGGAACGTTGGGACTCTTTCCAAGCCCATTGTGATTTCTTCTTCAGCTTCCTCTGAACCGCCCCCCGTCGTCCGACCCTCCCCTGAGCCGAAGAAGCGCAAGACCTTAGAGTCTGGCTCTTCTGGTGAGGTTAAGGCGGATGCTCTTGCGTTCGTCCGAAAGAATATCTACCCCCATGCTCGTATAAGCATGGATGATATGTCTGTTCGGAGCCACCTTACCACTATGATTGAGGAGAGTCTCAAGGCGGCGGGGGTTTGCGGCAAACTCTTGGATATTTTTGAGAAGGCTCCTCTCAGCTCTTTAGGGATGACCTCGAGGGTCGAGGAGCTGGAAGGAAGGCTTCGCTCATACCAAGAGCATGAGGGGGAATTGAAGAAGGAAGTCGCCAAGCTGAAGGAGGAGAGAGATGCCCTCCGGGAGAAAGGGAAGGTTTTGCAAGCCCAATGCAACATGGAGATGGATTTGAGGAAAACAGCGCAGGCCAGCTATCAAAGTTTATTCAATGATCTTGTGTCTGTGAAGAATGATCTGCTGAATTCTCGGAAGGCATACGATGAGTTGGAGGACTCTATTGCTGATGGCGCCGAGGAGTCTTGGAGGATCTTCCTGGAGCAAGTCAGAGTTATTGCTCCCGACTTGGATCTTTCTCCTTTACATCCCGACAAAGTTGTTATTGACAGGGCCATAGTTGATCCTCCTGTCCCTGTGATCGTTTCTGAATCAGAGTTGAAGACTCGAGAGCAGAGGATCATTGAGTCTCCTCCTCATGGAAAGGATGCTCCGAGTTCTTCAGCAGTTCCTCCTATTTCCTCTTCATCTCCCATGGATGCCTCTCTTCGTGGTCCTGGTGGCGCTCCTCCTGACTCCGGTGGTGGTGATCCGTCTACTCCTCTTCCTAAAAAATGATTTGTGGGCTATTTGGGGGCCCGGCCTGTGGGTCCCCCATTTTTAAACTCTTTTATTTATTTTTGGTTGGTGGTGTTTGTTGAACAATTTCCTTTGGCCTTTCAAGGCCGTAAACAAAATATTAAAAAATACCCTTTTTAATAAGGGTTTTTAAATTAACAAAATAAATACCCTTTTTTGGATAAGGGTTTAAGTTATCTTATGCGTGTATGCTTTTTTTATTTTTCGAAGTCCCCTTGATCTTTTTTCTGAAAACCTTTCCCTTTGGCTTGTCCATTTTTCTGAGCTTTTGGTTTAAGGACTTTAGGACATCCTTTAAACTTTTTCCTAGGTTTTTCAATCTCTTTTTTATTATTCCTTATACTCAACTTTGCTTTAGTGAGTTCTTATGACTTAGGTTATTTTTGCAATGCGTTTTTCCTCTACTCGGTTCTTCACTCCGATTCACGGGCCGAAGTATTTCCGAGCTTTTCTACTCGGATTTTCATTTCGACTTATGAGTCGGATTGTTCCCGAGTTTTTTACGATCAACTCATATAACCTCTTTACACCGACTTGTACCTCGTCGTTTTATCCTGACGATCATCTAGATCGGTTCATGGGATTTTCACGTTTTGTCGAGCTTAAGTCGGCGCGTTTCGTAGAAAGACTTAGAAAAATAGAAAGGAGTTTATAAGAGACACTGTGAATGAAAAAAGATCTTTTATTGATTGGGGAGGTACCTTCTTGCTACTAAGGGTTTTTAATAGCCTATTTTCCCTTAGCCTCTACTATGATGCCTCGTTAAAAACCCTTCTCCAGAAAAAACCCTTTGATTTTGGGAAAAAATCATAGAGTTGGGAAAAGAGTACATCAGGGAGTAGAGTTCGCTTTTAAATGTAGTACCTTTTCAGATTACAAGCATGCCACGACCTTGGGAACTCAGTGCCATTCAGGTCGGTTACTTTATAATAACCTTTTCCTAAAACTTCATTGACTTTGTATGGTCCCTTCCAATTAGCAGCAAGTTTTCCTTCTCCTGATTTGTTGACCCCAATGTCGTTTCTAATTAGGACCAAGTCATTCGGAGCAAATGTTCTTCGAATGACTTTTTTGTTGTACCTTGTAGTCATCCTTTGCTTCAACGCTGCTTCTCTTATCTGGGCATCTTCTCAGACTTCGGGGAGCAAGTCGAGCTCCTCTTTGTGCCCCTATATGTTTCCGATCTCGTCATGGAGAATTACGCTTGGGCTTTGTTCAGTGATTTCTATTGGTATCATTGCTTCTACGCCATAGACTAGTCGGAAGGGTGTTTCTCCAGTGGCGGAATGGGGTGTTGTCCTGTAAGCCCACAACACATGGGGGAGCTCTTCAGCCCAAGCTCCTTTTGCTTCTTGTAATCTTTTCTTTAGCCCTGTCAGTATGACTTTGTTGGCTGCCTCGGCTTGCCCATTGGCTTGCGGGTGCTCTACCGAGGTGAACTGGTGTTTGATTTTCATACTGGCTACTAGCTTCTGAAGGTAGAGTCGGTGAATTGGGTTCCATTATCTGTAGTGATAGAATAAGGTATCCCATATCTTGTGATGATATTTTTGTAGAGGAACTTCCGACTTCTTTGAGCGGTGATGGTGGCCAATGGTTCTGCTTCTATCCACTTTGTGAAGTAATCTATTCCCACGATCAGGTATTTGACTTGTCCTGGCGCTTGGGGAAAAGGACCTAACAAATCCATTCCCCATTTTGTAAAGGGCCATGGAGAAGTGATACTGATGAGCTCTTCTGGTGGAGCCACGTGGAAATTTGCATGCATCTGACATGGTTGACACTTTTTCACAAATTCTGTGGCATCTTTCTGCAAGGTCGGCCAGTAGAATCCAGCTCGGATTACTTTCCTGGCTAGTGACCTTGCTCCGAGATGGTTTCCGCAGATCCCACTATGTACTTCCTCTAATACCTCGGCGGTTCTTGAGGTCGGTACACACTTTAATAGTGGTGTTGATATCCCCCTTCTGTAGAGAATATTTCTCACCAAGGTGTAGTGTTGTGCTTCCCTTCGGATCTTTTTGGCCTCTTTCTCCTCTTTAGGGAGGATGTCGAATTTCATGTATTCGACCAAGGGGTTCATCCATCCGAGGTTTAAATCGACTACTTCAAGTACTTCTTCTTTGTCTTCTATTTTTACTACCGAGGGTTCCTGGAGGGTTTCTTGGATCAGGCTTCTGTTGTTCCCTCCCGGTTTGGTACTTGCTAACTTGGATAGGGCGTCCGCTCTGCTGTTTAGATCCCGAGTTATGTATTTAACCTCGGTTTCTGCAAAGCTCCCAAGGTGCTCCAGAGTTTTCTCCAAGTACCTCTTCATGTTTGGGTCCTTTGCCTGATACTCTCTGCTTATTTGGGAGGTCACCACTTGTGAGTTGCTGTATATCATCACCTTTGTAGCACCGACTTCTTCTGCCAGCTTCAATCCAACAATCAAGGCTTCATACTCTGCCTGATTATTTGAAGCTGGGAATTCAAATTTAAGGGAAACCTCTATCTGGGTTCCTCTTTCATCTACCAATATTATGCCTGCACCACTTCCTGCTTTGTTGGAGGATCCATCTACATAGAGTTCCCATGTAGTTGGTTTTTCCTCCTGATCCCCTGCGTATTCTGCAACAAAGTCGGCGAGGCATTGGGCTTTAATCGCCGTCCGACTTTCATATCTTAAGTCGAACTCGGAGAGCTCTATTGCCCATTGAACCATTCTCCCTGCAACATCCGTCTTTTGGAGGATTTGCTTCATGGGTTGGTTCGTACGGACTCTTATTGTGTGAGCCTGAAAGTAAGGTCGTAGCCTTCGTGAGGCTATTAGTAAGGAGTAGGCAAACTTCTCTAGTTTGTGGTATCTTAGCTAAGGGCCTTGTAGAACTTTACTAATGAAATAAACTGGATGTTGTCCGACCTCATCTTCTCTTATCAGGGCTGATGAGACAGCCT
Organism: Arachis stenosperma; assembly: GCF_014773155.1. Lineage (NCBI taxonomy): Eukaryota > Viridiplantae > Streptophyta > Magnoliopsida > Fabales > Fabaceae > Arachis > Arachis stenosperma. Next base: position 3,051,088 of record NC_080382.1, on the reverse strand, counting down.
TGTCTGCTACGGATAAGTACAGGACGAGGTCTTTTCCAGATACTGGTCGGGTCAGGATAGGAGGTTGGCTTAAAAACTTTTTGAACTCCTGGAACGCCTCCTCGCATTCAGGAATCCATTCGAACTGGCATCCCTTTCTTAATAAGGAAAATAATGGAAGGGATTTTAGTGCCGATCCTGCCAAAAATCTGGAGAGAGCTGCAAGTCGGCCATTCAGCTGCTGGACCTCTCTCAAACAAGTCGGACTTTTCATTTCTAGGATGGCTCTACACTTATCGGGATTGGCTTCGATCCCTCTTTGTGTTAGCATAAATCCTAAAAATTTCCCTGCCTCCACCGCGAAGGCGCACTTTGCGGGATTTAGTCTCATCCCGTGCAGCATTATGGTGTCAAAGACTTGTGAGAGGTCTGACAAGAGGTCGACTTCCTTCTTGGTCTTTACCAGCATATTGTCGACGTATACTTCCATTAGACTCCCCAGATGAGGGGAAAACACTTTATTCATCAACCTTTGATATGTGGCTCCTGCATTCTTCAATCCGAATGGCATGACCACGTAGCAGAAATTAGCTCTGGGTGTGATGAATGATGTTTTCTCCTGGTCTGGCTCATACATTGGGATTTGATTATATCCCAAGTAGGCGTCCATAAATGATAAGTATTGATACCCCGAGCTGGAGTCCACTAGGGTGTCAATACTTGGTAGTGGATAAGGGTCCTTGGGACATGCCTTATTTAAGTCGGTATAGTCGACACACATTCTCCATTTGCCATTTTGTTTTTTGACTAGCACTACATTGGCTAGCCATGTTGGGTACTTGACTTCTCTGATGAAGCCAGCTTCCAGGAGCGCCTGTACTTGTTCTTCTACTATTAGGGCTCGTTCTGGACCGAGCTTGCGTCTTCTTTGCTGTACAGGTCGGGATCCCGGATAAACCGAGAGTTTGTGGGACATGAGCTCGGGGTCTATCCCAGGCATGTCAGAGGCCTTCCAGGCGAAGAGGTCGGAGTTATCTCTTAGGAGCTTAGTCAGTCCTTGTTTTAGAGTTTCCCCTAGGTTGGCTCCTATATGAGTATTTTTCCCTTCCTCTTTACCGACCTATATCTCCTCGGTTTTTCCTCCCGGTTGTGGTCGCAGCACTTCTATTGTGTGAACTTCTCTGCCCTTTCCTCTCAGATTTAGGCTTTCATTGTAGCATTTCCTCGCCAACTTTTGGTCTCCCCTTACCGTTGCTATTCCCGCTGAGGTCGGGAATTTCATGCAGAGGTGGGGAGTGGATACCACTGCTCCGAGTCGATTAAGGGTAGCTCTGCCGATTAAAGCATTATATGCTGACCCGACATCAATGACTATGAAGTCTATACTCAGAGTCTTTGATTTTTCCCCTTTTCCAAAAGTGGTGTGGAGGGGAAAAATCCCAGTGGTTTTATTGGCGTGTCCCCTAATCCGTATAGGGTGTCGGGGTAGGCTCTTAATTCTTTCTCATCCAACCCTAGCTTGTCAAAGGCGGGCTTAAAAAGGATGTCCGCTGAGCTTCCTTGGTCTACTAGGGTTCTGTGGAGATGGGCATTGGCTAGGATCATAGTTATTACTACTGGATCATCATGTCCAGGGGTTATTCCTTGCCCATCTTCTTTAGTGAATGAGATGGTAGGGAGATCGGATGATTCTCCTCCGACCTGATAGACTCTCTTGAGGTGCCTTTTGCGAGAGGATTTTGTGAGTCCCCCTCCCGCGAACCCCCCTGAGATCATATGGATATGTCTCTCAGGAGTCGACGGTGGTGGGTCTCTTCTGTCGATATCATCTCGCTTCCTCTTCCCATGGTTGTCCGACCTTTCTATGAGATATCTGTCAAGCCGACCTTCTCTGGCCAACTTTTCTATCACATTTTTAAGGTCGTAACAATTGTTCGTGGAGTGACCATATATTTTATGGTACTCACAGTAGTCGCTGCGGCTTCCCCCCTTTTTATTTTTGATGGGTCTGGGGGGTGGCAGCCTTTCAGTGTTGCAAATTTCTCTGTACACATCCACTATTGAAACTTTTAGAGGAGTATAAGAGTGGTACTTCCTTGGTCTGTCGAGACCGAGTTCTTCCTTCTTCTTGGTCTCCCTCTCTTTTATTGAGGGAGGGTGCCCAGGTCGCCAACTTAGGTCTCTCAGCTTAGCATTTTCCTCCATGTTGATGTACTTTTCAGCTCTTTCCTGCACATCACTCAAGGAGATGGGGTGTCTTTTGGATATGGACTGCGAGAAGGGACCTTCTCTAAGCCCATTGACTAACCCCATTATTACTGCCTCGGTGGGCAGGTCTTGAATCTCCAAACATGCTTTGTTGAATCTTTCCATATAGGCTCGTAAAGATTCTCCGACCTCCTGTTTTATTCCCAGGAGGCTTGGTGCATGTTTCACTTTGTCTTTCTGGATAGAGAACCTCATCAAAAACTTCCTTGAGAGGTCTTCAAAGCTGGTAACCGACCTCGGGAGGAGGCTATCAAACCACTTCATCGCTGCTTTCGATAGAGTGGTCGGGAAGGCTTTGCATCGCGTAGCGTCGGAAGCATCAGCTAGGTACATCCGACTTTTGAAGTTGCTCAGGTGATGCTTTAGATCCGTGGTTCCGTCATAGAGGTCAATATCAGGGCTTTTGAAGTTCCTCGGAACTTTTGCCCTCATTATGTCTTCGCTGAAAGGATCCTCCCCACCTAAGGGCGGCTCTTCCTTTTCGTCACAGAATTTGTGACCTTTAAGGGAGGATTCTAACTTTAAGAGTTTTCTTTCTAACTCTTTTCTTCTTTCCATCTCCTCTTTTAGGCTCTTTTTGGTTTCCTTTTGTCACTCCCGTTCTTGTTCTAACTGTTCTAGGCGACTGTGGACTAATCCCATGAGTTCAGTTACATGGGATGGTCCCTCTTTTTCTGATTCGCGCCCTTCTGAGGAGTTTACCTTCGGGTTTTTTACTCCGGAAGTACCTTCCCTGTGTTGATTATCAATTTCTTGATGGAGGGTGAAGTCCGCATCGTTATTGCCTGTGTCCAGATTCTCTTGCTCAGAATCTGTCTCCACATGACCTTCTTCGTGGGATCTGTCCGCCATCAGTGGTTGATCTCTCGGGTCCCCGGTAACGGCGCCAATGTTACGGTGGGTAACCAGAGATTAATGGACTGGACTGGATTTGGCCGGCCCAATCGTCTGCAGATGGTAACTTCCGAGCGGGTTTGCGTGCTGGAACCTCCTTCCGACTTGTGTGCGTGAATGAATGGGGGGTGGTACCTGCAAAGACACTCCGATGCCTAAGTTAGCAAGGGTGTGAGTAGGTTTAGAATGTATTGGGCTTAGAGATACCTGAGGGATGTTAGGGTATTTATAGGGATGAACCAATAACCACCGCTGAAGTAGTGCCACCCTTTTAGGGTGATAACCGTCCCTTTATCTTAGGGAGGTTAAGATATGGCTCCCGGAAGTGGTTAGAGAGATTTTAGGGGCAGTTACTCATTTGGATTGATGTTAATCTGCCAACTGTTCTCTGTCCTAACTTCTTTAGAGTAAATCGTAGTCAAGACCGACTTCTTAGTACGAAGGTCGGTGCTCAGCAAGGCTCAATCCTCTGGACTAGACCTTTCGTTTGGACCTGGGCCTTTATTATTGGGTCAGGGTATGAACAACATATAATTTTAATTTCATCAAAATAAATTAAGTCATAAAAATAAAACATAAAAACTGAAGATGTTAGCCTCACACTTGAATTACAAGCAACAATTAAATGAACATAAATAAAAAATGAATATAAATTATATTGAAAAAAAATACAACAAAATATAATAACAACACCTTATTTTTCTTTTGAGTTTGGAATGTGACTCCTTTAGCATCAACTAATTTTCTTCTAATCTCATTCTCTCATTCCCATTACAATATATATTCTAGGATTCTAACTAACTGTAAAGTCTTCTCACTCAGTATTCTATACTCTACTCACTCTATTTTTTAATGTTCTGAAAATTGGATTGGATTGGTCGGTCCGACTAATTCAACTGTGAACCGTCAGCTAAAATGGTTCGGTTTGTCATGCAAAATCATTAATTTAAAAATCGAATTTAAACTATTGAACCGGTCGAAAACCGTTCGGTCGGATCGGATTGAGAGCCGGCCGGTTCACATCAAATGATGTGGTTTCACGTTAAACAACACCAAAAAGAAGTACGCGTGAATCCACAACCAACCCTTTCTCCAATTCTTCCATCTCCTTCCTCTTCTCCAAAGAAACGGAAACCCTAGCCTCACTGCCGCAAGCCACTAGAAGTGAGCCAATGCCGCTGTCCGTCGTAGTCAGGGGCACGTGTAAAGCACAGAAGCCTCTCCTCCCAACCCTAGAGCCCCCTTCTCCGATTTTTTTTATCTCCTTCTTTCTTCCCAAACAAAAACGGAACCCTAGCCTCACTGTCGTCCATTGCAATCAGGGGCTCCTCTCTTTGTTCTGTCGGCGTCCTCCAAAGAAGAACCCATGTTGGCTCTCAGTCTTCGTTCTCTACTGTCGACGTCGTCTGCTCACAGTCGTCCTTCGAAGGTCAATGCTCACTGCTTGGCTTCGTTCTCTTCTGTGCCGTCCGTCGTCTTGCTCGTCGCCTAGTCTCCGTCTCTGTCGCACTTCTGCCGCTCGGCTTAGACCCTTCAGAACGAAGGCAAAGGCTTTTTTTTTTAATTTTCGTTCTATATTCTTCATTCTTTACTCAAAACATTGTTTTTTTTTTTTTTTTGGATTCCACTAATGCTACTCAGATTGAAATTTGAATCTAGATGTATTATACTTTATTTCTTGTTTTGGATTGAATCATTGAATGATTAGTTGATTTATTTTGCTAGTTAAATTTTGTTAAAATTGTGCTAATTCAGTTGATTTAGTTCACTGGTTAATCTTGTTAATCTTCATTAAAATTGTGCTGTTGTCTTTTGTTTTAGTGTTGTGACTCGATTGTGCTTAGATTGTGATTGTCTTAATAACTTAAAATTGTGCTTAGATTGAATGATTAATTGATTATTGATTAGCTATGGCTGTTTTGCTGTGTTGTTGTTTTGTATTTGGTGATTTTTATATGTAGTGATGTGCTGTTGTTTTGTGTTTTGTGACTTAATTGTGCTTAAATTGAATGACTAATTGATTATTGATTAGGATTGTTGTTTTGCTATGCTACTATTTTGTGTTGTGATTTTTATATAGGATGGTTGTTCTGCCATGCTGCTATATTTTAGGATATTTATACTAGTGCTAGGAAATATAAATTATGTTCTATAAGTATCTTTTTTTTTTACTAGACAAGAAAGAAAAGAAAACAAAAGAAACAAAAATGGAGAGGAATGTCTCCTAAAAACCAACAGCTAAGTCCCTTGTAAGTAAGACGCGAAGCTCATCCCAAGGCTCCAACAACTCAGTTTGAGGATAATGTTCACTACTGCAAACTTTGCTATAGCATCCGCAACATGGTTGGCTAATCTCTGAATTACCTTAATATCAGCTCTCCAATTCCAAGTCTAAATATCATGAATTTTAGAAACTAAATCATGATCAACACTTTGGATGTTAGTAAAACCGTCTTGGACTAGGAGAAAAATTTTCAAACAGTCTGTCTCACAAGAAACCTGCCTGTACCCTGCCTCCCAAGCCAAAAGTAATTCCCTGCAAATAGCAAAAAGTTCACAATGAAGAATCGTTCCTAGTGACAGAACCCCAATACAACCACCTTGCCAGGCACCATCCAAGTTTCTAATAGTACAGCCAAAACCAGCACAATCGCCATGGATACTAGCATCATTGTTAATCTTAAACATCTCCCCAGGAGGAAGAGACCAAGATGAGCTCAGAAAAGATAAATGGATACCGTTAAACTTAGTGAACAAAGACTTTAATTCCTTATCAGATGCTGAGATTAATTATAGCACTTTATTAAAAGGCCAAGAATTCATAGGATTGAAAACATCATTATTCCTGTCTCTCCAAATCCACCAAAGACCAGAGAAGAAAAGAGTAGCATTGACAATTTTCCATTCAGATATCCACTGTTTAAAGGATGGACAGTGAACATCATTAAACTGTAAAGTTTGCCAAACTGCACTAGCTTTTGGACAATCATGCAAACAATAAAGGATGGTTTCTGGAGCTTGAGAGCAACGTGGGCATAAATCAAAAGAAGAAAGTCCACAGTGATGTCTAAAAACAATAGTTGGAAGAGCATTATGGAGTCAAAAGAAGAAAGTCCACAGTGATGTCTAAAAACAATAGTTGGAAGAGCATTATGGAGGCAAAGCCAAACAAAAAATTTAAATTTCTCAGGAAATTGGATTCTCTAAAGTCAGAGCCACTCTTCAATCTTCTCCCATCCATATTTGTGCTTGCAAAGCCATAAGTAACTACTACTAGAAGAGTAAATTTTTTAATTTGATGCATCCCATCTCCAACCTACTATGTCCCCAAATTCTACATCAAAATTGTAAGAATTAATATTTAGAGACAAAACATCAGGTATAGTAGTGTAAATTTCATTGAAATTTCAACAACCTAAAGATCACCAATAGCAAGGTCAGTATCTACGATGTGGACATATGGTAACTCATTTGCAAAAGCACTTTCTCTTCTCCAAAAATCAAACCAAAAGGAACCATTTATAGAACCAATACACCAAGAAAAACTCTTTTTTCAAAACTTGATAAGCCTTCACAATACTTGTCCAAACATAAGAAGCATTCTTATAGGAGGACAAGCCTCTTCTCTTGTATTTCATAGCAAGTATTTGAACCCAAAATTTCTTTGGACACTTAAAAAACTGCCAAACAAGCTTGTCTAATAGTGCTATATTGGATTAATGAATAATAGGATATTATAGATTTAAAATTTCCTATAATACACACTAGGGGTGTTCGCGGTGCGATTTGGTTCGATTTTAAGAAAAAAGTCATCCGATTCGAACGCTTAATCTATATGCGGTGCGGTTTGAATTGGATGAACTTTTTTTTTGGAAATCCGATCCGATCCGATTACAAGCATTTTGGATCGGTTTAGATTTGTGATTTTTTTAAATAAAAAAAATTAAATACATATAACAAGTTTCAACATCAAATTTTAAATAATAATACTACATGAATAATAGAAAAATATATAACAAATTGAACATGTTATAAGTATAATTGTAAATATAATAATAAAATAATAATATTATAGCACATTGTGCGGTGCAGATTGGATTAGATTGGTTATGAAAAATAAATTCGAAATTCGATCCAATTCAGCGGTTTGTAAAAAATAGAATCCAATTAAATCCGAATTAGTGCGATTTTAATCGATTTTCGATTTAGATTAGATTAGATTAGATGAACGATTTAATTTAAATCGGTTTAGATTTGAACACCCCTAATACAAACATCGAAACTCATATTTCCTACACAAGGTATGCTTGATACGACTAGTGAATCAACATCATAATAGCATGAAAAGGTCATTCCATTTTCAATTTCAAAGTGTCTTGGTGGCCAAGCTTTATTGTACTATATTACTTGATAGCCAAGTTATGACTTTCAAAATATCTTCCTTGTAGGAGAGATTATATTCCCAATTTTTTTTCCATTTTACAAAAATTTCTCGTTATGTATTCTCTAAAAAAAAAAAGAGAGAAAATAATTTATATTTAATTTTGTTATACAAAATCCTAATTACTCTAATTTTGTTCATACTCTAGTCAACAGTCATATATAATCATTAGTTCATTACCAAGTAAAAGAAAATGAAAAACTAGTTTTCTAGTCTAGTTATTTCGAAATAAGTATAACCGAAAAACAAACAAGAATAATAATTAAATAAATCTTAGTCATGCTTTAAATTATATGAATAGATAAAAAAATTAGGAGTTCTAACTAATCCTCGTGATTATTCTCTCCACTTCTAAATAAAAAAATTTGAATTTTATATTTTGTATGTTTTTAAAAAATAACACACATATATTTAAATCTTTTATTTTTAAATATTAAAAAATAATTAAAAGAATGAATTACGAGTTTAAATTATTCTTCTACACAAAATTACTCTAAAAAAATCAACATGCATAATTAATGTTCATTCAATCTTAATAAATGCACATTTATTTTGAAATATAACATTTTTTTGGAGTAATATTTTTTTTTGGTGACTTTTTTGGAGTAATATTTTGAGAGAGAAAAAAAAGTGTTAAGTTTTTTTAATATTGATGAAAGATGTCTCATGTGTGCCTATAACTATATTATCTGACTTCACGTGAGTTTTATTTTGTTATAGATTTTTTTTTTGCTTTTCAAAAAACACAAAACGACATCAACGTTTTGTTTAAAGAAATTGTTTTCATTTAAAAATATTTTTTTAAAATTTAACAATACTAAACGACATTGTTATTCTATTTTTATTTTTTTTAAAAATTATGAAAATAGAAAAAGGTGTCGCTGTTTTGTTATTTTAACAATTTTTTTAAAAATTAAAATTATAGCACTCCTATAATTTAGTACAACCCCACATAATGGATCATTTTGGGGATAATACCCTTCTAATCTAATATTTAGAAAAAATTTTCTATAATTTGCAGCTTCCATGCATTTAAATGAGTACGCAAATTCAAATACTAAAGAGAAGACTTTTTTGTTGGTAAAATTGAAAATACATGCCATGAATGTGTTTTTTCCTTTTTTAAGTGAAAATAATCAAAATATATATAGTTGGTTCTCATGTTCGGTTTCCAAAAATATTTAACTATTTAGAAAACTTGTTTGGATATTTATTCGCTTTAAATTTCAAAATTAACCTTAAAAGAATTTTGACATATTTTTATTTTTAATATTGGATTCACAATGTCATTTTTTTAAATTGTGATATACTGTAATATTTTTTTATAGAAATCGGTGGATCTGATTTGTGTACCCCAAATTTTTAAAATTTTTTAAACACAAATCATAAAGTCTGATTTCTGTACTTCCATAGTTTTAAAAAACACTAAAATTTACCACGTTAAAACATAACACTTATCTTACTTCCATATCTAAATTTTTTAAGATAAAAATAAGAAAATATAGTAATTTGTAGAAGCTAAGGACGGTACATCATGTTACATGTGTTATAATAAAAAATTAAAATTGAAACGGTTTTTTTCCTAAATGCGGCGAGTCGTATGGCTGTGACTTGTCACTCACCCTGGCCTTGGAATCTACGACTTCTTCGTCTTTTTATATGTTAAAATAAAAATAAAAGGAAAATAAACAATTGGAGAAAGAATAAAAAGAATCATAATGAATAAAATCATGGCCATAATTACTTATTAAGGATTAATACAAGTATAAAAGATTAAAATCTCAATTGATTTTTTCCAATGCAAAGATATTTCTCTCTTCTTTCTCCTCTTCACTCTCTGCTCGATGTGCAGAAAAACTGTGATATGCAAAGTTCGCGAACCCGGTGTTGGTGATACTCTTAATGCAGAAACAACACCCAAGGTTGTTCGTGTTTCAGTAATGGATCCGGAGATCACTGATTCTTCGAGTGACGAGGAAGAATATCAACAGTATCAAGGACGACGAACCAAAGTGAATTCGAAACACATTGTAAACGAGATAAGAATTTTGTATCCGCCATCTCACAACACCACCAAGGTGCAAAGATCTAAACAGCAACAACAACAGAACAAGGGCAAAAAGGTGGTTGTAGCTACCATGAAAGCTGCTTCTTCTTCTTGTTCTCAAGAGGGTAGGAAGCTACGCGGGGTTAGGCAAAGGCCATGGGGGAGATGGGCAGCGGAGATCCGAGACCCTGTGAAGCGTACGAGGTTGTGGTTAGGAACCTACGACACTGCCGAAGAAGCCGCCATGGTTTATGACAGAGAAGCCATTCGCCTTCGAGGTTCACATGCTCAAACTAATTTCCTCAAGCCTCCTAAGGAGGAAGAATATGATGAACAAGTTTTTGATACCAACAATATGAAGAACATGCATTCTCCTACTTCTCCTACTTCTCCCACTTCTGTTCTTCTATTTCAGTCTGATGGATCTGGAAGTAAGGTTTCAGGAGAGGATCAAAGCGAGTTCAGAGATGAATCTCTTTCTTCTTCTTATTTTCAGGATGCATTGTTTTTAGATTCACCTTCTATTGATTTTTGTTTATCGGATTTTGAGACTCCTCCCCCAATATTTCTTGATGAAACTTGCCTACCCCATCTTATTTTCAGTGACAGCAATTTCAGTGATGCTACCATTGAGCAGTCTATTGAATTATGTAATTTCGATTTAGATGATTACTTTTGCAGTGATCAAGAGGAAGCTTCTCATGTTTAGAAACCGGAATATATAGTGGATTAGTGAGGAGTGGTGTTTTGGACTTTTGTTCCTTTTTTCCTATGTTTTCTTAGGCTAGCTCATGAGTGATGGGACATGTAATTAGAGATGGAGCATGTGTGAATTTATCATCAGTTTTGATCTTTTTCATATTTGTTTTGTAAGGATGTTATTATTAATTATTATGAGGGAAAGTATGATTATGCTAATTCTAGTGATCTGAACTTTAATTTGCAGTTTTTTTGTTGGCTTTCTTCAATCTATTGCTTGATTAGATTTGGAAACTTAATATATATACAATATTATTTTGTTTTTCTCTAACTCATAATGAAGTGTTTGATGGGTTGTTGGGATATTTTTTTTCTCTGGTCATTGACAGAGAGAATGAAAGTGTATGGAATATGCACTACTAAGATTAAAGTTGTGTGTGTTTTACTATTCACGTCTCACTATTCATGTTTTAATGGTTGGCCACATTAGACATCTTACATCCACACATGCAGCATCATCTTATAAGTTCCCAATCACCATAATTTTGGAGGTAAGACCCTCTTGGTTGTACCATTTTTCTTTTTCTGTTCTATTATGTCTCCAATAGTAAATAAATATGGCATTTTCAATGACAATTATAAGGTCAAGTGGGTTTATGATTGGGCACTAGGCATAAAGAGAAGAAGAATATACATGTATAAATATCACTTTTACATGCACAACATATATATGCTTTATGTTTACATGGCCAACAGAGATTGTGTGTACTAAGAATGAATCATTTGGGGGACCCATATGTATTCAGGAATAGACCTAGGAGGCTAGAACTCTACGGCTGCGTTTGTTTATAGAGATAGAATACGGAGACAGAGACACAGAGACATAAAATTGTGTTTGATAAAAAAGACATAAATAAAAACAATATATCTACAGATACTGGATTAATGTATTTTGTATACAGAAAAAGCACAAAAATACTAACAAGAGACACAACTTTTTTTTCATTATTCTTGTTAATTATTTATAATTATATCTTTTATTATTATATTTTTTCATTTCAAATTTTTTAATAAAAAAATGAAAATAAATTAAATTTTCATAATTTGTTCTAGTTTATCATCAAACAGAATATAAAAATATAAAATTTTGTATCTCTATCCATCAGTGTCTTGTTCTGTCCTATGTTCTCAGAAACAAACACAGCCTAAGAGTCGGTTAATGATTATTATAATTTTTTATTAAAAAAAAGTTTTTATTAGTATTTTTAATTTGTATATTTTTAATTGAGGAATATTAAGAGGCGAATAAATTTTGTGATTTATAATCATTAATTAGTTATCATTGATGTTTTTAATAGTGTGAGATTTTATACAATACTATAAAATTACTCATTTTTTTTACTAATTAAGTACTGACCAAATTTTAATAAAAATGCTGATTCCTACGTTTTCTTTCTTAATAAATATCCTAAACAAACTTGTTAACAAGACACAAATTTTAAATGCACCATACAACATAACATACTGACTTATTATGACTGTAGATTAAGTAAATATCTCAATCTGCTTGATCCTGTTCTCTCTCCATCGAGCCTTACAAACCATAAAATTTCTTACTGTAATTAATTATTTAATTAACATAAACAGTAAAAATATATTGTTAACAAATATCTTAAAAACTCTTTAAAAATAGAATATATATTCAGATTGATATCTAAGAAATTTTTCGTCAAATATTTTAATCCTCAAACAAATTTTATTACATTAAGATATATAAATTCTTTTATCAAATTTTTTATAATCTATTTGTCTAAATAAAAATAACTGGTATGATTACGATAGAGAATTATATGTATTATTTTTATAAAATTTAAAAATTTTAATGTAAAAATTTTTGGAATAAAAACGTCCCATGCAAATTTTTTTAGAGACTTTTTTAAGTATATAATTTTAAAAATATCATAAACATGAAACTTGAGTAAAATTTATAATTTTTTTGTAAATTTTCAAAGCATTGATAATGTATTAAAAGAATAAAAGAATTTTATTCAAAAATATTATGTATACACCAAAAATCATTTATCATGTATTTATATATAAATATATATATTTATTTAACTTATTTTTAATTATATTTTAACATATATATTTTATATGGTTGTTTCTTATTTAAACTTTTTAACCAATGTTTATATGAAACTTGTTAGCTAATTGGAATGGGAAAAGTAGGTACGGTATGTTGGTAACTGTAACCGGAGGTTTCTAGAGGGTAGCTCGTAGCTACTTTGAATCTTAAAATTAGAAGAAAACAAGTGTAGAAGTGTATTTGAATTAAGATTGATGTTATTTATGGTTTTTGTTATATAAAAAATATGAAAAAATATAGGAACTAAGTGTCTAACCAGCCAAAAAGTGAATAATTTAATTAATTATAATTATTAATAAATAATTTTAAATTTTTAAATTCAAAATTTAAAAAAATTTAAACTGATTAAGTAAACTTAATTAAAGTTAAAAATTTTACTCTTCTCTTTCATATTAACCTACTCACATCTAAAAACCTCCACAAAACTTTGTGTCCACTCAATTTCAATGCAAATACTATCTCATTTATTTGCTGTACAACTTGAAAATAAGCATTGACAAGCGTGCACACAACAGGATCATTGAGCAAAATGGAAGCCCTGTGGTGCATTGTTCCAGCAAGAACCTGAAGAATCTTCATCATAACGGCGTCCTTAGACACCGGATCAGTTTTCTCGAGTCGACAACCTGTGATAGCGGTAACAATGGCTTCCATGGCTTTTCTGGCACCGGGAGTCCTTTCACCGAACACCTCGAACTTGAAGATTTTAAGAATGGAAGAGAGGGCGACGACTGTGGAAAGGAAAGAGTGAAGGAGAGGAATTCTTAAAAAATTATGAAATTCTTAAAAAAATAAAGATATTCACATTTGCAATACAAAAACATTCAAAAAAATATATAAAAAAGCATTCATTTAGTATGAAAAAGAAATATTCTGATACTTAGCAGAAGAAACATCCATATATATTAACTTATTTATCTCTTTACCCTTTTTCTCTTTCCAAATGGCTAAAACATGATAAATAAAAAAGTAGATTTAAAACCATCAAATTTACAAAGAAAAAAAAATATCATAATGCCTAGCATAAACACCATCCACATAGAGATTTTAGATTTATCAAGAGGCATTTGGCTGATTTTTTACTGATATCCTCTTAATTTTCTGGTATTGTTGAAAAAAAAATAGATAAATTAGGTTTGTTATATATCTAATTATTTTTTAAAACTAATAAAATTAAAAATAAAAAGTAGTAAGTTATCCAATTCATATATTGAGATTTCTTTTACAAAATTTAAATTAATATCTCTATAATATGCCTTAGTTCACTATATTTATATTTTAAATATTTTATATATATACACCGTTCATATATCTATATGTATGATAAGGTAGGTTGTATGAAATGGTTTTTTTACTACTCCAAAACCTATATATAAGCCTCATAATTTTCATTAAACTACCCAACATTAAACCAAATAGAAAAAGAAAAGGCCAAATCCTCATGTTTATTATTTGCAAACAAAAAGAAATTTAATCAAATTTATTATATAAATTGATTGGGAGGGAGAGATTTCTAAAGAGTAGTCTACTTTGGATCTAAAAATTAGAAGAGAATGAATGAAGAAGTGTTAGCCATTACAGGGAAATTGAAACCCCAGCACCCATCTATAATATCTGTCTTTTCTTTTAAGTTTCTAAGATTTTAAGCATAAAATTATAAATCTTTTAAATTTTGAAATTAATGATAATAAAATTTAATGTGTATATGTTGTTAGTAAAAAAAATTATATAAATAATTAATTATATATTATTATATTAGTAAATATAATTAATTTTTAAAATTATTATTTAAAAAAATTATTTAAACACATGAATTTAATTAAATAATCATATAAAAATTTTAACTTTTTTGATAATATATATTAAAATCCATTTTCAGAATAAAATACATGTTGAAATATAAAATATATATTTTATAATACACATAATAATTAATTTTTATTTATAGATAATATTTTTGAATATTTATTTAAAGAGGTAAAATATTTTAAACATTTTTAATCAATGTTCATAGAAGATACTCTCTTACTAAAAGTAAGTATATATCTTGGGAAAGGGAGATTTTTCTAGTAGCTACTGTAGAGTTTGAATCTTAACTCTTAAGATGAGAAGAAAATGAATGAAATTTAAGTAGTTTTTGTAGTGGAATTGAAACACTAGCCTCTTTCTATAATATGATTAATATCTACCTCTCTCTGTCTTCTGTCTTCTGCCCATTGAGATCATTGGGTTTTTATTTTTCTCGTTTAGTCAACATTTTAGAAGTAAATGGTGGGAAGTGTGAAGATGTTGCAGACTACTTTTTTTGACATTTCTGATGCATGTGTACATGTGAAGGAATGAGATTCAAAGCAACTTGCATGGTCCTCCTATGCTGATAAGGTGTTTCAAACCGAATTGATATCCATGCTATACTATACAAATGCAACCCTGCCATTGGTCCATTTCTGATCACCTTTTGCTATGCGGTTTTGGAATTTTTGCCCTTACCTTTCACTTTCTATCCCTTATTTACTTTTTTTTTGGAGTAAAGGACTAAAGGTTGAGCCGTGTACTCCTATTGTAACTTGATTTAAATTTGAGTTTAGAATAATGATGTATTAGTAATTAATTTATAGAAAAAAATCAATTTATTTTTTCAAAGAAATGAATCTATATATATATATATATATATATATATATATATATATATCAATGTTTGTAATTTCAAAGATAAAAGTGAAGAAGTTCAATCTTACCCACCACATAAAAAAATCAAAGAGAAGAGAAGAGATCACCACATTCCATTTTAGAAAAGCTGCAAAAATAGCAGAAGAGTTGCAAATAGTTGACTTTTGTCGGGCCAACTCCTTTCTGCAATCCATCTGCATTTCAAATTAAATACACCCTAAAGCTATCTACTCACTGCTACTATTACTAATTAACAAGAAAAAGTTATTTAATGAAAAACAGTAAAATTTAATATTTATTATTTTTGAATTTTAGTTTCGTTTCTATCCATATTTACAATTATTTGTTGTGTTATTTTTTTTAATTTTTTTAATTATATTACGTATATATTAAAATTAGTTATTAGTCTAAAATATATATTAAAATATAAAATACATATTAAAATTAAATAAATATATAATAACTAATTTTAGTATATAAATAATATTTTTATTTTTTCAGTGTAACCATTTAAGTTAGTTCTTTATGTATATGGTAAATAATTTGATGGTAGAAATTAAAAAAAAAATGAATCTTCTAAAAAAAATTAATTGAGACAATAAAATATCATTTTTAACATTTTAATATTTTTTTCTCATATTTTGGAGTTGTCCAATAAGAATGTATATAGTCTTGATGATGTAAAATTTATATGCATAATTACTTTGTTTGAAAAATAATAATAATAAAAATTAAATAGAATAAATAAAATATACATCAGAAATAATTGGTTGATTCCTCCCACAATAAGCAAACATGCTAGGTATCTAACTTTTTATTTGAACCGAAAAAACCTTCTTTTCAAATGCAAATGACAACACTTTAATAATCCTAAACCAAAACAAGAGGATTTAAAAGGAAAGATGCATACGTAGTTCAACGTTTTAGTGTACATATTTCTTCATTGTTAGCCGATATTATGAATTGTTTGAGTATAATTGAGTTACTAAAAAAAGTATTTATTTAATATATTTAATAAAATTTTAATCGTAAAAATAAAAATATATATTTTTTAAAAATTATAATTTATATTTTTTTATTTAAAAAATATATTCTTAATATAATAAATAAATAAATAAATTTTATTAAATGTAAAATTATTTTTATTTTTTAAAATTTAAAAATGTCACTTGAAAAATTCTTTCCATAAAGTTTACTCGTAAAAATTTATATTACTCTAAAATTATTTAATATATGTTATGAAATAGATGCTTCAAAACTTGTGTTTGGTGTACAAATATGAAATATATGAATGAATTTAATAAAAAAAATGATGGGAACAAATGGTGATGGATAATAGCAACTAACCGATACATTGGATGCAAGGAGAAATAAGTCATGATCAGCAGTATAAGAACATTGTTATATAATCAGTACAAAAACAATATTAGATGATTAATAAATATTTTTTATAAATATTTAGTAAATATTTAATTTATATTTATAAAAAAATTATATATAAAAATTTATTACAATTTATATACATAAATTAATATAATTTATATTTATATTTTTTAGAATTTATATATATAAATTAATAAAATTTATTTATTAAAAATAATTTCATATTTATGATGGTTAAATAATAATAAAAAATAATAAAAATTATTAGTCTTTGAGAGTTTCTCCAAATATAAATAGTATGGCAGTCATAGAAGTTGCATGCACAGGGATGGAATGAGATAATCGTGATTTTGGTCTTCATGCTTATTTTATGATGTATTTTTTTTTCTTTAAGCTGCTGTAAAATATTCTTTGATTGATTTATTGTTCTTTTTTATACCAATGCTGAATAAGAATATTTTTGTTTCTCCCTTGTTTGTAAGTTAAGCCGCATTGAACAATCTAAAAAATGTATACTTAAATAATCACAATAAATTATTTTTAATTCATTAAATAAACTTCAAGGTATATCATTTTAAGGCAATAAGGCTTAAGCCATTATTTATCCAACACTTGTGAACATACCGTTGAAGGAGAGGTTAATATTATGTCACGAATCTTTTTTACTTTAACCTTCTATATAAAAGAGGGGACAAATGTTAGGAGGAACTGAAAAAAAAAAAAAAAACTATCCATTTTGACCATAAAGAATGTATGTTATGAGAAACTTTTTTTGATAAGGAAACTATCTTCTAAATTTTGAAGGATCGGATAGTAACGAAATTAATAAAAAACACGGGAATCAATTCACAATGAGAAAAGTATACTAATTTATTTATTAAATGAAAATTTTTTATTATTACAACTCATCTAAGTCTATCAATATTTTAAATAAAAGATTATTAATAAGTAGGGTTAAATTGGATTGAGACTATGGAAAAGTTTCGTTTGGACCACTTAGTATATGTTTGGATTACAGTTTGTAAATGAGAGTTTGCATAAAATTGATTTTGCAAACTTGATTTTGATAAGAAGTAAGTTTGTGTTAAAGTGATTTATGTTTAGTAATTTTTGTATTAAAATTGATTATAATAAAATAAATATTGTTTGGCTTATACCATTTAAAATTACTTTTAAATAAAAAATTACTAAAATAGACCTCAACTTAAATAATTTTTTTATATTATCCTATCATTTTAATTTAGATATTTAAATAAATGTTATTAGTTAATTTTATAATAAAATTAATATTTACTTACTAAAATAAAAATAACATATAAAAATAGACAAAATATATTTTTAAATAAAAATAAAAAAATATAAATTTTAGATATATATATATATATATATGTAAAAGAATATTTAATCAAATATATTACATTTTTTTAAGTATTAAAGTAAGAATGTTACTTTAGTAATTTTTTATATCGTAATCTTATTCTAGTATTCTCAATAATCTTATTCTTAATATTAATTTGGAATCAAACGTTTATGATTTTATTATTATCTATGATTAATTTTTTATTTAATTTATTTTTTTAATGGAATCATAATCTATATTATAAAAAATTACACAAAAACATAGTATACGAGAATTATAATTATAAAAAAGAGTACTAAAAATAATAAAAAAAATTAAATATTTACTTTATAGTAATTGAAACAAATCTTAAAGTTCTTAGATGATCTTTTTATATAGTATATTTTTAGTATTTTTAGTACTTTTTTGTAGTATGCTATAACTTTTTACTATTATTATTATTTACAGTTAATTTTTTATTTAATTTATTTTACCTAATAAAATTAATAAATCATATTATAAAAAGATAATAACAAGCATAATACACAAAAATCACAATTATAAAATTGTATAATATCAAACAAACAATTTTAAAAAATAAAAATAATAAATAATAAAAAAATATAGCTCATATAAATAAAAATAACAAGAATTCTATAAATAATACAATAATATACATGAAGGATAAAGTTGGTAAAAGGTAAATAAATGGCTAGTATCCATGGCTAAAAGCCCTTTGGGTGTGTTTGGTAACCACGTTTGAAGGAAAAAAGCACGTTAGAGCTTCTTGAAAGCTTCACTTTTTTGTTTGGCTAATTTTCTTCTCTACAAACGCAGAAGTGCTTTTGTTCCTAAACCCACGTTTACAAGAAGCAATAATTTCTAGCTTCTCCGTTGCACTAACGTGCTTTTAGCTAATACCTTCAATATTTATTTTTCTTTTACCAACTTTACCCTTTATACATATTATTGCATTATTTATAGAATTTTTATTATTCCTCTCTATATGAATTCTTTTTTATTATTTTTTATTAATTTTTTTATTTGACATTATATATTTTTATAGTTATAATTTTTGTGTATTATATTTATTATTATCTTTTTATAATAGAATTTATTGATCCCATTAGATAATAATAATAATAGTTAAAAATTATACTGTACTAAAAAAGAGTACTAAGAGTATTAAAAATATACTATATAAAAAATATATAAGAAAAAATATAAAAAAAATTAAACATGTATAAAAAAATAATATTATAATTTAATGTCATGTCCTTTTAAGTAATTATCTATCTAAAAGTCATTTTAACTAATATTATCCAAACAAAATTTATTTTATCAAAATCAATTTTGGTAAAGAGTTGCCAAACATAAATCATGTTGACACAAACTTACTTCTATCCAAAATCAATTCTATAAAATCACTTTTATTCAAACTCCAGTTTGACCAACCACAATCCAAACACACACTTTAGTTGCTTCTTGTAAACGTGATTTTGGTAACAAAATCACTTCTGCGTTCATGAGAAAAAAATTTACCAAACAAAAAAGTTGAAACTTTCAAGAAGTTTAAACGTACTTCTTCCTTTTCAACGAGTTTTCCAAACACACCCTTAGAATTAGACAGTACCGCACGTTTTAACGCCACCCAAGTAAATATCGAAATCTAGTCGAGTTCAAATTTACCATAAAGGAGACAATGGATAATATGAGACAACTAGTGATGTAAATACGTTGTCGATCGCCTTAAATTATTTACGGTTCGAAAATGTCTCTAAAGATTGGTGAACGTATGTTCTCGAAATTGGTTTCAATTGGGGGATCGTGTCTTAGCCGTGGCTCTAAATTGACAATAAATTTAATGTTGCAATATTTATGGTGTGTGATGTGGGTACAAATATACAGAATTTAAATATTTGATTTTGTTATGCATGTAACGTGGGTAATTGCTATTATTAAGTTGTCGAGATTAAAATTAAAATAAAAAAATTAATGTTACAGAAAATTTCGTCTCATTAATGAAATGTGTTCAGCTTTTAAACTTTTATCTGATATGAATGAACTAATGAAATAAGGGAAAAATATATTTGGACCCATTTCTAATTCTTCTCCACACGGTACTCTGATGACAAGAGTTTTAAGTTTCTCATGTTAGACGTGGCCTTCATGTGTTATACACACGAATTGGAAATTATTAAAATTTGTATTGAAATTGCTGTGGGTTGTTATTTATAAATTGGAGGCGGATCTGACATATGTACGAGATTTTTTCTAAGACGAGTAATATAACTGTGTGTTGATATTTATGATTGATAATGCCAAGTTTCAATTAGTGTGATATGTGAACTGTGTCAGACGAATGGGTTTACAAAATGAAGCTACGAGGTGTCATCTGATTTTCACCGAGTCCATGCGCTGCAGGGGTGTGTGTTTTGTTCATTTGTGAAGTTTATAATCTGTTATTGTCCAATTTATGTTGATGTGCCCCATTGCTTGGTGTAACCCATGGCCTATGTTATGTCTTTTAGGTTGGGAAAAATGGGATGAGTGGTGAAACCATTCCTAAGGAGAAAACATAAGTGATGGATTTGTCAGAAGGAGATGCAGAGATAGAAGTAGAAGAATCAGTGATGATTGTTGGTGGGATTGGGTCGTTTTGACGCAATTGATTTTTCATCCTTGACAACGAACGACATCCTTATGACGGAGTTCATAAATTTGCAAGCCGCTTATGACTACTACAACGAATACAGTCGGATTAAGGGATTCTCGGTGAGGAGGTTGAAGGTGGATCGCAGAACAAAGCAAGGGTCGGAGGGTGAAATCATTTGGCAGATATTCGTGTGCTCGAGGGAAGGAGAGCGAGAGGGAAAATACATGCAAAAGGGAGACATGAAAATGGATCCTCGATCTATCACACGTGCGGGTGTGAAGCTTGAATAAAGGTGCATGTTAATGATACTAGTCGGCGTTGGTATGTTGAACAATTTTGTGATTAACCACAATCATGCCATGTTGGATGCAAGGTTTAGGGGTTTGATATGGTCACAGATCGGTCAAGGAAGGTGATTTGCACCAAATCAATTCGGTGAGGAAAACTGGCTTGCGAGTGCCAACAATATTTTGCGCTTTTGCCAATCAGCCAGGGGGTTTCGAGATTGTTGGGTTCGAGATAAAAGATATCTATAATGCAATAGAGAAGCAAAGACGGGTTGACGCGATAGATGCTGAGGCCGCGTTGAAGTTTTTCTCAAGTTTAAAGAGTAATGATTGTCGAATATTCTGGAAGTACTCGTTGGATGGCGAGAAGATGCTTCAAAATCTTTTATAGTGCGATGGTACAAGTCGTTATAACTATAATGTCTTCGAGGATGTCCTGAGATTTGATGCAGCATATGGTCGGAACAAATACAAATGTCCTTTGGTAATATTCTCAGGGGTGGACCATTATATGAGGATGGTGGTGTTTGGTTGCGCAATTTTGAGCAATGAGAGAGAAGATAGCTATGTGTGGTTGTTGCAGTCATTTCTTGAGGCAATGAAAGAAAAACAGCCGAAGTCCGTCATGACGGACGAGGATCTTGCAATGAAGAGTGTGGTTGGTGCAGTTTTTCTCGGTGCACATCATAGGTTGTGCAGCTAGCATTTGTTAAGGAATGCCACTGCTAAGGTTGGACGGCCCGGGTTTCTTTGAAAATTCCATTTATGCTTAATGGGTGATCTAGAGATTGACGAATTGGAGAGAATATGGATGGATAGTGTGGTAGATTTCGGGTTACAGCACTATCCATGGATAGCTGACATGTATGCAAGGAAGCATTCATGGTCTAATGCGCACATTCAGAAAAAATTCTTTGCAGGACTGAAGATAACATCGAGGTGCGAGGCGTTGAATATGCAGATATCTTGCCATCATGACGATCTCTACCTTGCTGCTCTAGCCCTGCCAACCTATGCGCAACAAAGATAGTTTAACAGAATTTAATTAATTATGTTCCATAACAAAACACGTGTTCAATGTCGACTACTTGGTAAGTTAAAAATAATTTACAATATGTACGTACTTAGAAGAAGGTGGGAACCTGAGGACGTCGTATCCCGCCGGACTAAAAGATGGGAACCGATGGTAGATCTAGAAGACAAGAAGTGGCATACACCCTGCATTTTCCGTAACATCACGCGATATCACAGTGCACAATTAATGGTAGGTATGACAGAGCAGTGCGGACCTCCATGACAACTGGTTGCAACGATGAAAATCCTCCAGCAGTGGCAGCCATCTCAAAAGTACAAGTACAGCAGACTTGTCCGTGAACAAAAATCTCCTATCAGCATCATCAAGTAGCATCAAGCATATTGATGGAGTGTCTGGGACTATCCCATCGAGAATGTGTGCAACTTGGTCCCTGAGCCACATCATTTTCACCCCAAAAACCTACTTCCCTCCCTCCAACTGTGGTGGCGGCCTAACGCCCAGTAAATCCTCAATCTACTCTCGTCGGGTGTCCATGTCATCATTGTAAGTCTTTGGTACAACTCCCAACGGGCTCTCCAGTAGGGCGCAGACCAATGTGGTAGGCAACATCCTTGAGCGTAATGCTGGCCTCACCCCAAGGAAGGTGGAACACGTGGTTCTCAAGCCTCCACCGCTCGACAAATGCAGAGATCAATGAATTGTCAAATATAAATTTTCTCAATTCTACTGCATGTCCAAATCCTGCCTCCCTTATATAGGGCAACAGGATGGCCGACAACAGGAGACCCAAGGTAACACGGCATGACAACAGTAACCGTGGTCTCTGCAATTTCCAAAACATTTACTAGCACATATTAATTACATCTAAACTATTAATTGTTACTAAACATTACTAAAACTTATAATCTACCTAAATAAGCATTTATATTAAATATAACAGATACCTATTTATTGGACTTACAGGTTAAATGAGAGTTACTTATTTTATTTATTTAACTTAACACACAATTAGGTACCCATTTTATTTATTTAACTTAAGTAATTACAATTAATTATACAAAGTATACAACGATCCTAGTTATACCAAAGAAACTAATGTAGATCTTCTCATTTCGTCAACTCACTATACCTACTCCGTTAACTAAGTTACTTAAGACTGATCATCTAAATTTATTATTCACTAACAATAAAAAAAGGGTTAAACTACTAACCTCAAAGTCTAAAACTCCAGTTACATGTCAAGTAGCATTCAACCTATTTATATCTCCTTCGCGGATATATTATCGGGGGCTATATTTTCTGAAGGAACTCGAATACATGTGTCTAGAAGGTCACAAAATTTGGGAAAATGGTTGTAATTCACGTAATTCCCAGATAGTGTGGCTTAAATATGCATCTGGGTTGAATCCCATTAGGGAACCAATGGAGTATCTATACAATGTGTACAATGAGCTGTTTATTTGGCCAAATTTAAATTAAAATTGAAAATGTACCCACTTTTTACCCTAGTGTAATAAAACCCTTCAATTTCACTTTAATTCTAACATTCCAATCCTTATTTCAAATTTTATCCAATCCCTTTTTTTGTGAACGACGGCACACCTTTCACCCTCTTTCTCGCGAGTTCTGATAACCATTCCACCGCAGCGCCGCTGACTGACACCGTATCTTCCTCATCACCTTTCAACCCTCGATACCAGGCATAAAATGTAACCATCTATTTTGTCTATGAAAATAATCATCCAATTTCATATGAAATTGACCATCCAGTTTATTATATCTATAAATAAGAATTTTTTTCCAATACAAAATGCTTGTTGAGCTAATTCCCTAGTTGGAGTATCGAGGTTTTGTTCATGAGACTTAATGAAGATTAACATGTGATTGCTCATTCATTTTCTGAACCTATCTGAATGTATTGGTAGAATATCTTTTAATCATGACATACTTACCAGGCGGCAAAAATAACCATATATTTTGTCTATGAAAGTAACCATCCAAATCCATATTAAACTGAAAGACAGTATATTTAACATGTGATTACTTAAATAACCATCTACGTATGAATAGAAATAATCATCTGGTAACATAGTGAAATGAACATCTAGATTATTCGTCATTGACGACATCGTATAATATTTTTGGGTTAAACTTCTCCTTAATTACATATTCATCATACTAACGGCATATGTTTTATAATTGAAAAAATTTACACTTTGTGATAAATTTATATTATGGAATATGACATAATTAAGTAGGATTTAACAATATAATAACATGTCTATTATAACTTAATCACTTATATTTAACTGCAATAACTCCAAGCATACTTGAATTTAGTGAATGATAAACTAAATCCAACTCAACAATATAATCACGTTGCATCTCTTCAATTTTTAGTTCAGTCACTTCCACAACCTGCAATCGAACACAAATAAAAAAAGCCAACTTAAGAAATTAAGTGATATATGGTACTATGATCCCACAAATACACAAGAATAACTATGATCAATAACCCAAAATAGAAACATTACTTATTATTAGAAACACATTGTAAAATCACAAAAAAAAGATATACACACATAAGTTCAAAACCAACATGAATAAGCCATTTCATTCAAATCACTCAATAAAATATGGTATGCACTTCTTAAAAATATACCAAACAATTGATAACATCTGAATTTTTTACTAAATTGGTGTTTTGATAAAAAATCACAAATAGGTGCATAACAAAATTCAAGTTCAAACATCATTAGAAATCACATAAAACTGCACAATTATAA
This sequence comes from Arachis stenosperma, assembly GCF_014773155.1. NCBI lineage: Eukaryota > Viridiplantae > Streptophyta > Magnoliopsida > Fabales > Fabaceae > Arachis > Arachis stenosperma. The sequence goes on along the minus strand of NC_080382.1, from coordinate 3,026,457 downwards.
ATTATAATGCCTCATGAGAATATAATTTAAGTCAAATATTGGCCATACATAAGAATTAAACAAAAAGATTTCATTTAGGCATTTCATCGAGCATATGGTGTGCATCATGTGTAAACAGAGCATTCAGTTCAATGGAAGCGGCAATCAACCTATAAAATTCAGCCAGCAGAAAGAAGAATGGGGGCAGTGATAGTGTCGCAGCGGCACAGAACTTAGCCGCTATTGGGTTGCAGCGGGGTGTTGCTTGTCGGAGCTGGCAGGGAGAAATGGGAAAAGAGGAAAGAAAGAGAACAGAGAGAAGGTGGGAGACGGTGGTCGCCTGTGGTGGTTGTGGACGGTTTGACGGGGTTGGTTGGCTGGGGGTGATGGTTGGGGTGATCTGGGTTGAGAAAACAAAGAAGAGAGATAAGGGTTGGGTAAAGATGAAGCGATGGCGTGGTAGCGTGACGGCATGTTGCTGCCCTTCGCGTCCTCTCCTGCGTTAATGGCGGTGGCTGTGGCGGTCGGATTGTTATGAGTAAGGCGACACGACGTTGAGGGTTTGACAGAGAGGGATTAGGGTGCGAGGGAGAGGAATTGAGTACTAAATATGGAGAATAGATTCGGACGGCAGGAGGTGATCGTGACGTGCTGCACCAACAAGATTCTCGAAAAAATAGAGAGAATGGAGGTAACGGCGTATTGAGAGATGGAGTTTTTGTTTTGATTCTATAAATGACCGTAATTCTAATTTATTTTAAATTTCAAATTAAAAATAATTTAAAATTAATTAATTGCTCATAATATATTTTAACTTTCAATTTAACTCCATTATATACTTTCTATTCGGGTTTATCCCAAATGCTGAGTTCCTATACACGAAAATTGTATTTATCTTAGATACTGAGCCTCTTTCTATAAAACATGCCTATTTCAGATGTTTAGTATTTGATATCTGCATATATATATATTACGAATGCACTCATGATGTGACTCGCCGTAACCCTATTATAACACAGGATCATAACATCCGTGATACGCTTATAGTGTAATTACCCTTTCAGTATATGAGATGTATCCCAAAATATATTTTCGTAATTATCTGTTTATTTTCGTAAATACTATATTTATTTAATTTAAATAAAAAAATCCTAAATTTCAAGAGGTAGAATATAACAAAGTTTCTCGTATATTCTGAACGTGAGGCAGGAAATCGAATATGTAGGTGCGTGACCAAATGTTAGGACTTAATTAGGCGCCCGCCCTCAATCGAATATCGCGCTTTCGCTAAGAACAATTAGAAACCGATGTTGTTGATTTTGAAAGAAACGTTTCGCCGATGTCACCCTCGTCATCATCTTCTTCCGATGCGGAATTGAGTATTGGAGAGAGGGCCTTCTCCGCCGCCGGTGCTGCTGTCATCTCCGCCATCATCGTTAATCCCCTCGATGTTGCCAAGACAAGGCTGCAAGCACAGGCTGCCGGGGTTCCCTATCCCTACCACTACATCTGTCTTCAACCAAACGCCGTTTGTCAATCTCCTTCAACCTCTGCTGCCGCGCCGCCGCCATGTCATTCCGGCTGTAACCGCTATAAAGGCACGCTAGATGTCCTTCACAAAGTTGTGCGTCAGGTTAGTTACTACCTCCAATCTTATAATTTCAATTCAATTCAATTAAATTTGCCTTAATTGTTTGATATAACTGATAATATCATCGCCAAAAAGGTATGATAAAAGCTATGTAGCAAACACTGAAATGGATTCGTTTTTGAATTGAAGTTATTTGTATTTATCTGGTACTTTCCATGAAAATAACTTACTATAAGAGGGTTCACAGGAGTGAATTTATGCAGGAAGGGTTTATAAGATTATGGAGAGGCACAACTGCAAGTTTAGCATTGGCTGTGCCAACTGTAAGCTCCCTTTCCTTTTGGAAATCCGTTTTCTGCTTCATACTTTGCCTACAATCTGTTTTGTCCAACACATAGTTACATGCTAATGGCCTTATATTTTCGTTGTCCAACAGGTTGGGATATATATGCCTTGTTATGACATCTTTCGCAACTTCATGGAGGAGTTTACTACTCAGAATGCTCCAAACTTAACACCTTATGTTCCATTAGTTGCTGGATCAGTTGCACGTTCATTGGCTTGTGTTTCGTGTTATCCTGTAGAGCTTGCAAGGACACGCATGCAGGTAGTTTATTTGAAATCCTAAAATGTGGATTCATTGCATGATTTTGCTACAGATTCTTAATAGCACCTCTAAAGTGTTTTGAGTTTATATCTCTATGTTTAAGCATTTAAAGCAACTGGAAGTGGGAAGCCTCCAGGGGTTTTTAAGACATTGATTGGAGCCATCAACCCAATCAGGGGTACAGAGAGACTTCAAAGTTGTAAGTGTTCTTCTGGCATCTTTCTCTCATTTCATTCTGAGTTAATACGTTTTATGGTAGATTTTTCTAACATGTCTTTTACAAAGGAGTTAGTATGCTGTTACTGTTGCACATGATTATATCTGTTATAATTTTTGTTACAATTATTGTGGTTTTGATTATGTTTTTCTAACAGTACATAGATACCGTTATTGGTGGACTGGCCTTGGAGCTCAACTTTCTCGCGATGTTCCTTACTCTGGAATTTGCTGGTTAACCCTTGAGCCAGTAGGATTTCTATATTCAATGAATAAAATGTATTGCTTATTTGATTTATTTTATTTTTGACCATACAGCTTCTTTACAGATAAGGAAAAAACTTCTTGGCCTTGTGGGTGATGAAGCAACAGCAGCCGCTATCCTTGGGGCAAATTTTACTGCTGGCTTCGTTGCAGGAACTGTCGCAGCTGCTGCCACATGTCCACTTGATGTGGCAAAAACTCGACGACAAATAGAGGTGGTTTCTTAAAACTAAGCTTTTAGATGATAACTAAGCCAGGACAGGACCCTGCCTGGGTCAGGCGGGGCTGATTGGCCCTAGTGTTTGGCCGGCCAAGGCAGGCTTTTGGCCGAGTAAGGTCAGGCAGACTGGCCCTAGTGTCTGGCCGGCCAGGACACACCCTTGGTCGGGTCTGACCAGGCAGAGTAGCCCTACAGCCTGGGTGGCCAGGACAGGCCTCTAGCAAAGTCAGGCTGGGCAGACTGGCCCTAGTGTCTTGCCAGCCAGGACAGACCTCTAGTCAGGTCTGCCAGGCAGACTGGCACTAGTGTTTGCCTGTTTGACCAGCCAAGACAGGCTCCTGACCGGGTCAGGCTGGGTAGATCATCAATTGAAGTAGCTAACTAGCTGAAATTAGATACAGCACAAATTGCTGGCTAAAATCAAACTTGCAGCATCATTATGCTAATTTGGCTCTTAAATCCAATTAGCTAAGCCGTAGACACAATTAGATATGCCATGTATACAAGTAATACAGACTTATTCAATGATTACTTTTGGGTCTGTGGGGACACTTTTCAAATGTCTGCCTTTATATGCTAATATGTTCATTGGATTTAGAAAATGATGAAAATTTGAATGTAAGTGGAATGCAGCTGGAATATTTATGCATTAGTAAGCTGTTGAGGTTTGGTTTGTCTCAGACAAACCTGTATAGTTGCATAATTGACCCTCTTTAATGCATGATGATTAAAAATTATTCTTTGCATTAACTTTTCGTAATGGTTTGCTGTAATTCTTTTTCCCCGTCCTGATTACTAATTTTTATTTTAGAACGTATGCATTTAATTACTGCACATTAATAATGAACTCATAGTTTGAGCCTTTGAGTATTCCATGTTCTCTAACATGATCCCTTTTGCATTTTCACAGAAGGATCGTGAAAGGGCATTAAAGATGACAACAAGAACAACACTGATAGAGATTTGGAGGTAGGTGCATTTTTATAAGCTGATGACTGGTCCCCCATATCATTACATTTAGCACATAAGCTTTGGACCGACATTGGAACATTTCTTCTTGGGACAGGGATGGAGGATTGAGAGGGCTATTCACAGGTGTTGGTCCCCGTGTAGGCCGTGCCGGTCCATCAGTTGGTATAGTTGTCTCCTTCTATGAAGTTGTCAAGCATGCCTTGCATCGTAGACAGAAGACTTCATCGTAACATATACTTGCATTCATCATTGAGTCTTATTTGCTGGAATGGTTCAAAACTTCGAATTCTACTTTTTGAAGCTATAGGGTAATAGTGTAGAATACATCAAAGACACCAAACTAGATCCCAGAAGACCAAAGATGTTTCTGACATATCAATAAGTTAGGGTCAACTGGCAAAACAGAACATGCTAGAGTTGGCACCTCCTAATAAGTGATGATGGAATGATCCATTAATTGTCCTCCACATGCATAGGACTTCCTTTTGGGCACAGGCTTTTTAACATTTTTTTAGTTATTGCATTTGCAACGTTTTTTAAAGGAGAGTCAATAAGTGCCTATGTACAATTTGAGACCATGAGTCGGCTTCTAACTGGAAAGTGATAAGCTTGCAGTGAAAAATAGGTGGTTCTCTTTTCTTTTTATAGAATAAATACTGCGAATTCACAAAATTCTTGTAATAGTACATCTTTGTCACGTTATCATAAGTCCAATTCATTTACTCGCCGAAAGTTTAAGATCTGTAAATCTGTTTGTGAATGTTGTTGAAGATACAATTTTTCATGGAATTTGTTTTTTTTTTTTTGGAAATTTCGGTGCAGTGGCCTTCTTGTGAAGTTGGTAGTTAAAGATAATTTAGTCGAGCATGTTAAATTATCAAATAATTTTTAACTATTAATTTCACATAAAGTTAGCTGCATTTAAATTTCCAACTCGTTTTTCGTCGATGAAGAAGTTTGTTCTAAATGAGACACATATGGACGATTTTGAAGTGGTAGCATGCGTTTGAATTTGGCAGTAGTAACATTTAAAATTTGAAGCTGGTTATTTTCCAATGTTTCAAAGAGCAAAAAATGTACGGAAGGTCATAACTTTTCAACTATATTATGTTAGATTTTACTCTCTTAAATTATGCTGATGGATTTTTAATTATTTTAATTATAAACATTGAAACGATATGAACGGTTATATGAAAGGTATTAGAAACTAAAAAAAGAATAAAATTAGCATCGCATCAAACACATTGATAACAACCCCAGCATCAACAATTCAGCCTAAGAGCATGGGAAATTAAAAAACATCGATCCCTACTATGTTCACTTTCTATGAGGGTAAAAATACAAGAGAGTAGGGAAACGGATAATTCACAAATTGTAGAAAGAGGTATTAAGAGGGTGGATGAGGTATGTGAGAACCAATGCCACAAGCATAAGCACGTAGGCAATTCCTTGGTCTATTGAAGTACCTGTTTAATAGCAAACACATTAATTAATAACAACATTTTTCTAATACAAAATTCCAAATGCAATGCCTTTGAAGGCAACCTTACACTCTATGATATGCCTAAGTTCAGAAATCAAATGAAAAAGGAGGTAAGAAAAAGGGATAGTCACCATCTCTGGTGGGAGCAGGTGCAGGTGCAGGAGAAAGGGATTGGGCTTCAATAATAGCTGGTTGAAAGATGGCAAGAAGAGTATATAAGGCCAAAACACCTGACCAAGAAGAAGCAAGAGCTATGAGAAATGTCATTTTCTTTTCTTCTCTTCTTGGGTGCTTTCACAACCAATACTGTCAAGAGAGGCTGAGACAATGTGGAAACTTCAGAACCCCAAAACCAAGTATCAATTCGATACTATGTGATTAGCAATCTGCATACACTGATATGATATCACATTTATATAGAAACTCAATTGTAGTGAGTGAACTGATTTGGTAAATACTTGAGTGTCTTTCTTCCTTCTAATATGGGGACCACGCACGTTCTTTTGAATTGCCGCTAACAAGGGCCATGCGGTAGTTACCTCTTCTGTTTTCCCCATCAGTCAAATATATATTAGAATATTCACCGAGTTTTTGTTTACCCTTGATTTATATTTCCTAAATTGACTGATTTTTGATGTAGTCTTTAATGTGTCTGTTTAAGAAAAAAAGTATATAGCCTAAGTTGCTTTGGATTCCCTGTTTCCTCCGCTTTCTAGCGTTTTGGCAGTTTTGACACATTTTTCTCTTCTCTTAAATTGGTGGTCAACTACTTCGGTTTATTAACCTTAAGATGGATCAGGGTCGGCAATTAATGTTGGGTATTCACTCATAACATTGCAAGTGGTATCCCAAGATATCTCTGTTCTTACGTGTTCTTCACCATGTAAGCAAAAGGAAAGACTCTTTTATATTCTCCAATCTGGTTTATTGCAAAATATGTTGTTCGAACGTGAAAAAACACCATAACTAATGGCATGTGTAACGGTGAACTGAACAGTGAACATGCAAGGAGAAACATGCCATGTGCCCATAACTCACGATATGACTTTTCGGGAATGAATCACGCCACCCAATCCAAGCATTCAATATTCTTGCAGTACATTTTGGGAACTATATTTTTGTACATATAACGGTTAGGTTTCTAAGTAAAAATACACGGGGTATTATTGGTTCACCATAATAGAATGGATTTCTTTTTCCTTTTTCACTTGAAAGTTGGAATTGAAGTCCCTTTCGAAATTTAATTATTTAAGAGACAAACACCACCAATCACGGTGTTCATAATCGAGGAACTCAAGACCAGTTCAAGAGGACCGTATAACATGCAAATCTGAATCAAGTAACTATATGCACCACATCAATTTAAATATTCAACATTCATTCTAAAGTAGCGATCCAGGTAATAAAATGTGATTCCTAATTTCCTAAGCATCAGTGATCAATCAGTCATATAATATTCCTAAAACGAATTAATACAGTGAGAATCTGTACTAATTCTCGCTTGGTTGGATGTCCAAATGATTATCAACAGACCATACAAACCAAAATTATCACACTGCAAACCATTGAAGCCCCAAAACAGTTGAAAATGCTCATCAGAAACCTCTCCCAGCTTACATAAAGTCTTCAGTTCCCTCCCTTATAGTAGTGCCTGCAATAATTTGGTTCAGGATTGTGAGAAGTATCTTTAGACATTTGTTGGCCTCTTATTTTGCACTACAAGGAAGTGTATGCGCGGGCACGCATGTGTTTATAAATTATCATTGACATTGTATTCTTCTCCCCAAGTGTAAATTGTTGAATGATTTTACAACAAGTCAAAGCCTAAAAAATTAACTTACCTTGGGTTGCGTGGAGTCTTCACACTACTAATATTGGATCTAGGGATCATGTAGCACTGCCTTCTGCTGTTAGCATATTGTTCATGTCCTATATAAGAAAAATAAATAAATAAATAAAACCATTTGCAATATGCTACATGAACTTAAAATTGGAAGTTGGCTAGTAGAGAATCTACCTCCATTCCCCATTTGACATAATCTGGGGACTCACAGGCCTTATATTCATCAACCAAAGCCTCAACTTCATCCCTTGATTCATCAAATTCTGAGAGGTCATTATCCTGTACATTTTTCACTGATATTAGATTTGAATAACAAGAATCTACAAGAAGGTGGTACAAACCAAAAGCATATTTGACAAACGCAGCAGTGGAGTTCAAAAGACTGATCAGATCGTACACATGAAATTGGCACTTACCGCAAACATTGGGAACTTCCGGTAGTTATCTAGAAAGGCTTGTTTCTTTCTCAACTTCTCGTACTGGCTCAAACACCTACTGAAAAGATGTCGGATGCTAGTATGGTTTGCCAACATAAGACCACTGACCTATAAAATGGATGATATTATGTTATTTCCTAACTGATTTCTTGTTAACTTCAGACTATTAAGCATTTTCAAAAGGTATATTGGTTTTTCTCCAATACAATCACATAAATTGAAAGAAACATCATACACACACACATAACAACAACAACAACAACAATAACAAGAGAGAGAGAGAGAGAGAGAGGGGGGGGGGGGGGTTGAAAACTTGAAATTAAAGAGGTCATACCCGGTGTGCAGTCTGAATATATGGTGACTTTCTAGATAGAGCAACCTATCAGATGTTCAGGAAACAAGACGAGATCACGTGTGTAATATAAAGGAGACAAATTGATGCAGCTGCTAAAAGCCTAAAACTTCAATTTGCACTGCCACAACACAAGAGAGAGAGAGAGACCTGAATACTTGCAGGACCCCACTCAATAAAGTTCACTAGCTTTCTTTCACGAATCCTCTGTAAACTTTCATGAACCTAAATCCAGAGAGATAAACTGTTAAAATACTTGTATATTAGAACCATATTTTTAGCTATGAACAAGTCAATCAAAGCAGGCTGCACCTGCAAATTTCATTTATCAGGGGAGAAAAATCAGAAAGAAATGTCATTTTAAGTTTCAAATAAGCTCATTTTAAATTCTCAAGGATAAGGATGTTTAGACAAAACTGACTTTCACAAAATCGCTCTCACTACTTTTTTAAGAAAATTTGATCCTGGAAAGCAAAATTTTATCACAAGGCCAAACAGCTAGATGACTAGCAATTCTTATTTTTGTTTTTCTATTGTTTTAATAACAATTTCACTTTGCAAACCGACAATATCCAGGAAATGCTATTAATGCTGCTTATCATACCTGAGTTGGGTCAACTTCTCCTTGAATGATATTCAGAATTGATATATATTTTGCTTGGCTGGCATCTTTCGTCCGAGCATATGAAGACACCATAATATTCTTTGCCTGTCAATTGAAGTTTTAGTCGGTAGAACACAGGAATTTTGTTTGACGCTTTGTTCATGTAGTAATTATACCTGTAAAAGTCTTCTCATAACATCGAGTACAGTGGTTTTACGAATTACATTAGCCTGCAAGTAGATATCATCAAACTTTTAAATGTTTCATTGAAGTGTAATAGGAAATCACAATTAGGCAGCAACTTATCTATATCCTAATTAAATTACAAAAGGAGGGTAAAATGGGAGGAAAGAGGAGAGATAGAGTGTGTAAGATAGTGAGATTAATTCAATGATTCTCTGTAAGATTCTTCAAGTCCAACAAGTTAACAACAGAAAAATTTAGAAGACATTAACTAGACTAATATTTTATTCTTCAAAGATAACTTATATAAGAAAAACAGATATAATGGTCTCACCTGACGCTCCACTGTCAAAGGGGTATATCCTGTCATTAGAAAATGGCATCTTGGCGTGGGAATCAATGAGGCAAGAAGACCAACCAAATCATTATTCATGTATCCCGGATATCGAAGAGTGGTTGTGCTGGCAGACATCACTGTAGAAACTAAGGAATTAGTTTGAGCAAATGTTGGGTTCGATAAATGAAGCCGTTCCACAGCAATCCTATTCAATGCAGTATTGTCAAGAACTACAACACAATCCGCATTAAGCTTTAGTCGCTTGAGTGTTAACAACGAATTGTATGGTTGCACCACCACATCACTTGTCTCCATTTGATTAGGAAACACACTGTATGTCTGAACCAATTTTTTGCTGTAGCGATCATTCAGGGTCTCCAACAAGTATGAGCCCATACCTGCATTCAAGTAAGATAAGCAACTATTACAAAAGCAAGGATATTTTAAGAAATAATAATTAAAAAAAAGGTACACCACTGAGAAGTACTTAAAAAATATCCAGTCTTCTCTGGTATGAAGTAAGTTCAAGGATCATCAGGGAACCCAAACATTATGTTGTACAGGCAAGTTTTTCACAATAAGCTAAAAGGTGCAGACTTGTTCAATTTCTTTTCTTAAGGGTGAGATTAGTTTAACTTTTGTTTGAATGTAAACTATGCATCAAGGGCAAAATTAAGTCAAACATTTCACAAACCTTTAGCTTTTCAGATGAACCAACTACACAAATGCTCAATAACAAAAAGGAATAAAAGATGGATCCTATGGGATTTTTTAAGATAGAGAAGAGATGGAAAGAAACCTGAGCCTGTTCCTCCAGCAATTGAATGACACAGAACAAAACCCTCGAGACTGTCACTGCCATCTGCTTCTCTGTCAATCATGTCCATTATGTCCTCTTCAACATTCTTCCCCTGATCAAATGCAACAACAACAATAGCTAAGCATTCTTTCACCCCACAAAATTAATACTTGCTATAAACTACTCATAAACAACGAGACGAAAACCAAATGCAGGAAGCAATAATCCTCAGTTCTAGGATGATATGCATGCAAATCATGATTGTGGGACAATGTTATGACTAGTAGTGGCAAACCTGATGGTATCCACTAGCCCAATTGTTTCCCGCACCGCCTCCGTGGTCCGAGACAAAGATGTTCTCATGGTTGTAGAGATTACGGTAATCACTATTTTGAATGCCATTAATAACTCGAGGCTCCAAGTCGATGAGCAGAGCTCGTGGTATGTAATGCTGATCATCAGCCTGATAGAAGAACACATCTTTCCTGTCACCACCCTGCAGCAATTTCACCAAAACAAGTCAACGTAGAACCACACTGCACCAATCACAATCACACACTCCACACTACACAAGTAACATAACCTAACCTAAACTAAGTAACAGTTCAACACATAAAGCAATTATTAGTCACTGAGATGAGATTCCAGTGTGAATTGGAAGTTGTGTGCTATTGATATGGAAACAAACAACCAGCAGTTCGAATTGGTAAGAAAAAATGATAGCTTGATAGTAAGGTTTTGTAAGAGGGAAGTGAAAAGGGGAATTGGTATTTAGTGAGACCTGAGTGGCGAAGTCTTCGAGGATGCCATCTTTGCTGATGCCATGCTCGAGGCAGAGCTGCTTCCAGAACTCCATGCCGATCTGGTTGCCGCATTGCCCTACCTGAAGCGTTATGATCTCCCGAGGCATTTCTTCCTTTTCTTCCTTTCTTTCTCTCCAGAAACGCAACCAACGTTAGGGTTTAGAATTTAGATCGCTCTGGTTGCTTAACGGAGCGGGTGACACCCTTGTTCAAAAAAGAATAGGGAGAAGAAGAAAAGAGACACTAAAATAAGTGTGGCAAGATTAGAAAATGGAAACAGATAAAAGTATTACAGGATAAAAAATATTATTTGTGTATTGTGTTTGGATATGATATACAGGATATTAAAGTAATGACTAAAATATTATATAAAATGACTAAAATAACCATGTGATTCGAAACTTTTTGCATAAGTAAAAACTAATTTAATAAAAAATGAGAGTAAAACTTAAAAAAAATATTTAAAGGGACAAAAAATTTTAATAAAAAATTATATAATAATATTTATATTAAAATAAAATTTATAAATATAATTATTTTATTTTTAAATTTATTATTAATATGTAAGAATACATATAGTTAATATTAACAAAAAAATAAATCTGAGTTCGATTAATAAAAAATTTCGTTTAGGTTAATAAGTTAAATTAATTTTAAATAAAACAATCAATTTTAAAAAAGAATTCATTTTTACATGGAAAAAAATTAGTTTTTGTATATAAAAATATATTTTTATTTAAAAAATCAAATTTTTTAAATTTAAAAATTGATTTTTCTTTTCAAAAAATTAATTTTTAAAAAAATTATATAAAATCAATTATAACTTATAAATTATTTTTTAGTATTTTAAAAGATCAATTTTACCTTTGATAATATTTATCCTTCAAAAATTTTAAGACTAATTATTTTTGTTATTATTTTTTATTACAAATCAAATAATATAATACAATGTTAAAATGATATTGAAGTAAGAACAATAAGAAGGAATAAATTATCTAACCCAATAAAAAATTTATAAAAAGAAAAGAGTACCTAAAAAAAGGAAAACATAGAAATAGAAAAAGAACATGGAGAAGAAAGAAAGTAGTTTCTAAGAACAAAGCAAATTAGAAAAAATAAGAAGGTAACAGTGAAATAATAAAAAAATATCTATGGACAAAAAGAAAAAAAAAATCATAAAAAAAGTCCGTGTCCCTTCCTCCAAATCCGAGTCCATCATTATCCTTCGTAAAAGAATGGACACAAAATTATAAAAAACGGTCTCGGAGACAATATGTTTAGTGTCCATGTCTCTGCTTCCAAACACTTTTTAGATGTGCTATCCATGTCTCTGTGTCATGTCTCCAAAAATAAACGCTACCTGACAAAAAAAACATAATTTATATTTTATTATATATGTACCATGTTTTTTTTTTTTGAAATTTATCTATTACTCATTCTATAAGTATTTTATGATGAGTAAAAACTTTTAAGAATAAAATTAAAAAAATAAATTTACTTAAAATAAAAGTAATATGGTAAAAAATAATTTATTTAAACGTGATTAAAAAATTGAATAATTATCTACCATAACAAAATGATATTGTTAAAGAATAAAATTAAAATTTATTTTAAAATTAAAAATAAAATTTAATCAAATTAAATATTGAATAAGTTCAGTATATTAGAGACAAAAAGAAATAATTTATACTTTATTATACATATACCATACTTTTTTTTCCTTTATTGAAAATTATCTACTAGTCTTTTAAATTGGAAAATAAAAAAACACCAAAAATAAATTAATCTAATATAATATAACCAAAAGGATTAATATAAAAATAAAAAATCGAGTAGGTTAGCTGTTTTGTTGCCTCGTTTGTGTTGGATTATTATGAACCAAAGGAAGTGATTGATAAGTACCTCACATTCTGAAATAGGAGAATATAAAATCGGAACCATGGATTTGAGAAATTAATTTATCCATTTTTCTTGTAATGCCTTTTGGTGGGCATGCATTGTTGTATCATGGCCTGTTTATTCCAAAAGAAAACAAGTTTGAATTAAGCATGAACGTTATAAAGCACACGTTACAATAATAAGTAATAACTGCATATAGTAAAACAAATTTGTAAAGATGGGAGAGGCAGAGAAAGAAAGAGTGATTACCGAGGGAGATAATGGGATGGAAGAAGAGAAAGATGGAGAGTTCCATTCACATTCACAAACACAAACACAAACGCAGCAGCAGCCAAACATGTCCCTAGCGGAGCTGAACATGCTGCTTGTATTCCTTTCCTTAATATACATTTCAACCGATGAGTGCATTGAAGAAGGAGGAGAAGGAGACGAAGATAAGGAGAGTACCCACATCAGAAGAGAAAGGGAGCAGGTTCCTGTGGCCAAGACATGCACCCTATCAAGAATACAAGACAACAGAAATGATCCTAAGCTTGGCAGGAGATCCTTTTCATCAAGATTTCAAACTACCATTAGAGACTCCAGGTACCTGCCATTCTCACGCTTTCTATTAATTAATATATCTGAGTATGAAATATCCAAATAAGGAAGCTAATTATTTGTCTAGGATTATGGAGATTTAATAAACTGGAAACTCAATACTATAACACGTCAAAGACTAGGCATGTTTGTTATCTTTTATTCAGGCATGGAAGAAAAATGTGAAGAAAAGTATCGTTCTACTTCTACTTGGGCGAGGATTACACAAATTAACTCAAAGATTACAGAGAACCGTTCGCAAAATTTTTGCTAGTGCTTTTGTACAAATTTGTACAGGAACACCAACGCTGTCTTTTTTAGAAGCCGTTGATCACAAAAAGGATGAAGGAGATAGGGAAGTCTTGTACCTAGGGCTATGGCAACGGTATTGTCTCCTTGCATTGTTTTCCAGATGCCAATTCTTGTGCACAAAACAAGTCTCTTAGACTGCTTCTTACTATTTTAATTCTGTTATTTTTGGCTAAAATGTTAAAGGTAAAAACTACGTTGGGTTTCTAACAACTATAAATTATCTTTGAATGAAAACCAAGTTCATTCAAATACACGGTAATTTGTTGCGCACGTGCTAGAATCAGATAAGCCGTTCATTATACATTTGTACTGAATTCAAAGTAACAAAAATTTGTACTGGAAACATATGATATATTCTATCATGTTTACATTCTAGGCATATAGCCACTCTTATACAAATAATTGCCACAATTTAGATTCAAAAGGGAGTATATAGATTTCTTCTACTAGAACCAATAATGACGAAGGAAGGATTTAGCTTACATTTCGAACACTCTTCTACCCAATCAGTTAACAAGTCTGGACCATTTGTATATTGAATGAGCAGAAAGTGGAACCAAGACGATTACTTACAGAAATACAACAATAAGCACCAATTGCAATCAACTACTAATAAAAGCAAACTAATATTACGTTATTCTAAAAGCAAACATGAAGTAAAAAGAGAAAAAAAAAAGCCAGGGTTATTGTTTGTGTAAGTAAGTCTGGCAGCTTAAAAATTCGCACGAGAAAGCTAGTCATAATAATGAATACAACCTGGAGATGGAGCTATGGAGGAGCATCCAATAATCAATGACTGAAACTCCAGCAGTAAAAATGCTTTCTTCACTCGTGCAGAAAAAGCCAAGCACATATGTCGTTGTATTGTTATTCCACAACACTTATTGCCAGAGAAGATGAATAAGAAGCTAATGCTACAGCATGTTCCCAAGGAAATACAAATAGGAAACAAGGGAATTCATTTATAGACTCTATCTCAAATGCTTCCTAACTCATCCGTAGAGAGATGAAAAACAAGAAAATAGCCCTACTTTGCCATCTCTGCATCCCCTTGCCTACCAAAAACCCCAAACAGGCAAACTGATATATCCTTCAGTCTGATATTCTGAACTCCACTCCTAAAACATCCTTCACCACCTCATATGTTACAAATGCAATTGCTATGGATGGGACGACCTGCAATATAGAGTTGAAGAATGGTTTTAGCAACATGGGAAAATTAAGGCCTTCGAAAATTGGCTACAGTAAATGAGAATTGAGATCATCCATGAGCACCAACCATCTAGTAAAGCATTAAACAAATGGAAATATTACAATTTCCTCAGTTTATCACATCCTACAAAGAGGCTGCTATGCACTTGTTCATTGATTTGTGTGGCTAAGGATTGCAACCCAAATTAGTTATAAATAACTCATGACTCTTCTAAATAGGACAGCACTAGTGACTAGACAAGGGTGGAAAATCTAAGGCCAATATATCATTTCTTGAATCAGACCACAGAAACTTCAGAAAAGTAGAGACAATGCAACTGAGTAGAAGCTTGTTAAGTTTGAAGTATTAGCCAGGGGGATACACTAATAAATGATGGGCTAGTCGCACAACTGACACCAAGTCATCATGTGACAAAGTGAGCAGCACGAAATAAATCTACAGTCAAGTTGGATATAGCAACCGGATTTTGCAAAACGAGATAATTCATGAGCATATTAACATAAAGATTTACCTTTACAGAATTGGGCACCAGACCCTTGTATAATGCACCAACTCCTTCATACCGAACAGTTTTCCTAAATGCATCAACCATGCCAGTATATTCAAGTGGGGCCTTTACTCTTCCATCGCCAGCTACAACAGAGGCAGCATGGTTCCACCCCACCATCTGCATTCTTCGACGAATGACATCAAGGGGATAAGCAACAGTTTGCCCAACAGTTCCAGCTGCAGCACCACATGCCAGGCGAGTTGTCACACTCAACTCAGAATCTTGCACTAGACCAAATGGATTGGATTTAACTAACCAATCTTTCAAAGACTCATAAACAGCAAAGTTTAGACCTACATATGGAACCTGGAAAACAGGAAAAACAATTAAAAATAAGAAAACATCAATTCTAATAACAGCACTACATCATGAGAGGAGGGAGTGGGGGACTTTAAGGAGTCAATTATATCACTTGCATGAATAGCCCATGAATCCAACAGCAAAAACACAATATTAAGATTTGTCATATTTGCCATTATGATCATGACTGTAACCATCAACTTTGTAAAGAAGTAAAAATGAAAAGATTACTCACAACTCCAATGACTGAAGGAAGCCAACCCTTATATAAAGCACGTGGGCCTTCTTCCCTAAGCACAGTTGTCAAAGCATGGAACATCCCTCTGTACTGGTAAGGGGACTTCTCTGTCTGCAAATACAACAAAAAGCATACTATAAATATTAAGAGCAGTAGAGCACAAAGAACACGAAGAAACCAATGTTATATCTTCTCTCTATGTGATTTGCAAACCAAGCAATTGGTAAACAGAAAAATGAAGGTAAAGATGTACCTGTACAGTTATCCTGCCTCGAACCATATCCATTGGATAAGTTGCGGACATGGCAATTATTCCAGCACATGCTCCAGCTCCAAGACGTAAAACAGGAGTCAGCTGAGCATCCTCTGCCAAAATCACAAGAAAAACAGTTAGACAAACGGCGGTTTTTATATATGAACCCACCCCCAGCCCCTTTCCTTGCTTTGATTGAGAAAAGTGCTACTTATTAATTTTCATTGTAAAGTTTTCATAGGTACATCTGTAAAAATATCAGTTAATGAGAAAGCAGTAACTGGAAACCAAAACCTGCATTTCCTCTCACCCAACACCAAAAAACCAGGTGGGAAAAAAAAACACAATAAATACGGACATACCATTTCCAGTTTTCTGCTGATACAGCTGCAGTATAGCTCTGAGAGAAAACAATAGTCAGTGAAACAGGGCAGAGACGCTTAAAAATATGTCAGATGCAATGAACAAAAAACTGAAACTTGTTAAATGAAACTGCTCCCTAAAAGTTCAACAAGAATTGCAGAAACCAATTTGTAGCCATTACAAGTTATCAGCTTGACAGTGAACTGAAATGAAATGACAACAGAAAATGCCAAACAATAAATCAACCAGTGAATTACTGTAAATCTAAAGGACAACTTACTTCGAAGCTTGCTCATAACTGAAGAACTTTACTGCAGAATTGGGGACAATTCGAGCACAATTAGTTCCATTCCCTTTGAAGAGTCCACGAAAACCTTCAGTCCTCCATATATATTTTAGACCTTGAACTGTTCCATTGTATTTTATGTTGTGGGGATTCTGGACCTGTTCAATAGTGCAAGGGCCAACAAAATATCACAATCATGCCCATTCCAGGGGCACACAGACACCAAAACTCCGAAAAAATAAAATAAAATGGAACTTATCAAATGTAAAGTAATTATTCCAGCATACAGAATTTAACAAAACCTAGAATTTAGATCAGAGCAACAAAATAAATTCACCTGCAGCAAAATCTTCAGGCGTTCAAGTGGAGCAACAGCTGTTCGTGATCTGCATAGATACAAAAATGTTCAAAACAAATTCACAAGCTTCAAATTCATACAGCAAGTCACTAAATTGATTCATCCTACCACTGGAATTTGACATTTCAATACAGATTGATGTCATGCTAAAATGCATCATTTATCTCATAAGACATAATTAAACTGCAGAGTGGTTCTACTGCACAACTAGCGATCCAATTCAAGTTTACACACTCAACACTCAACAGAACAGTTTTTAGCAACTTCCCATGTTAACATCATAGTTTACGTTTAGTGGATCACATTCCATTAATTAAAAAAAAAAAAGCAAAAAGTTGGTAATTTTTTGGTGAAATAAAAAGGGGCAAGTGCTTCTTTGCTCTCAGACAAAGAAACACCAAAGCGTAATTATTCATGCAGTAGTGTCGTATCCCCATCCAGCATCGAAATTATCGGAGGGAAGCCAATGGAAACAAAACCAAATGGAAACAGCTTCCAAATTCTAACTAATCAATTTTTGTAGCTTAATAGTTAAGACAAACAAAACAGGAATGTTTATAATAATAATAATTGAGAAAAAAAATTGAGGAGAGAATAGAAGAGAAGCATACACTCCTCCGGCGACGCCACCAGCGACGAGGGACTTGCAGATGCTGGTGAAGGCATAGCTGGGAGCAGCCTTGACGCCTTCTCTGGCTAGCTTGGCCTCCTCGGCCAGATTCACGATCTTCGTCTCCGATGCCATTACACCAAAAACCCTAAAGCTTAACCTAACGAGACCTTGAAAGAAAGAAGAGAGAAGGTGTCGGAGATGTCGATCTGATCGTGAGTTTGGAAGAAGAATAGGTAGAGATTAGCGCAGAGAAGCGATCATTGGCGAATTGAGAGGGTGCGGCTGAGACAAAAACAGAGAGCTCACAACAACCACAACTGAGTCTCAGACACTGACGGCGTTCGTTACAGTTGGTTTTTATTCGCACTATATATACTCGCACTCTGCATCCATACACGTGGATTCATCTCCCTTCAGTATGTGCAAACTGGAAACAACCAAACTTTCTTTCCTTCCCTTTCATTTTTCTACTCATAAGATAATATAATGTAAGAGTAATGTTAAAAACCAAAAGGGTATTAGAAAAAATCAGCTAAATATTTTTTGGTTAATCTAAAATCTCTACGAGTTAATATATATGGATGTTTCTTTTGTTAAACATAAGAATATTTCTTTTTTATACTAAATGAATATTCTTTTATATATTTTTCGAATTTTTTTATATTACAAATATAAATGTCTCTATTTTTTTAAAAATTTCATATTTTTTTAAATTTTATAAATTTTTAATTATTTTTTGCTAAAATATAATTGGATATTTTTTTTGTTAAGTATTAGAATGTTTTTTTATATTAAATGATTTTTTTTATAATTCATGACATTCACATTAATAAATAGGATCATCAATGGATAGTTAAAAAGTGTGAACCTTCTATCAAATCCTAAATATTTTGATCCGGTTCGCATATTATCACAATTGGAAAAGTCAACAAAATACAAATTTGCCACCCCACATGTCCTGTCCAAGGCATGCAGTCCATAGCCTTATAAAGATAACACAACAACCGAAGGTATTGGTGTTTATCAAGGGAAAAGATTTTGTGAAATCCTTGAAGAAATTATCAGAGAGCAGCCTCTAAATGTCGTGCCGAACTGAAGATACAACGGCATTGATCATTTCTGCAGTAAGTTAGGTCTCTTTTTATCCGATAAGACAATCAAAACAATAGATGGAGGGTTTCAAGATGTTAAACTTTATATGCGCTTGTTGAGGGCGTCGCGGAGAGTATGGAAGTCGCCGGCACTTCCAGCAGCATTGCTGAAAGAGAGAGGTCTGTGTCTGGTTGTTGGAGGTGGGTAGGTTAATGTGAGAGAGAATAGGAAGGTTTTTATAGGTTTTAATTAGGTTTACTTAATCAATTTTAAATTTTTTAAATGTTGAATTTAAAAAATTTAAAATTAATAATTAATATAAGTTAATGTGGTTTTATTTAGTTTTTGGCTGATAACCTTTTAGTTTCATATACTTTTTCATAATGTAGTGATAAAAAAATTCTTGTCATAATTTATATCATCGATAAAATTTATTGTTTTTGATAAATATTTAACTAATAAAAGAATATTTATGTTAAAAAAATTTTAATTTTAATAATATAAAAATAAAATATTAACATTGATCAAAATTGTTCTCTTAAAGATAATTTTACAACAATTACTAGATATAGAGTGAGCAACATTTAAAAATATTCATGAGAATATGAATCAATGCATCAAAATTAATTTATTTCTTCTAGAAAAGCAGGGCATCATATCACACCTCATTACCATTTACTCCCAATTTTTAAATATTACTAGAAGAAAAAAAATAAAACAATAATAAATAGACACATGTAAAGAAAAAAAATAAATATGATATATGAAAGAAAATTTAATAAATTACAATAATAAATGTTTAGGATAAAGAATGAAAAAATAAATTTGTGATTTTTTTTAAAATTAAAAGTTTTATTCCATCTAAAGAGAAATACAACCATAGTTGTAATAATCGAATTGATAATCGAACCGATCAACCTGTTAATTCACTAGTTTATTGATTCAACCGATAAATTACTAGTTGAACTGATAAAACTGGTCGTACATAAATAAAAAATAAAAAATAGTAAAAAATTTAAAACTAAAATTTAAAATATATACTTACTAACATTTTAATATGTAAATATTTAAAATGTTTAATATTTATTTTAGTAATTATATAAATTCTAATAAAATAAATATATAAAATTATAATAAAACAAAAATATTAATAATAAAAATAAAAAATACAATATTATTATTAAAAGATAAAATTAATATATGATATAACTTAAATTTGACTTAACTAAATTATATATAAATTATAATATAATATGAGTGTTTATATTATTATATCAACAAATTAAATATATATAACAAAAAAATTCTTTTTAAGTTACACTAGGTATTCAATATATAAAATTATTAACACATTGTAGTAAGAAGACAATTAGCTTGGTGGTGGAGGTATGTCTAGCCATGCATGAGGTATAAAAGTCGAAATTTTGCTGCAGTTCTATATGTTCCATGTTACAATTGTAAAAAAACGCAACAAATAATGTTTATCTTTATCGCTTTCAGAGGTCATCATAATTGTCTGAAAAAGACAATAAAAAACTGGTTCTTCTTTACCACAGTTTTTGGGACAGCTCGATGAGAAAGTGAAAAACTGACGGTGAATGACTTCCATGACCGGCAATCTCTCGTGCAAAGCTCGCTAGAGGAAGATTTTGATTTTGGACGAGATTTTAGTTTCCACAATT
Organism: Arachis stenosperma; assembly: GCF_014773155.1. Classification (NCBI taxonomy): domain Eukaryota; kingdom Viridiplantae; phylum Streptophyta; class Magnoliopsida; order Fabales; family Fabaceae; genus Arachis; species Arachis stenosperma. Next base: position 3,006,029 of record NC_080382.1, on the reverse strand, counting down.
TCTTCCACATATTCTGTCTCTGTTTGTGTTTGGAAGTGCTTCACAATGGATGTGGTAGAATTGATATGCCACTAAATAGCCAGAAACGATATCGTACATACCTGATTTACTGTGGATCTAGGTAAGTCTATCCTCTCCATCTCTGATTTTTACTTCTCTAATGTGTTGAGCTATATCCCGAAAGAAAATACTTCTAATAAGTTGGTCATTCCATTTTTTACTTGGATCAAACAAGTCCTTGATCTAATACAGTTGATTTACGTGTCCATCAAGTATGGTCCCACATTGCAGCGTGAACACTTGAGGTGGGGGAAGTCAAGGATCATAGAAGATTTTGACACTGCAACCAGAATCTATTTTCCATTGCAAGCCTTTTTCAATAACTTTGTGTCCTTCATAAATGCTTCTCCAGTTCCAAGAAGGTATATTTCCAACTTCAGCATTCATCACATTTTCATATCTAAAATATTTTTCTTTCAGCATTTTAGCAAGTAGTGAATTAGGTTGTTGAACTATTCTCTAGCACTACTTACCTAATAATGCCAAATTCTAAGTCCTGGGATCTTTGAAGTAAAGGCCCCTTCTTTCTTATGTCTATATATCTAGTCCCAACTAATTCATAACATCTTTCATTCCGAATCATTTTGACTCTACCAAAATTGTATTAGTATACTGTGAATTTTATGAATGAGGTTGTCCAAAAGTTTAAAATATGAAAGGGGTATTATGGATAAAAAAAAAAAACCATCGATTTGTTTAGATTCACTTTTTGACCACTAAATCCCTCATACTCTTCCAACAACCGGATAATTTGAAGACAACTATCATTAGAGGCTTTATAAAATACGATAGAGTCATCCGTGAACAGTAGGTGGTTGATCACAGGGTTTTTTCAATTGATCTGAATTTTTTCAATAGCTCTGTTTTGCTCTGCCTTGTGTAGCAAGAAGGAGGGTCCTTTTGCACAAAAAAAAAAGAAGTATGGGGATAAAGGATCACCCCGATGAATTTCTATACTTGGCCTAAAAAAAACCAAAAGATTATCCTTCCACAACAACAGAGTAAGAAACAAATGTCACCACCTCTTGAATCCAACCAATCCATCTAGAATTAAACCCCAACTTTTGCGGTATAAACCATAGAAAATTTCATTCCACCTTATCATAGGTCTTGCTCATATCTAATTTCACAGTCATCTCGTTTACAAGCTCCATCTTTTTATTCTTTAGATAATGTATACATTCATGTGCAATGAGAATATTATTTGAAATTAGTCTACCCTTCAAAAAACACTTTGGTTGTGGTTCACCAATTTATTCATAATCCCTTGTAACCTATACACCAGCACTTTTGAAATGATTTATAAACAACAGAGGAAAGATTAATGGGTCTCACTGGTTTCATTTTTGTAGTATTAAGAATCTTTAGAATAAGACATATATGGGTGTGATTGAAGGCCTTCAGCAGTCTCCCACTCTCAAAGAAATTATTAATCGCACGAAAAATATCTAATCCAACAACATCCCAATAAAACTGAAAGAACTTAGCAGTAAAATCATCATCACCCGGAATACTCATAGGATGGATAAAAAAAGCATCCTTCTTCACCTCTTCCAAGGACATTAGTCTGGTCAGTTTTCCATTCATTTTATTAGTGACTTCTGGTTGAAAATCAGCAAATACTTCCTCCGATTCTAGTTGATTAACTTATGTAAATAAATCTTTATAATATTTTTCTGCCACCCCAGCAAGCATGAGAGGTTGCCATTGTATCTTCTTGATCAATTAACTTCCATATCTTATTTCTACAATTCCAAGACTGAAAACTTTAGGGAAAGAATTTGGAATTCTAGTCTCCTACCTTTAACTACTTAATACGTGACTTTTCTTTCCAATAGCTTTCCTCTTTACCATACACCTCCTCTAGTTGACTATCCAAAATAGTGATTTCTACGCCCCCTCCCCCTATTGATACTTGCTGATCTTAGTTCCTCTAGTTTCTTACGGAGATCTTTAATTTTGTTTCTAGAATTTACTATGTTCTGCTGCTGCCATTTAACTAGCTTGTGTCTGCAGAATTTTAATTTCTAAGCAAGGTAAAACATAGGAGAACCTTCAACAGTTGTACCCCATGCTTTCAGTACTAGCTTTTGAACCTCCTCATCCTACACCAGTGTTTCTGGAATTTGAATCGAGGCTCAGATCATTTAACCTGGGGTTGGAATCCAGCAATAAAGGCGAATTTGAGTCTTCCACCCTGGCAGCAATATAAAACTCTCCTGAACCTACTACCTGAATATTTATCTCTTCCCTCCAAGCTAAAGTAAGTCCCTGTAAATTCCAAAGGATTGACTAAAAACTAGCTTCTAAAACTACAGCTCTTAATCTTACTTTCTATCAATTAAGATTGGTTTTTGGTTTCTCAGAGAAAACCAATCTTAGGAAGTGGGATCTACAAATCTTTTTTAAATTTTGGATTGTTAGGGTCTCTACAAACTCTAATAATTTCAAATTAAGCATTTCATGGTTCATTGTAGTCTAAGAACAATTCTAATTCTAATGGTACTCATCCTAAGTTCTTCCTGCACTTTTGTTCGTTGGAGTATGAACTCAACTGAGTTTTTTCACATAGATCAATGAGAATAGTTCTTACTCAAAAGAAGTTCTCACAGGCGAACAAATATTTGACACATGAAATGTTAATAAAAAAAATTAAAATATGATCTTGCCTGGAAAAAAGAGTCGGCTTCTACTCCTCGGGGTCCACCGATCTATGGATTGAAATACCGAACGCCGAGCTTCTTGCTGTCAAAGCCTTGCGAGAGTATCAGCGAAGAAAAAGGGGGGGGAGTGTACCTGCAAAGGCACTCCGATGCTTAAGTCAGTATTCAGAAATCAATATTCGAAGCTTAATAATCACTTACCTCTTCGAGATGCCTTTTCCCTCCTATTTAAGGAGGGTCCTTCTTGTTCGGCAATAAATTGTTGGTTTCTCGTTGTGCCATTTCGAAACGTCGGTTACGGAAATGCGTACGTTACCGAGTTATAGCTCATCAATTCCGAATAATAACGGCTGATGGCGAGTTATGATATTTGCCGATTAACGGTTAGGAAACCGAGGTATACGGTATGTGTTAATGATGACCATATCACAGCCCCCAAGCTTAAGCTGAGGAAAGTTTTTTAATGAAGCAGGTTGAGCTTTTGTGAGGAGTTATAACTCGGTTGAGTGGTTTCCTGGGTGGGCCCCCAGTTCAACGTACTTCATTAAAAGTAGTTTGCTTCCGCCACGTGGGACAACGTGTTTGTTTTTTGTTGAGGAGAGAGATTGAGTGGGTGCTTCATTAATGGTGTGGTAGTTTCCAATGCTTCATTTGCCTTTTCGTTTGATTGATGTAGTGGTGATAATGTGAAACGCCTTTTGATTAATGACGTTTTACTGATTGGAATTTGGGATTTTGACTCTCTCCTTCTCTGTGAAGAATGAGCAAGAGAGGTACGGCTAACTCTGTGTTTTTATTATTTTCTTCTTTCTTCTTCTTTCTGTTTGCTGTTGCATGTTTGTTTGGATTTGCTTTCGTTGATGGGGTTTGTGAAGGAGAAGAGAGATAAGGTGGATTGGTCTTACGATTGGGTTGGGGATGATGTTAGGTCTCGGGTATCGTTATTTTGTGATGAAGTCGCGGTGAGGGAGGTTGATGTGACTAGGTTGGTGAGGCCTGGTTCTGGAGTTGGGATTGAGTTGCTGCCATGTGGTGCGGATGATAGGGTTTATCATCGTGGTAGTGGGTTTGAATTTTTCTATATGTATAGCTGTGTTCTGGAGGAACTGAGGGTGAAGTTGCCGTTCACGGATTTTGAGTGCCAGATTCTTAAACAGCTGAACTGCGCTCCGTCACAGCTTCATCCGAACGGGTGGGCGTTTCTGCGTTCGTTTGAAATTCTAATGGAGTTTCTAGAACAGGTTCCTTCTGTTCATCTTTTCTTCTCACTATTTCAAGCAAAAGGGGTGTGGAAGGGGGGTTGGATAAATTTCAACAGCACCCCTGGGTTTGGCATTTTCAAGTTGTACAAGTCTTCGTTCAAAGATTTCAAAGAGATGTACTTTAAGGTTAGGGGTTTAGAGAGGGATTTCCCATTTTTCATCGATGAAAATTTGGCCGAGAAGTTTCCTTTATATTGGTGTTCGGAACCTCAGAATATACTCGGACCCGAGATTATATCTCCCAGAAATGCTTGTTTGATTGAGTATCTTGTCGAGAATATTGGTCGGGGGAATTTAATTTCAATGTATGAGCTTCTGAAGTGGGAAGAAGATAAGGATGCTGTTTTAAATTACTTGGGTGAGTTATAGGGCGGTGCGTAATGTAATTGTTATCAGATTTCGGTTTTCTGATGATGTTTTGTTTTTGCAGGTGGTAAATATCCTGGGGTTTCAGCTGCGTCTCTGAGGATGCGTTTTAAGAATAAGAATTTGGAGAAGGAAGTTTCATCTTCGAATGTTGAGAAAGTTGTCGGGAATGTTGAGAAGGTTGCCGGGACTGGTGAGGTAACCCAGCCTCGGCAAGGTCGGAGGAAGGTAATTGCTAAACGGAAGAGGAAATCTGATGTTGTGGATTTGTCTGATGATTCTGAGGGAAAGTCGCTTGGGGTCCCTGTGGAGGAGATACAAGCTTTCATGGGTAATCAGAAGAGGCTTCACGAGATTTCTGAGCAAAGTGAGGGTTTTTCTGTTTGGGGCAGCGAATATCCCTATATGGCGGTGGTTGACGAGTATTGTCAGTCTTCAGCCGATGTTTCTCTTGCAAAGGAGGTTGGAGACATGGCGATTGGTCAGTATATGCAGGTAGGAGCTTTAACTTTTCTGAGTTTGTTGATTTTTTTTTTCTTTTTGAAACTTTTACAAGTTTTTGTATTTGTTTCTGTAGGTTGTTGGTCTTCGTATTGCTAGTCTTGGTCGTAGCCAGGAGCTGAAATGTAAGAAGGTATCCTCTGATAAGGCCGAGGTTTCTGTCCTGAATGAGGAGTTGGTGAAGAGTAAAGGTGTTGCTGCTGAGCTTCAGGTACGCCTTACTGAGGCGGAAAAGTTATTGAAAGAAACAAAAGATAACTATGCTCGGGACGTGGAGGATTTGAAGAAGAAGGAGATTGAGCTGGCGAGCGCGCAAACTCGTGTTATTGAGGTAACTGCTGAGTTGAAAGATTTGCAGAAGAAAAAAGCTGACGAAATTTTGGATTCCTTTGTTGAGGGATTTGAGCGGGCGGTGTTACAAGCCAAATTCTTGGCTCCGGAGGCAGACTTGTCCGGCATGGATCCGGGGAAGGTTGTTCTTGATGGCAAAATGGTTGAAGATGATGGCGATGGCGAAGATCAAGCAGAAAATGTTTAGCTTGTTTTTTCGGTTTTGGTATGTTGTTTGATATTTTGAACTTTTTGTCTAACTATTTGAAAGAGTATTGTAATTTTAGCTTTTGGGATTTTCTGAAGCGTTATTGTGAATTGATGCTTTTTCTCTTGTTGGAAAGCATTTGTATGACTCGATTGAGATTATTATTCTCGTTTGAATGTACTGCCGAGTAGTGGCAAGTTGCACATATATAGTTGAGCATTGTTATTGAATTGACAATGATTTGGGATAGAAACCACATACTTTTATGGGTGATGCGGATAGTAAAATTGTAATTGTTTGAATACAAACTCTCAGGTAGGCTGGCCTCGTTAAAACCTCTCCAAGCAAAACCCTTTGGGAAAAAACTTGGTAGTAGGAAAAAGAGTACCAACCTGTCCCTGATTTAACTGTAAAATTTCTTTAGGGATGAAGCATTCCAACTATTCGGTAATACACGTCCATTAATTAATTCGAGTATGTATGCTCCGTTGCCGAGTACTTCTGATATTCGGTATGGGCCGTCCCAGTTGGCGGCGAGCTTCCCGTGTGAAGGTGGTTTCCGAGCAGTTTCGGTTTTGCGGAGGACTAGGTCCCCTTTGACGAATTCTCTTTTTTTGACCGACTTGTTGTAATGTCGTGCGATTGCTTGCTGTGTTGCTCGTTGTCTTAAGGCGGTGATTTCTCTGATTTCTTCGATGATGTCAAGTTCGGCTCTCCGAGCTTCGTCGTGGTTGCTTGTGTGAGTTCTAATGGATTCTTGGGAGATCTCCAGAGGAATCATTGCTTCTGATCCGTATACCAGTCTGAAAGGGGTTTCTTTTGTAGATGTTTGAGGAGTGGTGTTGTATCCCCAGAGGACTTCAGGTATTAGCTCGGCCCAAAGTCCCTTTGTGTCATCAAGCTTTTTCTTTAGGGCATGAATGATGACTTTGTTTGCAGCCTCGGCTAAGCCATTTGTTTGAGGATGTTCAACGGATGCGAAATGTTGCTTTATTTTGAGGTCCTGCAAAAAAGCTTGAAATTTCTGATCGGAAAACTGGCGACCGTTGTCAGTTGTGATGTGTTGAGGTATGCCGAAACGACAAATAATATTTTTCCAGACGAATGAAATCATTTGTTTTGATGTTATTTTTGCTAAAGGTTGGGCTTCCACCCATTTGGAGAAATAATCAATTCCTACAATTAGAAATCTTACCTGGCCCGGCGCCGTTGGGAATGGCCCGAGTATATCTAAACCCCATTGATTAAATGGCCAGCTGATGTCGGATTGATGTAATTCCTCAGCTGGTATGTGTATTAAGGGTGCATGCCGTTGGCAGTTGTTACATGACCTGATCTTTTCTTGGCTATCCTGTTTCAAAGTTGGCCAGAAGAATCCGGCTCTTAGGATCTTGGATGTTAGACTCCGAGCTCCCGTATGGGTGCCGCAGATTCCTTCGTGTGCTTCTGCTAAAGCTATGTCGGCTTCTGTGTTGTTGAGACATTTGAGCAGAGGCCGAGTGTAACCTCGTCGGTACAATGCCCCGTTGAGTAGTGTGAAGAAAGATGCTTGTCGTCGGAATCTTTTATTGCTCTCAATCCCCTCTGGTATTGTACCTGTTTGTAAATATTGTATGAAGTCGTTCCTCCAATCTGCTATATGTGATACACTCAACACATTTGTCAGAGTCACAGTGGGTGATGTTATCGTAAATTGTTGCAATGTTGATAGCTCGGACTGTGTGCTTCCAAGTTTAGATAAGATATCTGCTCTTTGGTTTTGTTCACGTGGTATGTGTTCTAATTCAAACTTAGAAAATTTTTTTGTTAACTTTTTTACTAACGACAAGTATTTAGAGAGTAGAGGGTCTTTAACTTGAAAAAGGTTGTTTACCTGCTGGACGACTAGCATTGAATCACAGTATACCTTTATTGCTGAGATTTGTAGATCTAAACAGAGTCGGATTCCGGCGAGCAATGCCTTATACTCTGATTGGTTGTTGCTTGCTTTGAAACCAAAGTGTATTGAGTGTTCTAATATAAGCCCATCGTCGGCCTCCAGGCGAATTCCTGCACCGCATCCACCGTTGTTTGAAGAACCGTCGACATATAAGATCCAGTGTTTCGCATGGTCGTCTTCGGACGGGATTGTGAGCTCGGCGATGAAATCCGCCAGGAATTGTGACTTGATCGGTCCTCGGGAATGATATCTGATGTCAAATTCGGATAGTTCGACTGCCCATTTTATTAGTCTGCCTGCAAGCTCTGGCTTGTGTAACACCTGTCTTAATGGGTGATCGGTTCGGACGTGGACAACGTGACTTTGGAAATAAGGTCGGAGGCGCCGTGCCGAGAATACTAGTGCTAGGGCGAGCTTTTCAATCCTTGGATAGTTGAGCTCGGCATGTTGTAGTGTCTTACTGACGAAGTATACCGGGTGCTGAACATTGTTTCTTTCGGTCACAAGGGCTGAGCTTACCGCCCAATCAGTAACTGATAGATATAAAAATAAATCTTCCCCTTGTAGGGGTTTTTGTAAAACTGGCGGTTGTGAGAGTGTTGTTTTTAATTTTGAAAATGCTCTCTCACAATCGTCGTTCCACTCAAATTTGTTTTTCTTTTTAATTGTTTGGAAAAAAGGAATGGAAATTGAGGCAAGGCAAGGAACAAATCTGGAAAGTGCTGCGAGTCGTCCTGTTAGGCGCTGAACTTCTTTTACCGTTTTGGGGCTGGCCATTTCCAGCACTGCTCGGCATTTGTCTGGATTCGCCTCTATTCCTCTGCGGGTTAATAAAAAACCCAGAAACTTACCCCCTTGGACGGCGAATGCACATTTCTCGGGGTTGAGCCGCATGTTGTATTTGCGGATCTGGCCGAAAATCTCTGTTAGGTCATTGATGTGGTTGTCTCCGACCTTTGTTTTGGCCACCATATCATCGACATAGACTTCGATGTTCCTGCCGATTTGTTTAGCAAACATCCTATCCATGAGGCGTTGATAAGTTGCACCTGCGTTCTTTAATCCAAATGGCATAACTTTATAACAATAGTTACCCAAATCAGTGATAAAAGCTATTTTATTTTGATCAGAAGAGTGCATCATTATCTGATTATATCCGGAATAAGCATCCATAAAACTTAAAGTGGCGTAGCCTGATGCATTGTCCACTAAAGAGTCTATGGATGGCAAAGGATAAGAATCCTTTGGGCATGCTTTGTTTAGATCAGTAAAGTCGACGCACATGCGCCACTTACCGTTTTGTTTTCTTACCATTACCACATTTGCTAACCAAGTGGTGAATCGGATCTCTTTGATAAATTCGGCGTCAATGAGCTTTTGTGTCTCTTCTAATGATGCTTTCTTTTTTTCCTCGCCGAGTTGACGTTTCTTCTGTTGCACTGGTCGGATGGACGAATTCGTCGCCAACCTGTGACTGATGATGTATGGATCTATGCCGGGCATGTCTGATGGTGTCCATGCAAAAAGGTCGGCGTGTTCTTGTAGGAAAGTTGTTATGGCCTGCAACTCAGACGCATCTAGTGAGTTACCAACATACGTAAATTTATTAGGGTCGTTGTTGAAGTACACTTTTTGTAAGTCGTCAGAGGGTTTTGGGCGGTCGGAGAAATCTGCTCTTGGATCCAGCTCGGCTAGTGTGTGTTCTGTTGAGTTGAGGCCGACGTTGTTGACTTGTTGGGTTGGGCGACTTTGCAATTTCATGCTGATGTTGTAGCATTGTCGTGCTTCTTTATGGTCGCCGTGGATTGTGACAATCTGGTGATCCTGCAATGGGAACTTCACACAGAGATGAACAGTGGATACAATAGCGCCGAACTTATTTAAAAAAGGACGGCCGAGAATAATGTTATATGGACTGAAACAATCAACAACTAAATATTGAATATCATTAGATTTGGAAAGAGGTTGCTTACCCAGTGTGGTTTGTAACCACACTGACCCGAGTATCGGAACTCGTTCTCCTGAGAATCCGACTAAATCTCCTCCTGTTGACTGCAGCATGTTGTCGCTCAGCTTCATCTTTTGGAAGGTGGAGTAAAATAAAACATCGGCACTGCTTCCCGGATCTAAGAGAACTTTCTTTACTAGGAGATCTCCTAACTGCAGGGCGATTACTACAGGGTCGTCCAAGTTTTGTACATTGGAGTTAAAGTCGGCATGCGTAAAAGTGACTTCCGGTTGTGCATTAGTGATGGTTACGTCTCGTTCTGGTCTGTCTACCGAGCATATTGCCCTGTATGATCTTTTTCTTGCCGAATTGGAGTAGCCTCCACTTGCGTATCCCCCTGAAATACAATTGATTATACCTCGCGGTCTTTCGTATTGGCCTGAAGGCGCTTTTTCTTTTCCGCGGTGTTGTTCAGGGACATCATTTGCTGTTGAACTCGAGCCGCGCTTCTGGATGTGACTACCTATGTATTTGTCGAGGTGTCCCTGTCGGGCTAATTTCTCCAAAAGGTCCTTGGCGACCACGCAATCATCGGTATTGTGGCCATGCTTCTGGTGGAAAGTGCAGTACTTCGATTTGTCGATATTCCTTGTATCTTGGTATGTGCCTGCCTTTCTTGGTGGTTTGATTAGTTTGGAATTTAGGATTTCCTTGATTATGTCTTCCCTCTTGGTGTTAAACTGCGTGTAAGAATCAAATCGAGGTGTTAGTTTAAAACTTTTCTTACTGGACGAGCTCTTTTCTTCTTCGCGGAAGTGTGGCTTGTCAGACTTCCGAGCTTGTCTGAGCTCCTCAATGTCAATTTGTCCTTTGGCCTTTTCTCTAAACTCTGCTAAAGTCTTTGGTTTTGCTACTGCGATTGTCTCCTGGAACTTCCCGGGTCGGAGGCCGCTTTTAATTGCATGCAGATGGACCTCGGGATGGAGATCTGGGATACTGATTGCGACTTTGGTGAAGCGAGTCATATAGTCTTTCAAGCTTTCGTTTGGTCCTTGCTTGATAGTGTTCAGGTAGTCGGAGTCGTGCAGGTATATGGCAGATCCGGCAAAATGCTCTTCGAATAGCTTCGCCAACTGATGAAAGCGCGAAATGGAACCTGCAGGCAAAGCACACAACCAATCAAGTGCAGGGCCGTCTAAATAATTCGGAAAACATCGACATAAAACTGTATCTGATGCACCATTGATGATCATTATTGATCGGAATTTCTTTATAAAATTTTTTGGGTCTCCGAGTCCGTCATAAGGCGTGAGGGTCAGCGGCAGAGTGAACCTCTTCGGTAGTTCGAAGTTCATAACTTCTTCTGTAAAGGGGCCCACAGCGTCCTCGGACTCTTCTTTCTCGTCATGTGGCTGTCGTTCTTCATTCCGAGCGGTTTCCGACACATGGGACGGTTGGGACTGATGCTCCCCGTTCTCTTCTTGATGAGTGTTGCCATGTTCGATCCGAACATGATTCAGTTCAGCAATCTGTGCAGCCATTATCTGGTTCTCGTCAGCCATTCGTTGATTGGCTTGTTGCAGCTCGGCTACCATCCGCATGAGTTCGGACAGTGAAGGAGGCGGTACGTCTGCCATAGGTGTAGGTAGAAGCGAAAGGGCCAAAATAAAAATGTAATATCTTCGGCCCCACGGTGGGCGCCAATTGATCTTGCCTGGAAAAAAGAGTCGGCTTCTACTCCTCGGGGTCCACCGATCTATGGATTGAAATACCGAACGCCGAGCTTCTTGCTGTCAAAGCCTTGCGAGAGTATCAGCGAAGAAAAAGGGGGGGAGTGTACCTGCAAAGGCACTCCGATGCTTAAGTCAGTATTCAGAAATCAATATTTACCTCTTCGAGATGCCTTTTCCCTCCTATTTAAGGAGGGTCCTTCTTGTTCGGCAATAAATTGTTGGTTTCTCGTTGTGCCATTTCGAAACGTCGGTTACGGAAATGCGTACGTTACCGAGTTATAGCTCATCAATTCCGAATAATAACGGCTGATGGCGAGTTATGATATTTGCCGATTAACGGTTAGGAAACCGAGGTATACGGTATGTGTTAATGATGACCATATCAAAATATATATGAAATAATAATTGTATTGTATATATATTATGACCGTTGCATATTATATATAAATGAATCTAGATTTTTATTATTTTTTTGAATCTTAATATTTTTAAAAGTGAATTACTTTTGAATTTATAAATTTTAATAATATCTTTGTAAAAAAAAATAATTATATTAATTTTAATTATTTTAATTAATTAATTAAGTAGAGTCATAAAAAAGATTAAAGTTAGTTCTTTTTAATAAAGTAGAAAAAGATTTTTTGAGTTTCTATTTACTTATTATGACGTAAAAGTTGATGTGGAGTTATTTTTTATGACAAGTAGACCATAAATAGAAATTGAGATGAATTCTTTACTTAAGATGGTCTAACTCTAATGAGTATTGATATGATAAATTTTAGTAGAGCACCGACAAACTCTAATAAAAAATTATTCAAAATTATTATGAAAAAATAAATTTGCGATTAAAAATGAAAATAACAAAAATTAATCAGAGAATATATAAGGGATAAGAAAACGGAAAAATGAGATGAGTTCTTATTAAAAATCAATGCAAATAAATAATAACGTCTTTGAAAATCGCTAATCACATAATAGCAAAAGTTAATATAAAACAAAATCAACACGAATATAATTTGGTAGAAATGGATCGGAGATCGAAAGAAGACAAAAATCAAAGTGATTACAAATTAAAATTGAACATACTTGAAGTAAATAAATAAAAAAAAAAAAAGAAATCGGAAGCGAGAAAATTCTGGTTTCATATAATAAACAATACTAAGACAATATCTTTTAATCAAATTGATTCGTAGTCCAAAAAGCATATATAGTAAATTTTGTTCATTTCAGTATACAAAACACTTATGCTTTCGTATTTTTAAAATTTTAGAGTAATGTTTATGTGAAATTTGACTTTCAAAACTAAATATTATATAATACAATTAATATAGCACATATTTAAAAGAAAGATAATAACTAAAAGATATTGATAAGTTTAAATTAAAGCAAATAATTAAAAATATAAATATAGCACATAGTTAAATTATATACTAAATGTTATTAACCAATTTAGATTTGGTCTAGTGATTAACTCACTAATATGGTTAAACAGGTGTTGAGAGTTTAAATATCGCTAGCAATCTATTCGCCCATGACAAATCTTTAAATTAAGTTTCGATTTATAATTAATTAATTCTTGATATATCGAACTATGAAATACTATGTAAAACAAAAAAAAATATACTATTAATGTGATATATAACATTTGTAGCATTTTAACTTTATTTTTGTTATTAATTATCAAATAAAAAACACACACATGTATATATATAGTTTTTTAAAATAATTAATTGAAAAATAATTAGCCATAATTATTGTAATTGATTACATTTAATGAAATAGGTTAAATAAACAAGAAGCATTGTCAAAAAATGTCACATCAATTATCCTATTCATTAAAAAAACTCAATTTTAATTATATATAATAAAATATAATAGAATAATAGATATAATAGATAGATAAATAAATTATGAATTAATTAGCATTTATGAATACGCATTCAATCTTAGATACATAGTAAAATAATCTTTTATTATTAAATGTGATGTAAAATTTTATAGAAAAAATTGAGTTAATTCAATATCTAAACTAAAGTTTATTACAAAAATTATTTAATTTTTTTAAGTTTCATAAGCTATAAGTAAAACAACACTCTGAGGCTTACAAATCTAAGGTGGTGATTATGGATTGTTGTTATTGGCGTGTTGGAAGTTTGAATCTCATCTTGTGCTAATTTATTGGTTAGTAACAAATTTTTAAATGGAATTTAGTATGACAATAGATTAATTCTTGATCTATTGGGTTAAAAGATATTGTCGAAAACAAAAAATATAACTATCCACCTAAACCATTTCTTCCTTTATTTTTTTATTTTTTTTTACAAATTTAAATGGATCCGATAATGAAATTGATTTGTGATAATCTCCTCCATATCGAATAAATTAATTTCTTTTGTTAAAACAAAAACAAGATCTCCTTATGTTTTATTTTAAACAAATGTACTTTCAATATTAAATATTTTTCTTCTATGGATATATGTCTTTTTCTTTTTTCTTTCATTTATTTGAAGGGAACTTCAATTTAAGTGAATGTAGATAGTGCAAAGCGACTACACTATATTGATGTTGAATGCAGTGCTTAATGAATAGAATGACAAAAACTCGTTCACGAAGATTTTGATATGACATGGAGGAGATCCTCCACCACCCACACAAATATGAACAGCCACCACAATTTTTATTTTTATTTATATATGTATCTTATTCTGTAATTGACATTGTAGGCATCACTGTTACAGCAAATTCCATAAACGAAAGGACGTGGTTTCCCTAATTTTTCCGCTTCCAAAACTGGTCATACAAAGAATCTCAATATTTTGAAACGAAATATAAAATTTTTGCTTGTCAGATGAATTGAAAAGCCGCTAATTATAGACATTGCATTTTGCATCACAAACTCACACATACTCTTCACTCAAACACCCAATATTTTAAAGCATTCTTATCTATTGTTTGGCATTGTCAAGGTTCGAATTCCAAATTTCCAATACAACATATTAAGAGATATATTAATATGTTATATTAAGTTCTTAACTAATTAAGCGTCAGGGGCAAACGAAATATAGAGGTAAGCAAATCGTTTTGTTAAGCTAACACTCTTTTTCTTTTTTTGTTTGGCTATGGGCTCCTCTAGTGAGGAATACTTGGACTTTTATTTTGTTTTCATTGTCGACTCGTTTATGGAATTTATAACGCTTTGGACAATCACAATGAATTTTTTAAGTTGACTGGGCCTTGACCAAAACCTTCGAAGAACATGCCTCAAATAATTTAATACTTACGCACCAATTAGACCGACAAAAACTTGGATCCAAAAACTAAACCATTTGAAGGAAGGGGGCAATAGAAATCTCAAGTTGAAATTACCCAAAAAAAAAAAAAAGAAATCCCAAGTTGATCTAGTGGCTAGCTCACTAGTCCGCTTAAAGAAGTATCGAGAGTTCGAATTCCGCCTTGTACATGCAGTAACCTATTAGCTAGCGGCAAACCCTTAAATAAAACTCTGATATGCGATGGATTAGTTCTTGGTCTGCTGGACTGAGGAATAATGTGAAAAACAAAAAAAAAATCTCAAATTTTCTTTATAAATCTTGCATAGATTTTTGTTTAGTCTTCTCTAATTAGGAGTGGCAACATTTACTTCAGGTTGGTCGAGTAAGATATGTAACGTTATGTAAAAACATGTTTAAAGTGAGTGTTAAACTAATGACTTCTATTTTGGTGTAAAAGATTTTTAGCCACTGAGTCAAGGTTATCATTTGATAATTTAATACTTTTATTTATATAAAAACCAATTTATTTAGTGATATATAAATACCCACTTATACCACAACCCTAATCTCTTCACTCTCATCGCCCTTACACTATAGGAAACACGCTGAATATCATCGAATTTATCCTCATCCTGACATTGACAGTATATACGTCGCCAAAAACTAATTACCGGCGAATTTTTTTCATCCGGCGCTAATTACTAGCAGATTTTTTGTCGGTATTTTTAATGGATTTGTTGAGACTGGGTTGATAATTACCGTCCGACGGTAACTTTGGTGCCATTTCACGTGTTTAGGCACCAAGTTATCGTCGGATTTATCCGACGGTAAATCCTACGGTAATATTTTAATTTTTTATTTTTTAGGCACAGTTAAACTACAATTAGTAGTCAAATTAAAACTCTTGTTAACAAAATTGTTACAATAAATCTAAAATTAGTAGAAATCAACAAATTATTTTATTAAAAATAAAGGGTCTGAATACAATAAAATGTCACAGAAGTATAGTACAATGAAGTAGACAAACAAAAAATAAAATCCTAACCCATACAGATCCCGGTAATAGTCGTCATCGTCGTGGTCCCCCTGCTGAGGTGGCGAAGTAGGTGCTGACGTCAGTGCCCCACCAGCAGCATTGCCGTTGGAACCAACAATGACACTGCTTCTAGGGCTGCTGACTCTAGTGCGCATCTGCCGGCTGTACGCCTCCATCTGCTCTCGCAACCAATCGAGCTACTGTAACTTCCCATCAGGTTCGAGCTAATGGCAACGACTCCTCCCACACGTGCAAGAAGGTCATTGTACCTCTGTTTAGACCGCTCCGCTTGTTGGTGAAGCTCCTGTGTTAGTTTCTGTACCTCCTCCCTCAAGTCGACAACGTCATGGGGATTGACAGGGTTGGTGGCAAAGGTAGAAGAAGAGAAAGCCGCCAACGCGAAGGAGCAGAGGCCACTGGCAAAGAACAACCCAAAGCGGTGATTTTTGTGGGTTCAGAGGTAGTCTCGTGCCAAACCCTATCAAGATCTATCTCTGAGGTCTCGGAGCCAGATTCTCGTTCCCACTAGGCAGCTGAGTTTGCTAGGTAATAGTTAATTGACTTTAAACCAAATAAATTTGAAACTTAGGATTAATTTAAACTCACATAATGTGCCGCAGATCGCTCTTCAGTAAATCTCTCCTTGTTGGCCTTCAAAATATGAGTATACTTGAAGGTCTCCGCCAATGTCGCCTCACGGTCCAATGACTTAGGCTACAAATTAATATATCAACCAATAAAATAAATGAACAAAGTAATCAACTAATTCAAGTAACTACTAAAAAATTAAACAATGACAAAATTCTTTCCAGTCTGCTCTTCGTCTTCATGAAGGTCGCCGACTGACCCGTATACTTCGACGACCTGGAGGAAGCCCTGTTAGCGATGTTCGTTAGACTGCGACGCTTAAGCCCCTCATCATTGTTAAAATATGCCTTCAGTTCCTTCTTGATGGCTAGACGGATCCACGATGTTAGGTGGTCATTCCCCTTACGAATGTCGCTCATCATCTGCTGAAGTCGTTTAGCTGCCTGGTGGTCATAGATCTTCCTGATTATGAGATTATATTCCACATCTCATATGAATTTCAACTGCACAAAGTGATTCAACAACATTAGTTAGTCAGAATAAAATACAGTTAATTAATTCAACATTATTGGGTTCTTACCACCTATTTCTGAAACCATCGGTCTCTGGTCTCAGCTGGATATGCGTGTAGGTCAGTCACGGGTGATCGTACATCAACTTAATAACCTCAGAGATCTCCTGTGTGCAAGTATTATTATTTGGTATAAATCTATCAGAGAAAAAAAATCTAACATTAACAAACATATAGAAACGCATAAACTTAAGATTAACAAACTTAACCTTAAAAAACTGTATGTATTCACGTCTGCATGCCATCGGACTAATTTCTCAGCCGGATAACGTGCGGTGGTGGAAGGGCATCCTGCTGGGGGCACTAGAGGAATCACCCACCGAGGACTCTGTCGCTAGAAATGCAGAGGGCGTAGAAGAAGGAGGCATGTAGTTCGGATTTGGGACCATAATGAATTACTGGTCCACTGGACCCACTTGTGACGTCACAGGGGTCGACGGGGTAGTCGGGATAGAGGGCGAGGAGTGCTGAATAGTCGTAGAAAATTTGGTGAAAACTCTCCCTCTACTACGACCACGAGACCCACTAGGTCTACCTCTGCTACCTGTCATCATGTCTGAAAAAAAAAATATTACTAACACTAATCAAATCACTATTAAATTCACCAACTTTAAACATATTAATATACTCAATACAATAAACATATTAATAACATAACAAACACCAATAAATAATAACATAAAAAAAACTCAAGAAATAACAAATAATTATAACAAATATGAGAAAATGTATGAATAACAAATAATCGTTTTAATTATAAGTTAGGAAGTCAAAGTTAAGTATGAATAATTCATTATTTAATATTATATTGCAATATTACAATCATATGAAGAAACTGCAAAAAGAAAATTGTACATAGAGATAACCCAAAAT
This sequence comes from Arachis stenosperma, assembly GCF_014773155.1. NCBI lineage: Eukaryota > Viridiplantae > Streptophyta > Magnoliopsida > Fabales > Fabaceae > Arachis > Arachis stenosperma. The sequence continues at coordinate 2,988,679 of NC_080382.1, read as the reverse complement.
ACTTAAAATAAAAATTTTAAGAAGGAACCAATTCATGTTACAATTAACAAAAATATCTATCAAATCTAAACATAATTCTAAGACTTTCAAAAACATCATTTTAATTTTTCAATTTTATTCAAAATCTTATTAAAATTTCGACAGAGTCTCCCCTAAAATTCAGATTTCTCCACCCTTCAAGGGTTCCATCCAAACCAACATACAAGAGTTGAAATCCTAATCCACCCACCAAACTCTAATTATTCAAACCAATAGAATTTACATAACAAATTAAATAAAAATTTTCTCATAGCCCATGATTTTCCAATCTAACAAAAACAAGTAAAAACAAAACACAAATAATAATAAAAAAAGTAAGAATAAATTATAAATTATTATACGATAACCAAGATATAAATTCTAAATTAACTTAACCCTAAATCTTCAACCGCTACAATCCTCACTAATCAAATTTCTAACACTAATAGAATATCAAACTACCAGATAACACACTAACAATTAAAAAAATTCTGTTTCTAATTTTGAAATAGATAGCATGGAGATGGAGAGTGAGGATGTACCTGAATCTAGAACAACAACAAAAGGGTTGGGAAGAGAGAGAAACGGAGAAACGACGAGAGAGTGGGGCCGGCGATGGCGTAGCTGGAGCAGCAGCGGTGTTTGGAGTGGTGGCGAAGGGGGCTGGGTTGGGTAGAGAGAGAAACGGAGAAGGTTTGAGAGAGAGAGAGAGAGAGAGAGAGAGAGAGAGAGAGAGAGAGAGGGGGGGGGGCTTCGAAATGAAGGAAGAGATAGTTTGCGCTCTCAATTTTAGAGCTGACTACCGTCGAATTCACCGTGGGATAAATTCGACGGTAACCCACTGCGTGTCACCAAAATACAACGTTTAACTAAAATGTGTCACCGTTGAAATACAACAAAAAACTTTGCGCCTATTCCATACCTTTTTCCTCCAAATATATATTACCTATAAATTTATCGTCAGATAAGTGAATCTGCTAATAACAATATGATATAACGAATGCGGATGACTAAGAAAGGGGTGTGGATGAATGAAAGGAAGGGGTGTGGATGAGTGAAAGGAAGAGAGGAAAGACATATAGAAGAGTTGGAGAGAGGAGGGTAAAGAATATTATGAGGTATTAGAAATTCTTCTAGAAAGAGATAAGAGAGCAAATGACTGAATGAGAGAATAAAAGTGTGAGAGAATTTTAGATCAGATAAGTTGGTTTACGATGAACATGAGAGATTAATTCGCTTATTGCATTAGAAACTTGTATTTATAGTAACTCTAAGAATTGATCGATATAAACATGTGATTTCACTCTTGTAACAAACTAAAATCTTAATTATAACTATTCTGGTAGTTCTTAGTTAATTGTTTATAGCTATCATTTATTCTTTCTTCTTTATTATCCTACCAGAATAACAATGATGATAGAAAAAAGAAAAAGAAAAGAAAATGTTGATATATAAGAGATAAAGGTGGTGATAGTAGTAACATGATAATAACGACGATATATGAAAAAGAGATGGTAGTGGTGTTAAGTTTAGAATTTGGAGTTTGAGAGAGAAAAAAAAAAGAATTTGAAAAATAATGAGAATTTAATAATAAGATAATAATGATATTTTTTGAGAAGTAAAATTAAAAAATAAATATTAACTAACTATTGATTACTAAAAAAATATTGAAAGTGGAAGAATTAAGAATTTATTTAAAATATTAAAGATAATATTAAAATAGATTAAATGTCAGAAATATTGGTTAATTATTTATAATAGTTGATTCTTAATTTTATTTTCTTTTTAAGTGGTGTTTCTTATTTTCGTAGAAAAATTAATAAGTTTGGAATAATTTTTGTAGAACTTTCTAACTTATTCGACTGTTTTAAAAGTCATCCCAATTTTTGGGATAAATTGTTCATCGACGACACCTTGACTATAAAATGAACCGAAATATATGCCTTCTATAAATTCAAATTCATAAACACTAATTTTAGCAAAGAATGACGAAATTATTCATTATCACTTTATTCAATTGTATTCCATTCCATTCAATTCAAAATTGTTGAAGATTGAACCAAAATAATATCATAACAAGGCCATTGTATAATACTAAATGAATCGAAAATTGAACATTGATTTTATATATTACTTTATTCAATTGCATTCCATTCTATTCAATTCAAAATTGTTGATCAATAAAACTAAATAAAATGAAGAGCGATCCAAACTTTGTCCACTTGATTTGATTCAGAAGAATAATCTAAATCGTTCTTATTAAACTGATTTGAATTTGAATAATTTATTATTTTAATAATATATTATTCGATTCAGAAGAATAATATGCTATTTAAATATAGATTGAAATCTGAAGAGAAAAAGAAGAAATTAGAGGGAAAACACAATGAAAATAAACGAAAACTGAAGAAAAATCAGAAAAGAATGAAAAAATTTTATGTTAAAAAGAAAACTTTACGTTGAAGAAATTTACGTTAAAAATCTATTATGAAAATATGAAAGAAAAGGTGGCGTCACACATTAGAAAAAATAATATGATTGAACTTGGTTAAAAAAAATTACTTAAATACAGAATATTATTGTAAATTTTAATTATTTTTTAATTTTTTAATAAAAAATATTTATCTTCTGATATTTCGTTGTCAATATATACAGCGAAAATCACCAACAGCGAGTAGTAGCCCATGGCACTTAAAATTTTTTAAATTATGTCTGTAATGAAACAATAAAAAGAAGGTGCAAAATATTTTGTATTGTCATGAGATACGATACAGGTATTTTAGTATATGTTATTGGAGTATTGGTATGTTATATATAAAATGGTAGTTTAAAAAAATTTGTCTACACTCAAGTTGGCAATGACGATTGTATCCTTGAGATAAAAAAGAAAAAGACTGTAAAGGACGACTGAAAGATGGAAGAATATAAAAATAACAGAGTTGAACTATTTTTACAGGAATATATGCAAATCGGATTTAGTTAAACATTTCTACTAAATTTAATTAAGTTAATTTACATAACAAAAATTAATTATAACTAATATTATTTTAAATTTTATTGATTAGCTTAGTTGAACTTTGTTTTTAAAAAAATTTAGATGTGTACTCATAACAAAATATTGTAATCTAAAAAATATAATTAAAAAATTTATTTATTTGTGCTCTTAAAACACATATTAATTAAGATTATAAAATTAAAATTTTTATATTAAAAATATAAAAATTTAAATTTTTAATGTATTTATTTTATATTTATTAAATAAAAATATTTAAAATTTTTTACTAATAATAAATTTATCATGTGTCTTTATAACACGTATTAACTAAACCCATAAATAAAATATATTATTTTAGTACGTCTAACTTAGTAACTCCACTTCTTTTTTCATATCATTCTTTATTTTTAATAATTTTATTTTTTTTTCCATAATTTTTTAAATTAAAATTATTTGACATTTTTTTACAATCAATATATTTTTTTTAAATATTATTAATGTGAACTTGTTCTACTTATAGCCTCTTAGATATTATTATTTTAGTATGTCTAACTTAGTAACTCCACTCCTTTTTTCATATCATTCTCTATTTTTAATAATTTTATATTTTTTTATAATTTCTGAAATTAAAATTATTTGATATTATTTTTTTTACAATCAATATATTTTTCAAAAGAAAAATTATTATTACTCTGAACTTGTTCTATTTATAGTCTCTTAGATATTAGAATTAATATTTATTTTTCTCAATAAATACTATTTCTATTTTGAATTCATACTAGTAGAATCACTAAATTTTATAATTATTAATATTCATTCTATTATATTTATTTTTCTAATTTCTTATAAAAATATACAAAAAATAATTTTTTTTGTTCTTAATTACTGTATATTACAACAACATCACAAACAATGTTATACTTAAATATTAATATTTTTACCTCTAAAAAAATAATTTAACTGCCTTTTTTTAATTTTAGTCTATTTTGACAAAAAGAGTATAAACTAAAAACTTTAGTTGATCAATTAAACGACTGTTTTAAAAAAATATTCTCAAACTAATAATATATTTTATTGATCTCAACTTAGTTCGTAAAATAATTTTATTCTTATATCATATTTGTAAATTTTTACTATGATATAATAATTAATAATATATACCTGATGACCATCATAGACAATTTTACTGTTATTAGTAAACTTTTTTTGTTGATATTAAAATAAATAATTAATTTAAAATAATATTTTCAGTTTTTTTTCTTTGTATCGGCCAACAAAATACATTTTCAATCGACAATATTATTAGTTAGCTTACCCTTTTAAAGTCACACATGCACATTATACCAATCTATCAGACAAAAGATCACAGTGGTATGTTTATCTCTACAAAATCTGCTACATCACGCTGCAGTTGTAATTTTTTCATGTAACTTTTTTTTGTGCATATCCATATAATACATATTATTTTACATCTAAATTGATAATTTTTTTAAATATTAAATTTAAATTACACTAAATTATGGCATTTTAAACTTTAAAAAAAAGACAGGAATATACCTAAAATGCTTTCTCATGATATATATATATATATATATCTTTTCTTTTGAGTTGCTTTATGAGCAAATAGCTAAGATTCATTCCCAAGTCCCAACTGCAAACTTATTTCAGAAGAATTATTTCGCAGCCCCCGGATTACTTTCTCCAAAAGTAAGCAGTGGGTCATCCGAGGTTTAATTTTCAAAAGTAAATAGGTATAGCTAGGTGTCTAGATATATTCATTTTGATTTACTTTGTCTTTTGTTTTAATTAGGCTATTGTTATGGTGTTGAAAGATGGTATATAATTTATAAAATAATTAAAAATTAATATTTAATTTAAAAATATAAAAATAAATAATTTTTAATATTTAAAATTTATTATAAAAAACAAGTTAAAAAAATTTAAATACTAAATAATAGATACTATAAAATTAGCTTTTAATTTAACCTAATATTTTCAGCACGTGGCATGCATGAACCAATAATTCTAGGTCATGCATTATTCTTACTAGCAACGTAAATCTTCATTTATTATTACAAGATTAGCTACCCGAGTATTCTATAAACCATTTATATATCAAGTGTTGTTGTGAATGCCTCGGAAAAACTAGTTGACCATTTTAGGAACGATGAGTTAAAATTAATTAAGGTAATTAGTTTTAATTTAGAGAGTGTAAATTAAGTTGCATATAGGTGGATGAGGAGCATGATCATTCAGTTGATGAAGATAAGAAGATGAAAAGGGAGCTAGCTAGCTAGAGAGTGCACATGCATGCAGCTATTTTGGTCGGCACTACTAAATGAAACATGCAACCATATTAATTCTCCGGCCACACTCACGCACGCTCATGATGAATAGACAAAAAGTGATGATCCATCTTAGGATAAGGTCTTCTAAAGCTGAATTACTTGACTCGCATACATACAATGTTTATCACGTGCCTAAATATATGTATAATGCTACTACTTCAGCGTGTGGTCTTTTGTCCAACTCCACCACTCACTATGTGGCCAATTGCATTGGCAAGTAGTGTAACCACGCATATATAGTTACACGGAGCGAGGCACTTAAATAAAGATGTTTAAAACGTTTTTTTTTTAAAAAAATTTAATAACTAAAATTTAACATTTATAATCAATTAAATTGTGCTATTTTTATCAAAATTAGGCCAGACAAATTAATTTGACCAAAAAAATGGTAAATCAAATTTTGAACTGGTCTAAATTAATATTATTTTTTATAAAAAATGACCACAATATTTTTATTATAAAAAATAACTAAAATACTCTTATTTTATATATATATTTTTTATTTTGAAAACTATAAATCCTAACTCTATGAGAGCAAAGAAATAAAGGACTAAAATTTAGGATTCTTAAAATTAATATATATATAAAATAAGATTATTTTAATCATTTTCTATAATAAAGGCATCGTACTCATTTTCTATAAAAAAATAATATTAATTTAGATCAGTTCAAGATTTGATTTACTATTTTTTCTGTTAAATTAATTTGTCTAACTTAATTTTGATAAAAATAACACGGTTTAATTAATTATATGTATTAAATTTTAATTACTAAAAAATATTTAAAAAAATGTTTTAGACATTTTTATTTGAGGGACTCCCATATAATTATATACATGTGATCGAGAGAATTTTGATGCCAGCTATTTCTATTTTAAAAATATTTGAAAAAAAAGTTTAAATTAGTCTAAAATTATTTTATTTTATATTCATTAATTATCTCTAAAATAAATGTATAATATTAAATGTAATAAGTATATAATTTTAAATATTATATAAATAAAATTATAAATATTAAAATAAATAAAATAATTTTAAATTATTATTTCTTTAATATTATTGTTTTTATTTATACTGATTATTAACATTTTAGTATGCATTGTATTTATATTAGCACTATTCTTTTGAAGCAAATAGACTTTTTTTTTTACATTAATAAATTTATTAATTAATTATCGATAAAAATAATAAATTATAGTGAATATATAACACACCTTTTTAGTTTTATGTTTTGTCGTTATTACATCTTTACGTTTTTATTAGAGATATAATTATTAATATTATTTTTTTATTAGCTTAAATTTTTAGAATGAAGAATTCAAAATATAGTATCAGAATTTATCCTGATTTATGAGATCACGTCCACCTCCAAGTTCATTATGTCCTGATTCCAAGAATTACCATCCCAAATCTCTTGCCATCAGAATTTATTTTTTTAACCTCGTTATTCATATTATTCAACAATATTATTATCTATCTATACTTTTGCAATATTAATTATTTTTTTGCCAACAAGATAATGATGATCTTCTACTCACTCCATTATTGAACATAGTACGTAGTCAATGGTATTATTAAGAATTAAATTGACAAATTAAAATTGAGGTTGCAAACATATACATGACGTCATACATCTGCATTCGAAAACACGCAAAGAAGTTTTCAACGTATCAAATTATAGAACCTACTACCTTTTGAAGATGAAGAAAATATTCCTCTTTGGATTCATCTTTCTCTAACTATCAATGGCATGTACGTGAGTTTCACATATATATTTGATTTTGGTAGGAAAAGTTGAATTTCGGTTATAAATAACTTACTTTGTGTTAGAATTATATTACCATAACGTTACGTTTGAATTTGGAAGGCTGAAAATGGTAGTGAATGTAGTCATTTGTTCTCATCTTTCTATAAATTGTGATTTCTTGTTGTAGCTAGTGATGAAGTAGCATTCTCAATTTGACAAAACTCACAACCATAAAATAGATTTTTTTTTTCTCTTAGCTTATTATGTTACGTATTTTATTAAAAAGAACACGCAACAGATAGTTAGAATTTATATCTTTTATTTGTTGGAAAGGTTTACAGCTATAATTCTTTTCTAATGCCTATAATATAATGGCAGCAGGGATGACAATGCCTTAATAAGTTATCGCCACCATAATCAATAGTTTATGCCATCATTTTGTATTACAATATGAAATATTGAAGTTAGCTTATATAGCAACGGAAATGTTTGGTAACCAAAAAACATTGGCCAAAAACAGCCAGAACTTACTTTATTTAACATTCATTAATTGTCGCGACAATTAATGAATGTTAAATAAGGCAAGTTCTAACTGTTTTTTTGTCTACCTAGCATTATATAGCAAATACGACCCACGCCAATAGCCCCTGTATTCATTAACAAATGTTAAAAGATAACTCAATAAGTTTATTTATTTGCATGTGTTTTTAAAAGCATTTATGAAGATACTTTTAAAATTAAAAAATTAAAATAAATTTATATATTAATAAATATTTATATTTATTCTTACTCTTTATTATATTTATATTTTATTAAAGTCATTTTAAATACTGAAAGTAATTTTATTAAAAATAATTTGTATGACCTGTGTTTATTAAAAGTGATTTTTATTTTAATTTATTATTATATATAGTTGCTACAAGTTTTGAAAAACTGTCTTTTAAAAAATTAGGTTTAATAAGTTATTTTTGAAAATTCTAAACTTTACCAACTCAATTGTCTATTCATATTGTCACATTTTACATCAAAATCAGTCACAAAAGTCAGTTATTAGTATAAAATATATGTTAAAATATAAATACATATTGAAAATAAATTAAATCACATATATTTATACACAAATATATTAATAACTAATTTTAGTGGCTAATTTTAGTGTACAAATAGTATTTTTCTAATATATATTATGTCAAAAAGGTGTCAGGGTGTTAGAGAAGATGAAAGTCATCATATTTGAGTTGGGAAGTGAAGGAGCTAGCGACGCAATAAAAGATAGAAAGGAAAGAGTAAGAGGACTTTAAGTTGTGTCGCCGACACAGAAAATGGTGGAAGGAATGATATACTTGCAAAGGTGAAAAAAGATGAGGGAGAGAACAAGGGCCACTAAACTTTTTATTTTACGAAAAGCTACCAGTCCATTGCTTTTAGCAAATAATTTTGGTAAATAGAGTATTTGTACAATATGTACAATGGACTATTTATTTAGTCCAATATAAATTAAAAAATAAACATCTATGATAAAATATTACTAATTTCTCAAACACAATATATTTATATTATCCAGAATAACCATCCGAGTATTAGAAATAATAAACATCTGATATCCCAACATCTTTAAACTCCCACTGTATATATTGTATAAATACTCCATTAGCTTCCTATACTTTCTTTTTAAGAAAATGTCTTTCGTATTGGCCAAAATCACTATGAAGCACAATAAATATGCAAATGACGCATTAATATTTGAGTAGGGAGGAGAATAAGCTGGTGGCACAATAGAGGATGAACAGGAAGGAGGATTTCAAAAGTTGTCACTAACACAGAAAGTGGTGGACGAAGAAATGGTATGCTTGCAATGGTGAAGAAAGATGAGGAAGAGAACAAGCAAGAGGAGGGAGTAGAGTTAATAAGACCAAAGAGGGAAAGATTAGGGACAGAAATAATTACGTTATCATACAACATACAACATTATAGTACAATGCATTAAAAACAATGAAATAATAAAACATGAAGAAATATAATAAAAGTATAAATTAATTATTTTAAAAAGTAATAAAATTAAAAATAATTTAATAAATTAAATATAAAATAAAATTATACATAAAGATAAAGAATCTTTTTGAATATAATATTTATTTGAGGTTTTCTTTAAAATTATCAATTTAGTATTTAAATTATTTTTTAATTTTGTTTTTACATATGTTTTTAAATTATAATTCTTATATTTTTGTTCAATTCTATTCTATTCTATTCAAGAAAAATAACCCAACAAATATCTAATTTTATTTTTTGTTTATTATTTCAACTCTTAAACTTTATAATTATTTTTTTATTCTTTTGTAATTATTTATTGACTATTTTGATGTTTATACTTCTCTTTATATAATATTTTATATACATGTTAATTCACATAAGACTTTTAAATTTTTTTTAGTTATTTTTAAAGTGTTATTCACTTTTAAGTGTAACTAAAATTAATAATTTAACCTAAATTGATAAATTATTTTACTTTATTCATTAGAATAATTATGATGTTATCGTTATTATTTGTCCATTCAACAAACTATAAAAATAGGAAAAATTTTTATTTTTCTGAAATTTTAGAAAATATGGATGCAATGATTTTTTTAAGTTATATAGCTTAGGGTTTAAAGATAATTTTTTAAATAAATATTAATTGAAAATAAAAAAGTATTGTAAAAATATTGTATAAATAATAGAAAATAAGTTAATAACATACGTACTAATTTAGATAATCAAAATAAAAAGTCACCAAAAAAAATTTGTAAGTCACAAAAAAAATCAAAATAAAATAAAATAAGTAATAAAAGAAGATATAAAATTTTACCTTTTATTTTGTGGTACAAAGATAATATATAATAATATAATAAATCATAATGTTTTGATATAAAAAAAACATGAAACTTTTAAAATAAAATAAAAAGATGTGACATTTTATGCATTAAATAATTTAAAAAAATATTTATTATAGAAGAAATTAAAAATATTCTGACCTAAAAAAATTATTTAATAAAATTAAGAGAAAGAAAAAGAGAAATATGAAATTTTTTAATAAATAAAAAAGAATCACCACCATCAACCTAATAAATTTGAGTATATCAAGTGAGAATTAAGAAACAAATCAGGATGATAGTTCAAAAGTTTTCTATCTCTCTTTATATAGTGTTTTACTTTAGGTAATTATTTTTTATGGATACTATTTAAATGACAAACAAAATAGCAAAAGAATTCAGATTAATTATGAAACTAATGTCATTCTTAACATGGTCTCATTATTTCAAAACATACAAAATAAAATAATAAAATATAATTTAATTAATGTGCACAATAAAACAAACTTGAAACTTATATAATAGCAGTCAAATATAAAAAGCAATGACAACCTTATGTTCTAAGGTATTATATTAAATTGCATTATAACTTAAATTTATAATTATTAGTTAAAAATTTACAATAATATACTATTTTTGTTATATTAGTTACAAAAATATTTTTGATATTATTTTTTAGGAATATTAACATTAAAATTTGATAATTTGAACAAAAAAATTTAATATTTTATGTCTTAATTTTTTTTAAAAGAACAATAAAATTACTTAACACGCACATTAAAAAAATTTATTATTTTTATATATCTAGATATTTAAAAGACACAAAAATAAATTCTTTTAATAACACTTTAACAACTCATAATTAAAAGTTAACAGAATATATGGTTATAGATCAAAGTGATAGATAAGATTAAAAATTGTGATATTGACATTTGGTGATAATTAATTACGATTGAGTGAAGAGAATGTGGAAGGAGAAAAAGAAAATGATCAAAAAGGAGAATAAGACAATATAACAATTGGAGCGAGGCAATGACAAATATGTGTATAGAGAATAATAATAAGAAAAAATAATAATGTGTGATACAATGAAGGAATATAATAAAAATATAAATTAATAATATTAAAAAATAATAAAATTAAATATAATTTAATAAATTGAATATAAAATTTAGAATTATGCATAAAAATAAAGAATGCTTTGAATATAATGTTTTATCTTTATTTTAAATTAAATACTATTGAAAAAATAAATGAATAAATTTATATAATATTTATAAATAATTACTGTATAAATACAATATGAAATAATAAAACATACGACATGAAATAATAAAATATAGTTCGTTTAATTAATATGCATAGTAAAATAAACATGAAACTTATATAATAGCAGTCAAATATAGAAAATAATGACAATTTTCTGTTTTAAGGTACTATATTAAATTGTAATTTAAATTTATAATTATTAATTAAAAATTTACAGTAATATATTATTTTTTATTATATTAGTTAAAAATAATATATTTTGATATTATTTTTAGGGTTACTAATATTAAATTTTGATAATTTGAATAAAAAATTTTAATGTTTTATGTCTTTTTTTTAATAGAACAATAAAATTACTTAACATGCACATCAAGAAAAAATGATTGTTTTTATACATCTAGATATTTAAAAGATACAAAAACGAATTTTTTTAATAACACTTTAACAACTCATAAAAATTAACAAAACAAATAATTATAGATCAAAGTGATAGACAACATATAAAATTGTGATAATAGTACTTGGTGATAATTAAAGAGAAGGTGAAAAGATAAAAAGAAAATGTGCCAAATTTATATTCTTAATTATTTTGAGTTTAATAAGCTTTTCCTTTATTAAATTTGTATATGCTTAATTTGTATTTGCTTAAAAATTCTCCATGCACCATCAGTGTTAAACGGAGACGACGGCTCGAAAATAATGGCCATATTCAACCAAAGTTTATGATGGATTACTCCCATAGTCAACTATCTTAAATTTAATATTGTTCCTGAAGATGAAAAAGAGGCACGAAGACTCGTAAGGAAAGCACAAAATTACATCCTAGTCCACAATATTCTCTACAAAAGAGAGGGATATATATGCCTCTATTAAAGTGTGTCCCAACATCTAACACCAAAGAGGTCTTAGAGGACGTACATAATGGCATATGTGGGAACTACTTAGGAGCATGATCACTAGCCAAGAAAGTGATTTGAGCCGGCTTTTTTTCGCCGACCTTACAAAGGGAAGCCACCAAGTTCGTCAAAAATGCCCGCCTTGTCAGAAGCATGCCACTTCCATATTGCACCTCCCGAGGAGCTCATCAGCGTCATCTCATGGCCCAACGAAGTTGAAATTTTGTTTATAAGAATATTGTCACAAGGTTTGGTGTCCTCCACTCCATTACCGTAGATAATGAAACTCAATTCACTGACTAAACCTTTAGGAACTTAGTGGCTATTAGCCTTAAGATCAAGCACCAATTCACATCGGTAGAATACCCTCAAGCCAACATACAAGCTGAAGCAGCAAATAGAGTAATATTGGCTGGGTTAAAGCGCTGACTACAAGACGCAAAGGGAGTTTCGGCAGGCGAGCTTCCTCAAGTTTTGTGGGCATATCGGACAACTCTTCATTCAACAATAAAGGAGTCACCTTTTCGACTTGCTTATGGCATAGAAGCCATGATTCTTGTAGTGATCACTAAAGAATCTCTAAGAGTTAGATTCTATGATGAAGTAATCAATATCCAAACACAAAAGGAAGTACTCAACCTCCTTCCAGAAATCTGAGAACAAGCTCGGATAAAAAAAGAAGTATTGAAGCAAAGGATGGCCTTAAAGTACAACCAGAAGGTAATCAAGAGAAGCTTTGCCATAAACGACCTTATACTAATCCAAAATAATACCGAAATTCAGAAGTCGGGCGAGGAAAAGTTGACAGTAAATTTGAAAGGGCCTTACAAGGTCACCAAGGTCTTAGGAAATAGTTACTATAAGGTATCCAACTTAAAAGGGAACGAGCTCCCGAGGTCATGGCACACATGTAACTTAAAAAGGTATTACAGTTAGAGAAGCACACCTTGCTCTCTGGTGTGCTCTTTTTTCCGACTTCATGATTTTCTCCCAAAAAGAATTTTTCTTGAAAAGGGTTTTAATGAGGCATCATAGCAAGGGTTAGGAAATATAAGAAAATCTTTAGTAGCTGTTCTTGTATGGATACCTGAAGGGAGAGCTCAGTTCCTGGGAGTCGACGCCGAGTTGTTATCTTCGGTGCCGACCTTTGAGCTTTTGTGGAAGTCCGAGCTTTTCTCCAAAGAGATGTCCAATTGCGCAGAGCGTGAGCAAGAAACAAGGGGGAGTGTACCTGCAAAGGCACTCCGAAGATTAAGTCAGTATTGAGAATTGAATGTCCCCTTTGAAGATAAAATATCATACCTTTATAGGTGAGATAAAATAGGTCGGTTACGTTTCTATTGATCATCTGAATTGAAGAGCAATTAATAGGTTTTAACAAGTGATAATGTCTGATTGTAACGTATAACGCCGAGTTATAACGTAAAGTGCCGAGTTATGGTGCATAATGCCGAGTTATTGTATATAATGCCGAATTATGACATCGGATTTGTAACAGCCGTATCATAGCCCCCAAGCTTAGCCTGGCTATATTTGATAAAGCAGGTTGAGCTTTTTTAGTTATAACTTGGCGATTTGAGTTATAGGTATGGAGCCCCCAGATCAACTTACTTTATTAAAATAATGAATAATTTGAATTTTTAGACGTAATTTGAAGTTAACGTGCATTGAAAAGTGTAGTAGTCTTGTCATTGATTGTGCCTTTGATTTTTCCAATGAAATTTTGAACCGTTGATTTAATAGATGCAACGGTTAGGTTTTTTCATGGAACCGAGTAGTTAATTTGAATAGTTGCTGAGACGATGTTGATAAAAGTGAATTGGTTGGGCGAGAATATTGAGTTAGTTCACCGTTGTTTGGTGATTTGATTGAGTTTGATTGCGCATGTGTAAACGATGCGACTTTGAATTGAAGAGTTGTCGCGAATGGATAAGTGTTTGTACTTGTATGATATGTGATCGAGTTTGTTGACTGTTTATAGTCATAGTTCGGAATTGAAGACTGAGTTTGATTGCGCATGTGTAAACGATGCGACTTTGAATTGAAGAATTATCGCGAATGGATAATTGATTGAAGATTGTGTTTGATTGCGCATGTGTAAACGATGCGACTTTGAATTGAAGATTTATCGCGAATGGATAATTGATTGAAGATCGTTGATAGTCATAGTTCAGAAGATAGTTGATATAGATCTGATGATAGTTGATATAGATTTAACAAAGAGTGATAATGATTGATATAGAAATGATCATGATTGATATAGCTCGGATAATTATTGATATAAATCTGAAAATAAAGATAATAGATATAGATTTGAAAATAGAAAAACAGATATAGGTCAGCGAATAGGGATAACAGATATAGGTCGACAAATAGAGATGACAGATATAGGTCGGCAAATAGAGATGACAGATATAGATCGAAAAATAGAGATAACAGATGTTGATAGACAATTAGAGATAACAGATATGCAAATAGAGATGATAGATATGGATCGAAAAATTGATATAACAGATATAGATTGGCAAATAGAGATAACAGATATAAATCGGCAAATAGAGATGACAGATTTAGATCGGCAAATAGATATAACAGATATAGATCGAAAAATCAGATTTAGATCGGCAGATAGAGATATCAGACATAATTTGGCAAATAGAGATATCAGATATAAATTGACAACTAGAGATAACTGATAAAGATCGGCAAATAGAGATAACAGATATAAATCGGAAGGTAGAGATGACATAAATAGATCGGCAAATAGATATAACAGATGTAGATCGGAAAATCAAATATAGATCGGCAAATAGAGAGATCAGATATAAATTGGCAAATAGATATAAGAGATGTAGATCGGAAAATCAGATATAGATCGGCAAATAGAGAGATCAGATATAAATTGGCAAATAGAGATATCATATATAAATTGGCAACTAGAGATAGCTGATAAAGATCGGCAAATACAGATAACATATATAAATTGGAAAGTAGAAATGACATATAGATCAGAAAATCAAATAACAGATATAGATCGGCAAATAGGGATAACGAATATAAATCGAAAAATAGAGATGACATATAGATCAGAAAAATAGAGATAACAGATATAGATCGGCAAATAGATATATCAGATACAAATTGAAAAATAGAGACGACAGATATAGAATTAAAAAATAGAGATAATAGATATAAGTTGAAAAATAGAGATGACAGATATATATTAGAAAAACATATATAGATCGACAAATAGATATGACTGATATAAATGGGCAAATAGGGATAACAGATATAAATCGGAAAATAGAGATGATTGATATAAATCGGAAAATAGAGATGACCGATATAAATCGGATAATAGAGTGACTGTTATAGATCGGCAAATAGAGATTTTTAATATAAATCGGCAATTAGAGATGATTGATATAAATTGGACAATAGATATAACAGATATAAGTTGGCAAATAGGGATAATAGATATAAATTGGAATATAGAAATGATTGATAAATCGAAAAATAGAGATGACTAATATAAATCGGATAATAGAGATGACTGTTATAGATCGGCAAATAGAGATTTTTGATATAAATTGGCAAATAAAGATGATTGATATAAATCAGACAATAGATATAGATCGGCAAAAAGAGATGACTGATATATAAATTGAAAAATAGAGATGACTGATATAAATCGGTAAATAGAGATGACTGATATAAATTAAAAAATAAAGATGACAGATATAGATCAGAAAACAGATATAGATCGGCAAAATAAATATAGAACGGCAAATAGATAAACCAGAGATGAATTGAAAAATAGAGAGATGATAGATAATGATCGGAAAAATAGATATAGATCGTAAAAACAGATAAAGATCGGCAAATAGATATACCATAGATGAATCAAAAAATAAAGATGACAGATATTGATCGAAAAAGCAGATATAAATCGGCAAATAAATATATCAAATGATTTGAAAAATACAGAGATGACAGATAATGATCGAAAAAGCAGATATAGATCGGCAAAACAGATATAGATCGACAAAACAGATATAGATCGGCAAATAGATAAATCAGAGATGAATTGAAAAATAGAGAGATGACAGATAATGATCAGAAAAACAGATATAGACCGAAAAAACATATATAGATCGGCAAATAGATATACCATAGATGAATTGAAAAATAAAGATGACAGATATTGATCGGAAAAGCAGATATAGATCGGCAAATAAATATATCAGATGATTTGAAAAATACAGATATGACAGATAATGATCGAAAAAGCAGATATAGATCAGAAAAACAGATAAAGATCGGCAAATAGATATACCATAGATGAATCGAAAAATAAAGATGACAGATATTGATCGAAAAAGCAGATATAGATCGGCAAATAAATATATCAGATGATTTGAAAAATATAGAGATGACAGATGATGATCGAAAAAGCAGATATAGATCGGAAAAACAGATATAGATCGACAAAACAGATATAGATCAGCAAAATAGATATAGATCGGCAAATAGATAAATCATAGAAGAATTAAAAAATAGAGAGATGACAGATAATGATCGAAAAAATAGATATAGATCGGCAAAACAGATATAGATCGGCAAAACAAATATAGATCGGCAAATAGATAAACCAGAGATGAATTGAAAAATAGAGAGATGATAGATAATGATCGGAAAAATAGATATAGATCGTAAAAACAGATAAAGATCGGCAAATAGATATACCATAGATGAATCAAAAAATAAAGATGACAGATATTGATCGAAAAAGCAGATATAAATCGGCAAATAAATTTATCAAATGATTTGAAAAATACAGAGATGACAGATAATGATCAAAAAAGCAGATATAGATCGGCAAAACAGATATAGATCAACAAGACAGATATAGACCGGCAAATAGATAAACCCGAGATGAATTGAAAAATAGAGAGATGACATATAATGATCGGAAAAACAGATATAGACCGAAAAAACAGATATAGATCGGCAAATAGATATACCATAGATGAATTGAAAAATAAAAGATGACATATATTGATCGGAAAAGCAAATATAGATCGGCAAATAAATATATCAGATGATTTGAAAAATACAGAGATGATAGATAATGATCAAAAAAGCAGATATAGATCGGCAAATAGATAAACCAGAGATGAATTGAAAAATAGAGAGATGACAGATAATGATCGGAAAAACAGATATAGATCGACCTTTTTCGGGCCTTAATGATTTACTATATGACCTTTGTTTACAAAGGTGCAGGTAAGTTTGAAGCCATTGGAAGGAAATGGGGCCTATAGAAAGAATGGTGTTTATTTCGAGGCCCCACGGTGGGCGCCAATTGTTCTTGTATGGATACCTGAAGGGAGAGCTCAGTTCCTGGGAGTCGACGCCGAGTTGTTATCTTCGGTGCCGACCTTTGAGCTTTTGTGGAAGTCCGAGCTTTTCTCCAAAGAGATGTCCAATTGCGCAGAGCGTGAGCAAGAAACAAGGGGGAGTGTACCTGCAAAGGCACTCCGAAGATTAAGTCAGTATTGAGAATTGAATGTCCCCTTTGAAGATAAAATATCATACCTTTATAGGTGAGATAAAATAGGTCGGTTACGTTTCTATTGATCATCTGAATTGAAGAGCAATTAATAGGTTTTAACAAGTGATAATGTCTGATTGTAACGTATAACGCCGAGTTATAACGTAAAGTGCCGAGTTATGGTGCATAATGCCGAGTTATTGTATATAATGCCGAATTATGACATCGGATTTGTAACGGCCGTATCAGTAGCAAACTTACCCTTTTTCATTATCCATAATAAGATATTTCTTCTACCAGATCTTCCATTCTCAAACGCAATATTTTAAACTCGAAAAATCACAAAAATCGTTGACCGACCTATGTGGTCCGCAAGATGAAGCAGCGAGGTACAAATTAATGTAAAAAGTTAGCAGTTCGTAAACCGACCTAAAAAATGAGTCAGACAATAAATGAAATGTAAAAGTAACTTGACAAAAGTTCGATTACACAAAGTCAAAACTTACAAAGAAAAACATAATATTTGTATATGAAAAGTCCAGAAAGAACCAATCTACTTCACCGACATCATTTCAAACTTAGCAAAAAATAACATCAAAAGTTGTAAAAATAAAAATTTTCAACTAAACAGCGGTACAAACTAAGATATATTTCAAATGAGGCAATCACTTATACCAAAAATCACTATTAAAGTATTAAAGAAAGGTTTTTTAATAAGATCATAACTACAACTAAGACAAAATAGAAATTGTTCAAGCCAAAACTATTACAAAGATTAAAGACCAATAGGTCGGGCCATTCAAACTACAAAAGTTGCAAAGAATTGAGTTATTCTCCTGTGACAGCATCCTCGGCTTGAGGGAAAGTGGTCGGGGGGTATTCAAATACTGTCACCACGAGAATTGGATGACTTGGAGAAAGAAGGGGCTTGCCACCATATTAAGGATTGAGAATCTGAGAAGTTTGTCCCAGATGTGCTCCCAAGGTCTTTGGATCAGGTGTAGGGATGTCATCCTCATCATCTGGAGCAGGGACGATTTTGTCGTCCACCACTATATTGTCTGGGATGATGAGGCAGAGGTCTGTCTCGGGAGTAATAACTGAAAATTTTAGCCTTTTAGGTTTTCAACCATCTCATCCATACCCTCAGCCACAGACTTCTCAAGCTCCGCATATCTGTCCTGAGCTTTAGTAACCTCATCAACCAAATCAAGCTTTTCCTGAATACCCAGATATAATTTTCCTCGGCCTTCTTCTTCAAACCCTTTGATATGGCCAAAGCAGCCTCCGCTTGTTTGACTTTGGCCCGAGCTTTGCAAAGTTCGGAGAGTAGTGCGTCCCTCTCTTCTTCTAACTCATTCTTAGACTCCTTCAAGGAGGCCACTTCAGCCTGAGAGGCAGCCAAGAAGCTAATAGTGGCATTAAGAAGAGTCTTCTCTAACTCCCTGGCCAAGGCTGTGCAAATGCCAGCCGTCCGAACTCCACCTCAGACCAGGAGCTGAGGTGACTTCTGATAGCAACATCTTCCATGCTGATATAACTATGAGAAAGAATGTGCTTTTCACTCCAAGTAAGGCCGTCAAAGTCCTACTCATATATACTCCCCGACTCTGAGGTCTTGCGCCTCTTAGGATTCAGTTCAACAATAGAGGGTGGAGGACAAGTTGCTTGTTTGGCCGAGCCAGGAGGAAGAGTAGATTGAGAGGTCGGGTTGGGAATAATCTTCAGAGAAGCTGGCGCGCCCAAGTCTGACTTCAAGGGCGAGGATAGGTCGGCGGTTTCACCAGCTTCTTTTAACTGTATGGTCCGCGCAATAACGTTTTTCCTGGTGGAACGGAGCGTTTTTGTGGTAGCTAACTTATGAGTCATCCTTTCTGCAACACTCAAATGAGGGAACATTAGTCATCGATACAATTTTACAAACAAAATCCATAAAAGGAAAAGAAAATTACCTAGCTCGGACTAAAGCTGGCTCGGATTTTCTAAATACCTCTTTGTGTCCAAATAAGGAGCTTGGTCCCAGAACTTTTGAAACACTCTGACTACACTCTCTTCTACCTTGTCTAAGTCATCTGAGTTATACTTAACTATCACAGGATTATTTTCCCAATACAAAGATAAAATAGGCTTATCCTCATCATTCAGGAAAAAAGGTCGGACACGCTCTACAGCTCAGACCTTAAAGAAATAATTTTTAAAATCGTGGAAGGACTCAAAAAATAGCGAACACTTTCCTACCCTGAATAGTGCAGAAAGAGATTCAACCTTGTTTTTCAGAACTAAAAGGTTTGGTGAGAATGAAGAGGTAAAAGAAGACTTTAACAGAAGGTCGGACATCTAGTTCCCGACAAACAAGTTGGTATATTTTTAAGAAGCCCCAAGAAGTGGGATGCAATTAGGCAGGGGAAACGTTGCAGAACTTAAGGACCTCGGATTCAAACTCAGAAAAAGAAAAAGTAATCCCTAACTTTGTGAAAAAATAATCATATGCATATATGAAATGCCGTTCTGACCTATCAAGTCGGGGGAAGCACACTCTCTCCTCAAGGTCAGCAACGACAATCTCATAGCTTCTCTCATCCTCTAGACTTAAACATAGCTTATGATGTCTACGAAAGACTTTGGCATATTTGTTATCTATCACAGGGACAGGGATAAGAGCAATTAAATCTACCCATTTTAAGTCGGACGAGACCTTAGACGACATATTATGAACTACTGAATGAGACATACATGCTACACCTACAATGCAATAAAACAGAAAACCATCACTACAAATCATAAAAATAAGGCAAGCAATTCGTCAGTTCAATTTCACAAATCGACACTAACATCCCAGACGTAAAACAAAAGTAACACAGACATTCACAAAATTTAAAAGGGGTAAGGTCAACAACGCAAATCCCAAGGTCAAAGGGATAATCACAAGCAACATTTTATAACTACCATTCATTTACACATGCATACAACCTAGCATACAGAAAAACAAGAAAAGATAGATAAAAGCACCAACCTTGAAGAAACACGAAAACAGAAGGGCACGTCAAAACTGTAAAAACAAAAATGGTCCTCTCCCAAGCGCAAACAAAATCCTCTAAAAGTTTCAAGATGGAGAAATCTTGAATGCTGGAACAAAGGGCAAGGAAGTGAAGGAAAGGAAGGAAAGGGAGCAAACGTTTCAGAAACGAAAAAAGAAGAAAGAAAAAAAATAAGGTATTTATAAAACACTAGAAGCAAAAATGTCCTTTCTTATCCCTCATTAATGACATGCGCGAATACCAAAGTAACTGAAAAAAGGGCGTGCGTGACAATTACAAAAAAGCGTAACGTTTTCAAAACACGTTGAGAATCCGACCTATTTCAAAAGGACAGCCTACCAGACATACAGTCACAAATGTTTGAACTCGACCTCATAAAAGTTCGGACTTAAGGAGGGGTACTGATTATACTCTAACCCAAAATGAAGTCAGGCTAAAAAAGGTTAAAGTCCCAACCCACAAAAAGGGCCTCTTCTTCTCCTACTCGACCTCGTAGAGGTCAGGCATGACAACATTATCTTAACTTTACTTATCTGAATGAGTAACTAACTCCTGAGATATCTATCACTTATCTAGAAAGGAGATTTCAACAACTTTTCAAAGTAAAGAGAACAGTTATCTACCAATAAAAGTGGAACCACTCAAAAGATGGTTATCTTTCTATTATAAATACACTAATATTCTCAGGTATATTCAGAACCCAATCTACTAAAACCTACCTAAAAGTTTTGCTAACTTAAATATCGAAGTTTCTTGTAAGTACGACTTCCCATCTGTTCACGAGAAATTCGGATGACGACACCTTGGCATCAGCATAAGTCGAATGCTACCTTAAAAAGAATATGAAATTTACATTCAAATCCAAATTGCCGTTTCTGATAACTTCCAGAACAAGCGTCATGTTAAAATTTTACCAATTAAATGAACAATAACAAGAATCATAAGAAAACGACGTGATGATAGCATTTGAAAATAATTAAATTGAAATTTAGCTTGATAAAAACAAAACTACTAGAAAAACACGTTTCAAATGTTAAAGTATTATTTAGCCTAATTTCAATTCAAACTTCAACCGCTTTAATTTAATAACATAACTATGCTATCTTAATTCTGACGTGAAAATGGACAACAAAAATATTATATTTTCTAACATTGAGGTCAGTGCTATTGTCCTAATTCCTAGTGCGCCTTCAGAATTTCATTTGGCAGGACTTTTTATATATTATTATCTTGGTTAACTATTAATTATTATTTATTAATTAAGACACTGCCACAACCTCTTCTCTTGTAGCTTCGTGTATAGCCATGTATGCTAATGCAAAGAACCAACAATTCCATAGAGCAAATATCATAGACCATATATACTTTGAAGAAGGAAGAAGCTATATATGTCAGATGAAAAATCCACCAATAACGGCACATTGCATTATCTTTGTGTATATTATTTTTTTTTATATCTTTTCGTTTTTAATATTAAAAATAATAAATAAAAATAAAAACATTGTCTTTTTATATAATTAAAAGAAGAATGATGCTCTATAACCAAATTATTTTAGTAACTAAATTCAACTAAATTAATGTAATAGTTTAAAAATTGATAACAAAAAATTTTAATCAAAAGAAAGATGAAAAAGAAAAGAGGCATAACAAGAAGAAAAAAAACTTGTTTAAACTTAATTATAACTTGTTTATCTAGTATTTTTCTAAAAAGATGTATAAAACATATAAAGTAGTATTAAACAAATAATTTTTTTTAGAATCAAATCATACTAAATTGTTCCATAATTTATTGATCTAACAAAAACTATTTATAAACAATTTGTATATGAATTACACACTTCTTTTGTATGTTATTGTTGTTTGGTTGTATTTTTTTTTAATTTCTTCCCCATCACACTTTTTCTTTTTTTTCCTTCTTCTTCATCACATCCATTTGTATATCTTTTTTTCTTCTCCTCTTAAAGTGAAAAAAAATAAAAGAAGAAAAATAATGAAGTGTTGTTGGAGAAAGAATAAGATAGAAAAATGCAAAATTTTTGTCCACAAATTTATGTGTATTGTTTATATTTTTGTATTGTTTCAAAAAATTTTGTGTTTGTTATAAAAAATTACAAACAATACTTAAATTTTAATTGCATATATAAAAATTATTTTGAATTGTATAATTTTTTAGTTAAATAGCAAAAAAAAATACAAATTTTACTTGAAAACACTGAAATTTTAATTGCATAATACATAAATTATTTTAAATTATGTAAATCTTTTAATTAAATATTAAAAAATAAAAAGACATAAATTTTATTGAAAAATATTAATTATTTTAGATTACACATATTTTTTAGTTGACAAAAAAACATAAAAATTTTAGGTGAAAAACACAAAAGTTTTTCCTTTCTTTCTTTCTTTCTTTCTTTCTTTCTTTCTTTCTTTCTTTCTTTCTTTCTTCACATATTATATTTATCATTATTATTACAAATATTCATCACTAATAAAAAATTCAAATAAAATAAAAACCAAAATAAATTGAAAAAAAAGAAGACATAGAAACAAAAAAAAGAAAAATAATGAGACTGAAATAAGCTATTTGTACAAAATACATGATAAAAATTAAAATATAAAATATACATTAAAAATAAAATAAATAACATATATTTTTGTTTTTGTGGAGGTTAACCAGTGTATAGTTCGTCCGTCGGTGAATATCTGCAAGCTTTCCGTCGAGATGAGTTATACGTTAGCAATGAGAGAATAAGAGGTGGATACCTATAAAAGGCACTTCGACACTCAAGTCAGTAAGTAAATAATAGGCTTTGTAAACTGCAATGATCTTAACAATTTTCTTACCTTTTCCTTTATATCTGAAAATGAAGAGTAATGATTTTGTCTCCGAGTAATGATGTTTTAAACGGAGAGTAATAATATATTTGACGTTTTGGTGCTTGTTTCGCACATGCGCCATTTACCATTATGTTTCTTTACCATGACAACATTGGCTAACCATGTTATGAATATGAGCTGTCAGATGAAGTTGGCATCGATGAGCTTTTTGGTCTCTTCCAAGGACGCTTGTTTCTTTTCCAATCTCAGGTTGCGTTTTTTCTATGCTATAGGTCCATTTGACGGGTTTATCACCAGCTTATGAGATATTATTGAGAGATTGATGCTTGGCATATCTGCAGGTGTCCATGCGAATAGATCGACATTTTGATAGAGAAACCGGACAAGCTTCTCCTTTTCGGCACCATACAATATTGAACCTACAAAAGTGAGCTTGTTTGGATTATTAGTTAAGGAAACTTTTTGTAATTCTTCATTTGGGGTAGGTTGGTCTTGAAACTCGGCCGATGGATCTAACTCAGCTAACGGGGGTAGCTGGAGTGAGTTATGGATGGCGTTTACTTGTACACCTATAGCTCAATTAGAGATAGACATTTTGAAGCTGATATTATAACAATGTCAAATTTTGCGGTGGTCACTGTGAATTATTGCAATAAAATTGTCCTGCACATGAAACTTAACACAGAGATAAATTATAGATACAATTGCTCGAACTTATTCAAAAAAGGTTGGCCAAGTATTAAGTTATAAGGACTGAAATAATCAACCACAAGGTATTAAACATCTAAAATTTTGGTTAAAATACTCTCACCAAGTGTGGTTTGTAACCACACTGATCCCAACACCGCTATTCGTTCACCTGAAAATCCTACCAAGACTATAGTGAATGGCTACAGTATGTTATCACTCAACTTCATTTTTTGAAATGTGGAATAAAATAGGACATCGGTACTACTTTCTGGATCTAGCAAGACTTTTTGAACTATTAGGCCTTCCAACTGAATAGAGATGACAATTGGGTCGTCTAAATTAAGTTCAGTTGAATTGAAATCGGACGGTCGGAACGTCATTTCAGGAAAAGTGGGCAAAGTTTGATGATTGTTGATGGTACTTTCTACAGCAAGCATAGCTCAGTAAGTGCGTTTGCGAGCTGAGTTTGATGCTCCACCTCCGGCGAAGCCCATTGATATGCAATTAATCACACTTCGGGGTTGATTGGGCTGAGCTGTGTGTGCTTTGTCCTCATGCCAAGAAGATTGGCCTGCAGAAGTTAAGTCAGATTGATATGTGTTGCACTTTTGAATGTGGCCACCGATATATTTGTCCAGATGTTCTTGCCGAACTAAGCACTCGAGCAAGTCTTTGGCTAAGACACACTCATTAATAGTGTGCCCATGCTTTTTGGTAAAAAACACAGTACTTTGTCTTATCCACATTCTTAGTATCTTGGTAGGTTCCGACCTTTCGAGGAGGTTTGATTAGCTTCAAATTTAGTATTTCCTTTATGATTTTCTCCCTTTTGGTGTTGAACTGGGTATAAGAATCATAACGTGGTGCCAACCAGAAAGTTTCTTGTTGTCCCGAGCTTTATCGTCATCCTTATTGGTTTTATTCTTTTCGAATCTCCAAGCTTGGCGCAGCTCTTGAATTTTTTTTCGAAACTCGGCCAATGTTTTGGGTTTGGCCACTGTGATGGCTTTTCGAAACTTTCCGGGGTGGAGTTCACTTTTTATAGCATGCAAATGTACTTCGGGGTGAAAGTTTGGGATGTTCATCGCTACTTTGGTGAAGCGGGTGACATACTCCCTTAAACTCTCGTGTTGTCCTTGCTTGATAGTGTTTAGATAGTTGAAATCATGTAGATAGATGGAAGATGCAGTGAACTGATCTTCGAATTGCTGAGCGAGCTCCTGAAAGCGTAAAATGGAACCTGCAGGCAAAGATGAAAACCAATCAAGTGCAGTATCGTCTAAAAAAGTAGGAAAACAACGACATAAAATAGGATCAGAAGTACCATTCACTATCATCATATATTGGAACTTCTTGACGTGCTTTTTCAGATCTCCCACGCCATCATAGGGAGTCAGAGTTATTGGTAATGCGAAATTCCTGGGTAGTTTGAAATTCATGATGTCGCCCGTGAATGGCCCAACAGCATTGTCGAATCCGTCATTGTCATCTTTTTGTTGTTGGTCTCCTTCTGGATGTTGAGTTTTCGAGATATGTGTTGGATCAAAATGTTCTTCATCGTCTTGTGGTTGCTTATTGTGGTCATTATTATTTTCAATTCGAGCATTGGTTAACTCGACTATTTAATTTGTCATTCGTTGGTTTTCCTCTACTATACGCTGATTAGCTTGTTGTAACTTCGTTACCATCTGAAGAAGCTTGGATGGTGTGGGAGGAGGCAGGTCAGCCATATGCAGGCATGGGAGTTTTGCAACCTGTAGAAAGAAGAGTTTTTATTTCTAAGCCCACGATAGGCGCCAATTGTTCTTGTGAAGGTTGGCTGGTGTATAGCTCGTCCGCCGATAAATGTCTACAAACTTTCCGTCGAAATGAGTTAATGTCGACAATGAAAGAATAAGGGAATGGGTACCTGCAAAAAACACTCTGACACTTAAGTCAGTAAATAAATAATAGGCTTTGTAAATTGCAATGATCTTAACCGTTTTTTTATTTTTTTTTCTTTATATCTGAAAATAAAAAATAATTATTATATCTCCGAATAATAAAGTTTAAATAAAGAGTAATAATATATCTGACATTTTGATACTTATTTAAATGACCATTATTAACAATTGATCTATAATATTTGTGATCAAGTTATAACATATAATCGATATATAACGATATCAATTTTCAAATACATAATAATTAATTCAATAGTTGATTTTTAGTATACATTCTGTAATTTTTTTTATCAAAATCTATTATACTGCCTGGTTAACGCAGTCATCATCAGTCACTGGATCGCATCTGTGCGGTGGTCGGGGACCAGCGATGACATGACATATTTTGTCTGCCGACGATGAAAAGCAGCTCAGATTTTCTTCCCTCGTAATTTCCCAAAACACGAGGGGCCTTTTGGGCACTCCGACCACATTTCCATCGTCATCAGCAATGCGAGCTCAAACTACGAGGGGCAAAAGAGTCAATACACGAATACACACACGAGGCCCTATATATATTGTTGATTTGTTGTTTTTCCGAAACAAGAATCTTCAAGGCAGTGAGCGATCAGTTGAGTCTTGAACTTGATTGTGCCAAGTCAGAAACACAATATATAATAACTTCTTCCTAATCTTTTAATCTTCAGCTTTGCTCTCTCTCTCTCTCTCTCTTCTCCACTGCATTGAAGTTAGAGAAAACCGAACCTTCCTTGTTTCTTCAGATCCAACCTCCTCCCTCTCTATTTCATTCTTCCAGGTATTCAATTTCTTTCACTTGCTTCCTTCACAATTATATAACAAACTAATATAATAAATAAACATATACACTATAGCTTCTGGATTTGTTCGTGAATTATGCTTGAGCTCTGGTAAATTTTATTTTCTTTCATTTTCTACTGTTCCTTTTCGGGAATTAGAGTAGCTAGGCTTGGTTGTCCGAACAATTGGTGTTTTTCTTTTATCAGCTTGAGTTCGGGGTTCCCAGCCTCATTCTTTTTTCTCTTTCACAACCAATTCGATTGGTTTACTCCGCAAAAGGATATGATATCTCGTCTTTTACGAGCGAGGACAAACTTTCTGTTCTCGTCCATTTTTTTCCGCAGTGGATGACTTTTTCATTCCTTTGACTTTTCCCCTTCGGTGTGTTTTTTACAGTTTCGGTAATTCAATTTTTACTCTTCAATTTCCATGCCTTTGCGTGTGAACTTGATTTCATTTCTAAATAGGAGACCGATAGAGATAGAGATACAGATTGAGATTCTGTTGTATTGAAAAGTTAGGTTGACTTACTTGACTTTCGCCGTAGCAAGTGGAAGAAAAATTAAACTACTAATACTAAATGTTTTTATGTTTCTATGTTTGTATGTTTGTAAAGGTTCAAAGTATATGCGTAAATATAAAATATGCATTTGTTCTCTGTTCTTTGAACACGTTGATAATGGAAACATGTATTTCTGTTAAATAAAATTCAGCTGGGTCCTTTACCAAGAAAAACAAAAGGAGGTCTGGTCTGGTACACAAATTAATTAAATGAAATAGTAATACCGTGTTTGTCCTTTTTCTGAATTGAGATAAACAGAAACACGTTCTCACCCTTTGTCTCTCCCATTTTCTGCATATATATGACATCATAGCGTGTTGTGAAGAACATGTTGGAGAAAGTGGAAGAGTTCAACATGGAGAAGGTGATCCAAGAGTTTGAGACACTTACAAAAGATGCCGGAAGGGTTCAGAGGGAAACCCTCAAGAGGATTCTGGAGGATAATGCTTCAGCTGAGTATTTGCAGAATTTGGGTCTCAACGGAAGAACTGACCCTGAAAGTTTCAAGGCTTGTGTACCACTTGTTACCCACAAAGAATTGGAGCCTTATATACATAGAATCATTGATGGAGACACTTCTTCTATTCTCACTGGAAAACCTATCACTACTCTGTCATTAAGGTTCTTCTAATAATCTCTTCATTTCTTTTTTTAATTCCTTTTTCATCTTAGGAGAAGTTGAATTCTTAAGGTTCTAATCAAGTTAAATACCTTCTTGCAGCTCTGGCACTACTCAGGGGAAGCCAAAATATCTGCCATGGAATGATGAATTGTTTGAAACCACTATGCAGATATATCAGACCTCTTTTGCCTATAGGAATAGGTATGTATCTGTGTATGTATGTTTGTGTTTAAAGCTTGCAACTATTTATGCTAATCCACGCAAAATTTGCAACATCTTATTATATACAATTGCTTAATTATTCTGCAGAGAGTTCCCTATCAAGAATGGGAAGGCTTTGAGCTTCATATACAGCAGCAAACAGTTCAAAACAAAAGGGGGTGTGGCAGCCGGAACTGCCACAACCAATGTGTTCCGCAATTCGCGGTACAAGCGGGAGATGAAGGCACTCCAATCCCAATGTTGCAGCCCAGATGAAGTGATATTCGGCCCTGACTTCTTTCAATCACTCTACTGCCACCTCTTGTGTGGACTAATCTTCCATGAAGAAGTTCAGCTTGTTTCGTCCGTATTTGCACACAGCATTGTCCATGCATTTAGAACATTCGAACAGGTATGGGAAGAGCTTTGCACTGATATCAAACAAGGTGTCCTCAGCAGCCGGATCACGGTTCCGTCGATCCGAGCAGTCATGTCCAAGCTCCTAAAACCGAACCCAGAGCTTGCCAACCTGATCCATGCAAAATGTGTGGGATTGAGCAACTGGTATGGCCTAATACCAGAGCTTTTTCCTAATGCAAAGTATGTGTACGGAATAATGACAGGGTCAATGGAGCCATATTTGAAAAAGATGAGGCATTATGCTGGGGAGCTGCCATTGTTGACCGCTGACTATGGATCCTCTGAAGGGTGGATTGCTGCAAATGTGAACCCAAGACTTGCACCTGAATTTGCTACTTATGCTGTGCTTCCTCAAATTGGTTACTTTGAATTCATTCCACTTACACAGCTTGAAAATAATGATGCTTCTTCTTCTTTCCTCTCTATTGATCTCAACCCAGTGGGCCTCTCTGAGGTCAAGGTTGGTGAGGAGTACGAAATTGTCATCACCAATCCAGCAGGTACTTTATTTAACTACCGCCAGATACTATTTGAGTTCTGTTTCATACGTAGATGAGGTATGTAAATAATTAGTTTGGTGAATAATTACTATAACTAATGTAGTAATATTAATGGCAAAGGTGTCCACCACAAGTCCACTGGGGCCAAGGGCCAAAATGGAAAATACTATATATGCATTCATCATTAAGTGCTTATAATATTATAGACAAGGACGTACAGGTTCTTTATTCTTTTTTCTCTTCCTTGAAAATGTTATTTATTTACTTTATTTAGACACTTTTTAAATTTAAAAATACGAAAGGAAATGAATAAATAATATTTCAACAATTTTTTGTGTTCAAATATCATAGGGTTAGTCTAAGGAGAAGAAATGAAAAAGGGTGCTTTTTACACACTGTTATTTGACCTTTATGGGACCTAACTTGAAAGAAATTTCTTGCTACTGAATTCTAAAGGTACATCACACCTAATCAGATCAAGAAAATATATATATTCTAATGTTCTTGCAAGTAAAGACCCTATTCTTAGGTTATTATTGGCAACTAATCTTGGATTTGTAAATTCAAGAAAATTGCATATTAACAATGTTTTTCACATGTGGGGGAAAATTCCATGGCAGGTTTATACAGGTATAGGCTAGGGGACGTTGTGAAGGTTATGGGATTCCATAACTCAACTCCAGAACTGAAATTCGTTCGTCGGAGCAGTCTTCTTCTTACCATCAACATTGACAAGAACACGGAGGCGGATTTGCAGTTGGCGGTGGAAGCGGCGGGGAAAGTGTTGGCAGAGGAGAAACTAGAAGTAGTTGACTTCACCAGCCATGTTGACTTGTCAAAGGAGCCAGGGCATTATGTTATATTCTGGGAAATCAATGGAGAAGCTAGTGAACAAGTTCTTGGTGAATGCTGCAACTGTTTGGACAAGTCCTTTGTTGATGCAGGGTACACTAGCTCCCGCAAGGTCAACTGCATTGGTCCCCTCGAACTCCGGCTTGTTAGGAGGGGAACATTCCAGAAGATTCTAGAACATTACCTTGGACTTGGAGCTACTGTTAGTCAGTATAAGACTCCAAGATGTGTAGGCCCTACAAACTCCACTGTCTTGCAAATCTTGACTGATAATGTTGTCAAAACCTATCTCAGTACTGCTTTCAATTGAAATTAATAATAATAATAATTGGCAATTTGCAAGCTAACTAGCTAGTATTTAAATTGCCTCTTAGTTTAGACAGAAATATATATAATTTTACAATCTCAATCTATAAAAATTACCTTAGTTTTACAATCTTGTGCAGTTCTCTCTCTCTCTCTCTCTCTTGACTCTTTATCTAAAAGGTTCGAGACAAAACTTGGTTATTTAGTCTAAATTTGGCTCCTCTTTTGCGCGTGCAAATATTTAATTGCGGCTAATTCATAAGATTAATAATGCAGTAATCAATGGCTGGCGATGTATTAAAGCAAGGATATAGTAGCTACGTTAACGTCATAAGGAAGCGTCGCTTTCCCGTGTTGGAAGGGCAAAATCAGAAAAGCTAGAGGATTATATTAGTGGCCAAAACTAAAAAGCGGTTTAGTGGATCTTATAAAATAGAAATAAAATACTAAAATTGACTTTCAAAATTTAAGCGTTGATGAATTTGACCATGAAATAAAGAAAACTAATTTATAATTTTGAATGATTCATTCTATTTGTCGAAACTAACTAAACGTCAATAGGAGATAGATGACAATAGTGATTTAGCTTGTGTCACGTTATTGAATACATGTGTCATCATCTCTAACGTGGATATTCAAATTTAAAACTAAATCAAAACTAATGAAAATGGTGATTTAAGCAAAGACTTTGAATGTGACTCTTCATTTCGAGCTATTTATCTCATGAAATCTTTATCCTAACAAAATCTTCTGTAACTTGATCACCATTAAAATTGTAATGAGAAGAGAATAATGTGGATAATATTAGCATTCTGGTGGTGCTCAATCTAACAGAACATGTGAAGGGCTGTCTCTTAGATTCAGCGCCAAAACGACGACACATACACGAGTAAGTTCGTGAATGGTTCTAGTTTTTTAATTTGGGAAGTTACAAAAATTTAATTTTTTTCTTATGTTAGCATTTGGATAACACTGAAATGCTTGTCGAGGGAAAAAAAAGTAGAACCATTCACGAACATACCCGTGTGTGTATATATATATATATATATATCGTTTTGGCACTAGGAGTGAATCTCCTTCCTTAAATTTAGTTTTTAAAAATATTTTTATTAATTTTTTATATAAAATTTACAAATTTGTATATATTAATTTTATATTAAAGTTGTTCCAATTTACTTCAGAGCAATTTAGAGTTGGGTCAAAGCCTAATTAAACCCGGCTGGGCTCATTTTATGTACACTCCTATACAAAATGGTTAAAATAAAGCATGAAATGGAAAGACATATTCATCATTATTTGTTGGTAATTATGGTATTGGAGAAATAGAAAAATTCATGATGATAATTATAGAAGACCAAATAAGTCACATATAGAGACCATCAAATAAGTAATGGAGAAAGCTTACCTGAAGGAGCAATCGAATAAGTGGAGAGAAGCACACATTCGGTGAGAACCACTTCCGATGGGTTGGACAAAAATTAACACCGATGGAACTCAGCAAGGACTCAACGACAGGACGAGATGTGGCGGTCTCATTCGGAATAATGAGAAGAAGTGGGTGGCGAGGTTCACTCACAACATTGGATGCGGAACAGCTTTTAAGGCAGAATTATGGGGGATCGTCCAAGGCTTGAACTTAGCGTGGGAGTTAGGTTGAAACAAGTGATTTTGGAGAGTGATTCTAGTGTTGTCATTAACCTGGTAAATAGAGAGAAATGTCATGAGAAACATCCCAACTCTCTAATAAAAAAAATTTTTGAGATGAAAAGAAAAAATTGAAGAATCCTTTTTGTACATACATATAGAGAAGATAATAGGAATGCTGATTTCTTAACAAAAATGAGTATACGGTTGGAAGAGGATTTTTTATTTTGGGATAATCCTCCTGTTTTAGTTGCTATTCTTTTGGAGGATGTTAGAGGAGCTACCTTATCCGGCTTTATTTGTAATTAGTTTTCTCTTATTTAGAATTTAGTCTCGGTTCACTACCAAAGAAAAAAAAACACGGTTCTCAAAATCGGTTAAATAAAAATTGGTCACTAGATTTGTTTGGTTCAAGGTAAAAAAACTGTTAAAAAAATTTGGTTAATTAGTTGAATGAATATAAACTTTTTATTAATTATTTAATTTAAAATAATAAATCACAAAATAAGTCAATTTTTTTAAAAATATCTATTTTATATATATTAATACATTATTTTATTATATTCGATTCAACTTTAGTGAAACTTTAGTTCAATTTTAAAATTATTAAATCTTTAGTTCTACCAATTTGATGAACGATTCAACTTTTAGAATTTTGGTTAAAAGAAATATATTCTAAAATATCTAAGTGTAAACTAAAGGTGAATGCGAATCGGATTGAATCGGATATGGCCGAAATTTCGATCTGATTCGCACTAAACTTATCGTATTGGATCCCGTATCAACGATTTTTAAGTTTGGATCCGATCCGCAAATGTGCGGATCGGATCTCAGATATATCCAGAAAATATTTAAATCATTTAAAAAGTTTATTTTTTTTTTAAAATTAATAAAATATTATTTTTCTACTCTTTTAAACATACTTTTCATAAATAATAAAAAAATACAACATATATAATAAATATTAGTTGAAGTAAAACATAAAAAGAATATTTACTTATTTATTTATTTATTTTTGCGGATCCGCAGATATGTAGATACCAACATGAAATCTGCAATCCAATCCGATAATTTTGCGGATCCGATCCAATAACCTTATGAATCGGATCGATATCTGTAATTTTCTGATCAGATTCGAATAAATACCACGAATATGCAGATCGAATTCGATTCATGAACATGATATTTGTAAGGTATAATAAGCTTTTGATTCATATTTCCAATCCTATTTAATAGTATATAAGACTTTGTTATTGTGTTCCCATGTCACATATTTTAAATATGATATTTTTTGACATTTGTTTGGTAGGAATGTCTTTTGTATTTAATTGTTTTAATTAAAAATAAAAATTTTTTTTGAATATATTTAGACATACATAAATACCGTTACATGTTAATATATCTAATCTTATTCTTAACATGTATTCTTGAAATAAATTTAAAAATAGTATATATTATTAATTATTACAAAAAAAATATTAAAAATACTTAAAAAATTAATTTATATTTTAATATTAATAAAATATTAAAATATCATTATAATTTATTTAAAAAATAATTTATATTTTATATATATGTTGTGTACTCGTGTTTCTTATTTTATAAAATTTTAAATTTATGTGTTGGTGTGTTTCGTATGGTGTTCTGGTGTTCATTTCATTGGTGTTTTGATTAGGAAATAAAGATATGAAGAAAAACGTTCAACAACTTTCCATACAGACAACAACAATTATGCTATACCAAATCAAATTAATAAAAAACTGAAATTACAGATCAAGAATCCTTCCTGAAATGCTAAGTGCATTTTGAGTTGATGCCATCATAAATGCATTTCCATATCCATATCCATATCCATACAAATTCATTCATGCACTTCACACATTATTGCATGCTATGATATGCTAGGTAGGGTATGAGAATCTCGTGCATTTAAACTTGCACAGCAATTAATACCGTTTCCAAAAGTAGCTTTGAACACAACACAATATATAAAGGAAGAAAACTTGGATGAATCTGTGCACTTGCAGAGATTTTCTCTGGAAGGAAGACACCATGGATCTTCCTATGATGATTGGAACGTGTTCCAAGGAAGAAGAAGGAGGAGGTCTTCCAATATGGGATTGTGGAAGCTCATTGTATGACTCATATGAGTTGGTGTCTCTTGCTTACACAATTGATAGGCATATGATGCTGCATCCATATCTCACTGAACCAAACTTGATATTCTGTCATTCACCGGAGCCTGGGTTGACCGCTACCAGAGGCGGCGCTTCCCTTTTAGCCACCTTGAATAAAGTCTTGGTCAAGGGCACCTTGAAGAATAAGAAGAATAGGAAGAACAAATTCAATCAACAGAGGAAGAAAATGACAAGCACCAGAAAACAGAACAAGCTGATGAAAAAGTGCATATCTTTTTCTTCTTATGAATCGTGTTAGCTGCACTGAGTTGAGCTTGATGTTATATATTATAAACAAGGTAATTTAATGGTACAAGTTTAAATGATGAGAGAATAGGAAGTTCTATCATGATTCAGATTTATGTATTGTACCATTGGACTTTGTTCCTTTATGCAATAATAATATGCTTATACTCTCTTGAGGACTATACTTAAGAGACACCATTTAATTTCTTTTGCACTCATGATTTTCTATTAGTTCTGAACCATAAACTGTATGGTACCAAAAAAATATATATAGATCTTTACAAGGCATTCAAAGAAGAGCTCAACTATAACTTATAGTCATGTCAATTTGAATTTGGCATGTGATATGTGATATAAGATGTTTGTTTGTTAGAAGTGAAGTTAGATTGGACAAACTAGTCGCAATGATGTCTCGTTTGGAATCTGAATTTTCCATTTGGAAGCCACCATATGAATAGTGGGAATCCAATTGGATTGAGATAGATATATGTACCTCTCCCACTTCTTGGTGGAGCACTCTGACTTTGGGATAGAAAGGAATAGGAAGGATTAGGCTTGTCATAACAAATTTTGGATACCGCCATGGCATTGGGATTATGTGGCCCACTAACATTAAATATGGAGATGGCCCATCATATCAAGCTATGATGTCATCTGCTCCTTTTTTGCCAACTACTCACGTTTTAAATCTGGACCTATTTCTGGCTATAAAAATATCTAGGGCCGAAAACCCTTATGGCATTTTTGACAACCCAAAAGAAATATTAATCAATTCCACTAAAAAACAATGTCTTCGTCATTTTTCTTCTTTTTTTATTATTTTTTTATTTTTTACATTTATATTTACAATCTTCATCTTCACATTTTTTTTTTCTTCCCTTCAACTCTACTTTTAACATAACAACTTCCTTCATCACTACTGAGTACTCTGACCAATCGTGCCATCGACCATCCTATATTCTCCAAAGGACTAGGGTTAAAAAAGTAATTTTAATAGTAAATGAAAAAAATTATTAACATTAGCTAATCTAAATTTGGTTCCTTATATATTTTCTAAAATAATCATAGTAAATGTATATTAAAATCAGTTATTAAAGACGAATATAATATATATTAAAATACAAAATACATATTAATATATATATAATAATTTATTTTAATGTGTAAATAATATTTTTTTTCTAAAATTACAAATTCAAGATAAGGTGGTCCTCTATTCTCTTCCTCTTTATTTCCAGTATTTGTTGTTTTGCTGTTTTAGCTTCTGGTTTCGTTAATTTTCAATAATTTTTTTATGGTGTTATTTCTCCTTTTTTGTAGCTTTTTTTGCGGTTGATATTCTTTTGTTGTAGATCTTTCAAATTAAATATTGGAGAGATTAAAGTATACATTAAGAAAAAAGTTATCATCCATTGAAGAACTTTCAATGGAAAATGAGTTCAATTTTTTTTTTCCCAAACAGGACAATATCTCAGTGTTGCAAAATTTTCTATCTAATTTGGAAATTAAAAAAGCTTGAATTTTCTATTGTTATTTGTTAAAATTCATTTCAATTGAAATTAGTACTCACTCTTAAATCATAGTTCAACACTGGTCACCAAAAAAAAAAATCATAGTTCAACACTTAAACATAAAAAATATCTCTTTTTTTAGATTTAAATTTAATATATTTCTACAAATTGTTTGTCTTTTGACTAATTTTATGAATGAAACTTTTTTTTATGTCAAAAAAAAAAAACACGCAGTATATATCTTGTGCAAAATGGCTGGTGTGTTTTCACTTTCTGACCTAATCAGATATGTTGAAGTGCTGTTGCCTTTGATCTCAAGCATTTGGCAACTCTGAAAGGTTGTTTTTTTTTTTTTTTTCAATATATGTAAGGAATTGGTCACCATCTTAGCCTCATCGATTGCTTTTGACTTTCTCATTTGAAGAACTACAGCAATTAAAATAGAATTAGTTGCTTTCTAAACTTCTTGTGTATCGTTGGAATTCAGAATTGACCAAGGCTCCACGAAGAAATCCAACTGTCTACGACACTTCGTATGATTGGACTAAACATGTTTGATATATTGAAGTTTTTTAATTGGTTACATTAGACATTATGTATATTATATATTAAAAAGTGTACGAAGTCACCAAAAAAAATATTAAAAAGTGTACGCGGATACTAAAAATTAATTATTAAACTATGTATATGTTAATTCACTTTTCCATCACCCATCACTCAAGAGATTCAAATTGGTTCAAATTAGAATTATATTAATATTTTATTCGTAATAATATTATAAAAATATAAATTTTTTAAAATTATATTAATTTTGTCATTATATATTATGATACAAAAAATTTATAACACTATAATATTTATAAAAGATTCAGAAAGAACAAAAGTTTTCGTCTACTAAAAAAATAGTTTTTGTAGATAAAAAAGTTAAATAATAAATTTTTTTAATTATTATTTTCATATGAAAAAATTTAATATTTTCTCAATAATTACTTTTAACATTCGTTATGAAAGAATTTAATGTATATACTTTTATATTTGATTAGGTATTAAGTCTGTTACATAAATAAAAATAATTAATTTTTCGACTTGTTATTTAAAAATAATATTTTTTTTCTATATATATAAAAATATAATTAAATATTAGCATACAAAAATTTATATTGATAGTAAAATTAACTCAAATTTATTATTTTTTAAAAATAATTGAATTTTGATTCTAACTTTTAATCACAATATTAATATTTTCTCTAAATTATATACAATAAAAATTTGAAGAAAAAGAAGTGAAAATATAAATTAGAAAGATAAGCAATAAAAATTTAAAATTAAATAAAAAATATGTATATAATAATATTTTTATTTAAATTATATTATGTTATTAATTTTATTTTTTGTAGAATATAAAGGTAGAGAAAAATAGAGAATGAGAGAAAAGAGAGAGAAAGATAAAAAAGAAAAATGAGAAAGGGAGTTTGTTAAAATAAAAATTTTAATTATAAAAAAAAATATCTGGTAACACATTTTAATTTGTTAAATTACTAATATAAAATAAATTATAAATTATATGTAAAGTGGGAAGGATAGAGAGAAATAGAAAAAAGAGGAGAGGTAGATAAGAAAATATAAGAAGGAGGTTTACTAATTTTGGAGTGAAATATTTTTTCTAAATTTTAATAAGAGAGTGTTACGTGATACATTTTAGTTATTAAATTAGTTAATAATATATAATATAGCTATATTTTAATTTTAATTTTAATTTAATTTGAATGCAATTAAAGAATACTATGTATTTTTTTATTGTCAAATTTGTAATTAGTCATTAATAATGATATAAAAAAGATAAAGTGAGTGAAAAATTGAGAGAGATAGAGAAAGAGAAAGAGAGGAGGTGATAACTCTTTATTTTTTGAGAAAAAGATTTGATTTCAATTGCAATGAGGAAGTGACATGTGGCACATCTTGCTTGTAAAATTAGTAATATATAATAGAATAATAGATAATAGATATAATAAATATGAATTAGGATTAATAGTCAAATTGGTCTCCAAAAAATTGCTCGATCATCATTTTTGTCTCCTAATGATTTTTTAATTAAATTAGTCTTCGAAAGATTTAACATCAATTTCCTTTATCCTTCTATTTTCGGACTAACAGTTTTTATCACTAGATGTCCACGTGGGGCGTTAACTGACAACTCAATAGTAACCAAAACGATGCCATTTTGTACAAATACCCTATTAATGAAATAACTCTCCCATTAATCTACCACTCTTCGCTTTTTCACTATCACGTTTTTTCTTTTCACCCAAAACCAACGGAAATCATCTAAAACAAAGTGAAAAGACGAAGCTGCTCCGATTGGCTGCGGAAGCAATAACCATCAACGCTGTTCGTAATGCGACTAATCCTTCTCGTCGCGGTCTAAAGGACACCATTCTTCTGCGGTGGTAGGTGTCGTCTCGGGTGAAAGGTAAGAATCCTTGCGCTGCAAGTTCCTTCTCCTTTTTGTATGAATGTGTGGTATGATATTCATTGATTTTGAATGTTGATTGATTTTGAGTTAAGATTTTTGTATTGGGGTAGTTGCTGCTTGGGTTTTATAATGGTTTACACGTTTTGTATGTTGAAAAATCTGAATGCTTTGTTTTCATATGGCTGAATGCAATGTGTGTGGATATATGAATTTTCTTGTTTTGTTTAGTTCTTGTAATAGATAAGGTTTGGTGAGATGGTATTCTTTTTAGGTTAAAGTAATGATTGTAGTTTTGTTGTTGAAATATAAATAAATTATATACAAAAATAAAGTAAGGAAAAACAAAATGCATTGTATGATTTACTGTTACTCTTTTTAATTTGTAGAAAAAAATCATCTAGTGATATTTGTTTTCTATCATGGTGAAAAATTTAAAAATGATAAAAGTGGATAAAAAAATTATGAACCAGACAATATAAAAGTATTAACGGAGTTGAAGGGGATACTCTACTATAAGGAATTAGGATATTCAGAGATGAATAGTTATTGCTGAAAAATATTCGAAATGTCGCTTGAAGTTGGATTGAGAAAATTAGAAGTAGATGCATCGATTTATTGAAAATAGTGAAAAATTATAGAAAGAATCACAATTCGATCAACATTTACTTTGTGCATAGAGTGTTAGAGCCACACATGTTGAAGTGTATGAGTAAGGATGATGATGAGTTAGTTATATTAGTCATTAGAGGCCAACAGCATTTGTAAACCCAAGGTCTCAAATACCCCGGATTGAATAAGAGATACTGTTTAAGGTCCGATTCATAGTTACTGTTTAGAAGTTTTATGCATTATAGACATATTGTTAATGAGTATTTTGTACAACTTTATTTATTTTTTGGTATAGTCCAAAATTAGGTAACTTATGTTTGATATTATGAAAACTTGGTTAATAAGATTGGTATTATTATGAAGATTATGTCATGCTTATATAGACATGAAAATATTTCGATTTTAATGTATATGATTAGACTTAATTTATCTTATGAGTAATTAACTGTTTATTTTTATTTACTTGTTTCTAGAGTTATATAAAAATTGGTTAAAATAATGTAAAAAAATGAAGGTTGCTGTTTTGTTAATGGAAAGAAAAAAAATGTCCAATCTCATTTGCTAAATTTTACCAATATTCTTAACAAGATCCAATAAAATAACAAGATCACCAATACTTTTATAAATTTTTTACTTTCTTACAGATGACATACGTGCTCCAATCACTAACATAAAAATTATTACTAGGGTAAATATTAAAATAATCAATATTTTAACTATTTTTACTTTAGCTTTCAAACTATTTATTCTTCAACGTAGTTTCACTTTTCAATTTTTACAGTCACTCTCAACTTCAAATTCTGCTTCTGTCCCACCATTTGCAACTTTAAAAATTTTACATTCTTTATCATCTATCCAACTAAAGTTGTTACAGTGGTTGCCTTTCTGCACATGTCAAGCGAAAAAAGTGAATCTCACATTAATGGTGAAAGGAGTTAAAAAAAACTGTAGTTCATATCAATCTAAACTCACCCGATATCTTGGACAAATGTGAAATAACTTTTCTGAATTTTTTGGTGTTCCAGATTTCTTAATCATAGTTTTCAGCCCATAAATACAGGTTATGTCCATGTTCATTTTTCTTCTCCGCATGGAGAAGCTAGAAACGAAGCTACTCAGCGATTACACTGACAACCCAGCACTTCGTCTTCCATCAGCGCTTTGCATCGTGGCTTCTAAACTTGGGTAATGGCTCTACACCACAGCATCACCACTTAGTAAGATGGATTAATGTCTCCGTAGATTTTGTGGATTAGAGTTTATAAAATGGGGTTAGAGACTATTTTGACATAATATAGTGAACATATCTTATCAGTTTTCATTTGGACACACAGTTTTTAACACACGTGTCAATTAATGCCTCATGTGCACTGCTGTTGATAAAAACTGTTAGCCTAAAAATGGAAGGACAAACGAGATTGTTGTTAAATCTTTTGGGGACTAATTTAATTAAAAAAATCATTCGAAAACAAAAATGACGATCAAACATTCTTTTCGGAGACCAATTTGACCATTAACTCATATAAATTGTGTTATATTTTTATGAATAATGTTAGAACTTTTTTCAGTTAACATCAACTAATTTATTTAAAATTATTTTATTTATCTTAAATTATAAATTATTATAAATTTTTTATTTTAAATTTTGAATTATAAAATTAAATTTTAAAATTAATTAAAAGTTTGTTTTTTTATATTTTTTAATTATATATACATCCCTCATTTACACACACAATATATATTATATATTATATAGATTTAATTATTTTACCGATCTCTATAGTTTTATTGAATTTTTAATTATATTTCTATATTTATTTTTTTTAATTAGGTCTTTATACCATATCAGATTTTGTAATTAAGTTTCTATCATGATAAAAATATTAGAAGTAATAAAATATTCTGTTAAAATTAAACAAAACAAATATATCTAATATGTAACTGAATATTCTATTTTATTTAACAGAATATTCTATTAATTTTAACATTTTTTTATTATAATATAGACTTCATTATAAAATTTAATATAATATAAAAATCTAATTAAAAATTTAATAAATTATAAAATCAACCAAATAATTAAACATATTATATAAAGCAAACATATCATCTCGTTCCTTGTTAACCTACTATAATTTATTGAATATCCAATAACTTTGCTGGGTTTTTAGACACTTAGAAGTTAGAACAATTCAACTAGATTTTCAAGCGACCTGCTTTGCCAAATGCCAATTTAACATGAACACGTGGATCGAGTTACAATAGAAATAAGCAATATGACTCATGTCTGTTGTGATAAGAACAACAACGTGGATGCCCATTCCCATGCAAAACTCACTTTTTTAAAGAAGGAATGACATTAAATGTATGTTGAAATTAAGCTCCCAATATGTGTATAAATAGAGACCTTTGCCTCCGAGAAAAACACAAGCAAGTAATAATAAAATCACTTCTCTCTTTATGTTACAATCAAATACCCTTCTCCTTATATTACTATTACAATTCTTTCTCTTCTTTTATTTTATAAGTATTTTAAATTCTATTTTCTATTACTCTTTACATATAATATTAATAGCAATATTAACCACCTTTATTATATTGAGATAGTCTCAAATGCAAATTTCTCTCTCTTTATTTTTAATACTTTTTCTTATCTTTGTATATATATACACAATACAACATATAATATTATTATATATATATAATAATTATTGAGCTAATTATATTAATAATAAAGTCTTCTATTTATACATCTCTATTTTATATCTTTTATTTATTTTACAACACGTTATCAGCACGAGACTCTGATCAAATCTTTAGGAAGACTCAGGTAATATTTTCATTATGTCGAAGCTCTCTCATCTTGAATTCAATGCTCTTGATATATCTGGAAACAATTATTTATCATGGATACTAGATGCTGAAATCCATCTTGATTCAATGGATCTTGGAGATACCATTAAGATTGAAAATAATGCATCCCAGAAGGATAAAGCTAAAGCCATGATTTTTCTCCGTCGTCATCTTGACGAAGGATTGAAAAATGAATATCTCACATTAAAAGATCCTGCAGATCTTTGGAAAGACCTTGAAGAAAGGTACAATCATCAGAAAACGGTGATACTTTCTCAAGCCCGGTATGAATGGACGCATTTGCGTTTACAAGATTTTAAATCTATAAATGAATATAATTCTGCAATGTTTCGAATCACCTCACGAATGAAATTGTGTGGGGAAAAAATAACTGATCATGATATGTTGGAGAAAACTTTCTCAACCTTCCATGCCTCGAATGTGCTCCTGCAGCAGCAGTATCGAGAGAAAGGGTTTAAAAAATATTCTGAGTTAATTTATTGCCTTCTTGTTGCCGAACGCAACAATGAGTTGTTATTAAAAAATCATGAAGCGCGCCCAGCTGGCGCCGCCCCATTTCCTGAAGTAAATGCGGCAAATCATTACTCCAGAAGAGGTAAATGGCAAGCTTTTAATAACAAGAAAAATTATGGAAGGAAAAAGAATTATGTTCAAAAGAGAGGATCTCACCAGAAGTGGGACAAAGAAAGGAATATCGGGCAGAATAAATCAACGGAGGAGAAGTGTTTCCGCTGTGGTGGAAAGGGCCATTGGTCACGTACCTGTCGTACCCCAAGGCACCTAGTCGATCTTTACCAGGCATCTTTGAAAAAGAACGACAAAGGAAAGGAAACAAATTTTGTTTCAAATGATGCTAAGAACTCCACCACTCATTATGATGTATCTGATTTCTTTGAGGACCCTGAAGGAAATATTGGCCATTTGATCAATGATGGAATAGTTTAATATGTGAAATTGTGAAGTATCTATGTAAATAAATAATGTAAAAAAAAAAATTATTGTTAAGTTTTATTTTCTGTGTATTTAAGTTTCAAATGTGATGTACATAAATAATGAAATATTAATATGAATTTTAAAATTATTAAATGTGTCAAATTTTAAAATAAAATTTTAGTATA
This sequence comes from Arachis stenosperma, assembly GCF_014773155.1. Classification (NCBI taxonomy): domain Eukaryota; kingdom Viridiplantae; phylum Streptophyta; class Magnoliopsida; order Fabales; family Fabaceae; genus Arachis; species Arachis stenosperma. The sequence continues at coordinate 2,945,579 of NC_080382.1, read as the reverse complement.
TGACATTATTTTATGTACAGTGTTTCTTAGAAAAATAATTCTGATCAAGTATTCAATTTAACTGTGCATATTACTCATTTTATTATTTGTTTTTGAAGAATGGCAAGGATATGTAATGAAGATGTATGCCTTGCGGATAGTGCAAGTTCGCACACTATCCTCAAAAGTGATATATATTTTACCCATCTTGTGCCAAAAGAGGAATATGTTAACACTATTATTGGCTCAGGCAATGTGATAGAAGGCTCCGGAAGAGCTATAATTTTGTTTCCTGGAGGAACAAAATTTATAATAAACAATGCACTATTATCTACCAAGTCTCTGAGAAACTTGTTGAGTTTCAAAGATATTCGCCGAAATGGATATCATATTGAGACGATGAATGAGGGAAATCATGAGTATTTATGTATCACAACTCATGATTCAAATAAGAAAGTTATATTAGAAAAATTACCCTCACTTTCATCTGGGTTGTATTATACCAAGATTAGTGCAATTGAATCACATGCCACTGTAAACCAGAAGTTTACTAGCCCAAATGAATTCATAACTTGGCACGATCGATTGGGTCATCCGGGAACAACCATGATGAGAAGAATTATTGAAAACTCTCATGGACATTCACTAAAGAACCAGAAGATTCTTAAAACTAGTGAATTTTGTTGTGCTGCATGTTCTCAGGGAAAGCTAATTTTAAAACCATCACCAGTAAAGATTGGATTTGAATCCCCTGAATTCCTAGAAAGGATTCAAGGTGATATATGTGGACCTATTCATCCACCATGTGGATCTTTTAGATATTTTATGGTCCTAATAGACGCATCTTCGAGATGGTCACATGTGTGCTTATTATCTTCTTGCAACTTGGCGTTTGCGAGATTACTGGCTCAAATTATTCGATTAAAAGTACAATTTCCAGAAAATCCAATTAAAGCAATTCGTCTTGATAATGCTGGTGAATTTACTTCCCAAGCTTTTGATGCTTATTGTATGGCTAATGGAATAAGTGTTGAACATCCAGTAGCTTATGTTCACACACAAAATGGGTTAGCAGAATCACTTATTAAGCGCCTCCAATTAATCGCTAGACCCTTGCTTATGAGAACAAATCTCCCAACCTCGGTTTGGGGGCATGCTATTTTACATGCCGCAACACTTATTCGTTTGAGGCCAACAAGTTATCATCAATTCTCTCCTATGCAATTAGCTTTTGGCCAGCAGCCAAATGTTTCCCATTTAAGAATATTTGGGTGTGCAATATATGTTTCCATTGCACCACCTAATCGCACCAAAATGGGACCCCAAAGAAAATTGGGGATATATGTTGGATATGATTCTCCCTCTATAGTGAGGTATCTTGAGATACAAACTGGTGATGTGTTTAAAGCCCGGTTTGCGGATTGTCATTTTGATGAATCAAAATTTCCAACATTAGGGGGAGAGAATAAGCTTCCTGAAAAGGAACTTAATTGGAATGCATCATCGTTGATGCATTTGGATCCTCGATCAGGGCAATGTGAACTAGAAGTTCAAAAGATTATACATTTGCAAAGAATAGCAAATGAATTGCCTGATGCATTTTCCGATACAAAGAGGATAACCAAATCTTATATACCAGCGGAAAATGCCTCAATTCGAATTGATGTCCCAGTAGGACAAATAGCCACGGAAGCAAATACACGCCAGAAGCGTGGCAGGCCTGTCGGTTCCAAAGACAAAAATCCTCGAAAGAGAAAAGAGGTAAATAATATTCCTGTTGAAAAAGACATCGTAGAGACACCTGCAGTTGTCCAAAATTCTGATATAACGCCAGAAGACGTTCAGGTACCTGAAAATTGTGAAAATGACGAGATCTCGATAAATTATGTCTTTACAGGAGAGAAATGGGACCGGAATAAGACAATTGTCAATGAAATATTTGCATATAATGTGGCAGTAGATATCATGCATGAAAGTAAGGATCTTGAGCCAAGATCAGTCGAAGAATGTCGACAAAGAAATGATTGGCCAAAATGGGAAGCAGTCATGAAGGCTGAATTAGACTCACTTGCAAAACGTGAAGTCTTTGGACCTATAGTCCGTACACCTGAAGATGTAAAACCTGTTGGATATAAGTGGGTATTTGTGAGAAAACGTAATGAGAAAAATGAAGTCGTGCGCTACAAAGCCCGACTTGTGGCACAAGGTTTTTCACAAAGGCCCGGTATAGATTATGAAGAAACGTATTCCCCTGTAGTGGATGCGATAACTTTGCGTTATTTGGTCAGCTTATCTGCATATCATAAACTGCATATGCACTTAATGGATGTGGTAACAGCCTATTTATACGGCTCATTAGATCGGGATATCTATATGAAAGTCCCTGAAGGATTAAAGATATCTAAACCATCCAATGAATATTTGCAAGGGTTATACTCAGTCAAATTGCAAAGATCTTTATATGGTCTAAAGCAATCTGGACGAATGTGGTATAATCGTCTTACTGAGTATCTGGCCAAAAACGGATTCAAGAATGATGATATCTGCCCATGTGTTTTCATAAAGAAATCTGCATCTGGATTCGTTATAATTGCTGTATACGTTGATGATTTAAATATCATTGAGACTCCTGAAGAGATTCCAACAATTATAAAAACTCTAAAAGAAGAGTTTGAGATGAAAGATCTTGGAAAGACTAAATTTTGTCTCGGCCTGCAGATCGAGCATATAAAAGACGGGATCTTTATTCATCAAACAACATACACAGAAAAGATCTTGAAGAGATTTTATATGGATAAGTCACATCCATTAAGTACACCAATGATCGTAAGATCTTTGGATGTGAAAAAGGATCAATTCCGTCCTAAAGAAGAAAATGAAGATATTATTGGTCCTGAAGTACCATATCTTAGTGCCATTGGAGCACTAATGTATCTTGCTAATAATACGCGACCTGACATATCATTCGCGGTGAATTTACTAGCAAGGTATAGTTCCTCTCCAACCAAAAGACATTGGAGTGGAATCAAACAAATTTTTCGATATCTTCATGGAACGGTTGATATGGGATTGTTTTATCCCTATGGATCCAAATCACAACTAGTTGGCTATGCAGATGCCGGATACTTGTCTGATCCACATAAAGGGAGATCTCAAACAGGATATCTGTTTACATATGGTGGTACAGCTATATCTTGGAGGTCCACGAAACAGACAATTGCTGCAACATCCTCTAATCATGCTGAAATACTGGCGATTCATGAAGCTAGTCGCGAGTGTTTTTGGCTAAGGAGTCTGATTCAATATATTATGTCATCATGTGGACTGATTGATCATAAGATAGCTCCAACTGTCCTGTTTGAAGATAATACAGCATGCATTGCTCAACTTAAAGGCGGATACATTAAAGGCGATAGAACAAAGCACATTTCTCCCAAATTCTTCTTCACTCATGATCTTCAAAATCAAGGGACAATTGATGTCCAACAGATCCGTTCAAGTGACAATCTGGCAGATTTATTCACAAAGTCACTCCCGAAATCCTCCTTTGAAAGATTGGTACATGAGATTGGGATGCGCCGATTTCGAGACATTAAATGATGTCGGCAATAGGGGGAGACTGTACTCTTTTTTCTTTGGTCAGGTTTTTTTCCCATTGGGTTTTTCTTGACAAGGTTTTTAATGAGGCAGTCCCCATCACAAAGGATATTGTACTCTTTTCCCTTCACTAAGGTTTTTCCCACAGGGTTTTCCTTTAGTAAGGTTTTAATGAGGCAATAATCCTAAATGGGCATCCAAGGGGGAGTGTTGTGATAAGAACAACAACGTGGATGCCCATTCCCATGCAAAACTCACTTTTTCAAAGAAGGAATGACATTAAATGCATGTTGAAATTAAGCTCCCAATATGTGTATAAATAGAGGCCTTTGCCTCCGAGAGAAACACAAGCAAGTAATAATAAAATCACTTCTCTCTTTATGTTACAATCAAATACCCTTCTCCTTATATTACTATTACAATTCTTTATCTTCTTTTATTTTATAAGTATTTTAAATTCTATTTTCTATTACTCTTTACATATAATATTAATAGCAATATTAACCACCTTTATTATATTGAGATAGTCTCAAATGCAAATCTCTCTCTCTTTATTTTTAATGCTTTTTCTTATCTTTGTATATATATACACAATACAACATATAATATTATTATATATATATAATAATTATTGAACTAATTATATTAATAATAAAGTCTTCTATTTATACATCTCTATTTTATATCTTTTATTTATTTTACAACAATATCGGTATTATACCACTAATAATATAACAGTAAACTAATTTTCGTATATTGTATGTGTTAAAAACCCAAATGGACAGTTTTTGTTTAATACTAGCAACTAATTTCTTAATAGAGTAACAATGTAGAGTACTATCTATAACATTTTTTAAGTCTATAGATACTAAAATCAATACTACCGAGGACACGTGAAGATTAAAAAAAAAAAAAAGAAAATTGTTCTACAATTATATTCTTATATAATCAACAGATTATTCTATAGATATTTTAAATTAAGTATTAATTTATTGCGTCACGATCACATACATTGCTATTTGAGTATTCAATAGAAACATATGGATCTAGTCAGAGAGATATCTCAGTGAGAAGTTGTCTATCATATTCATATCGCATCGCATGAATAAAGGAAGAAAAGGTCCAAAGTTAAAGGTCGTGTTGCTACACACGGCGTGAAAAATCTTCTATTGTCAAGGGAAAAAACATAAAGAAAAAACAGGAAACGTAATTTTCATGCTATCAAGGTTTCGTGAAAAACCTTTTATTGTTCGTATCTTTGTTTTTATATTCTCTTATCTTGTCCTTTCAATTTTTTTTTTTTTCTTTGGATATGTAACATCATTTTTAGTTAAATGGCTATTTTATCGAACTCATTTGGACTTGGTTCTCAACAGTTTCTCATGTTCGTAAACTAATATATATATATATATATATATCATTTTGTTAGTAAATTAACTCTAAATTGTGTCTTAATAAAAATATACAGAGATGATTACTATTTAAAATTTAATAATACATATTTTTATTTTCTACTAATATAGATTTATTCATAGCTTTTAAATCTGACCTGATAATTAACCATATAAAAATACTCAGTCAATAATACAACTAATTAATTATTAATTTAAACTGCATGGTCCAATTGTATATATAACGTGAAGTATTAGAGTTATTTTATTTTGTAAATTAATTTCCTCTCAAATTTAAATGGTGGAAACTTAGGTGAAGTCGACTTCACTTGAGTTTCCACCGATTTAAATTATTTCTTTAATAATGTTTTGATATTTTTATTGGTAAAATTTCAACATTTTTTTTTCTAAGGCCGGTTGATGACCCGTAGTAATCCATTGTGTAATTATTTTTGTCGTCAATAAACTTTTGTATTTTGACGAAAAATATTCTAATAACAAAAAGTCAAGGATATTCAAACTAATAGACGAGACCGTATCCTTCTTCTATTGTTGTGGGGCCAGGCATTACATGACATATTAACTTGCAACTTGCATTTCGGAATCGAGTTCACAGTTCACACTTCACACTCGCATCTTTGTCTCCCTCTTCCACATCACATTTTAGTGTGTGAATTTTTTAGTTACACTCAATGTACAACAATAAAATTAGAGATACTAGTTTTTTTTTAAATTAAGTCTTCAATTAAGTTATAGTATTTTTTTATTTTTTTATTATCATCATCATTAATTTTTTATATATTCAATAAAATATTGAACACAACAATTTTAATACATAACATAAAAATTAAGTGCACAATATAAAAAATAAATTTAATTTTAATGTACTAATAATTTAAAATAATTTTTTTTACATGCATTTAATTACATAATATTACATCAATAAAAATAACTATCTTTCGTATTGACGGCGTGAATGATTATCCAAAAGAACATATGTGATTTACAAAAAAATTAGTGCATACATTTTTGTATTATATGCAAAAATTTTTATGTTATATTCATAAAATTTATATGTTATTTGTAAAACTTTTATGTATGTAAACAATTTTATGCTAAAGCGTAAAGACAAAAAATTACTTAATAGATGTATATACTTTTTTGTCAAATTTATATTTAAATTGGTTGAACTTAATTATTAAAAACACGTGTACATATAATATTATTGAATTTAAAAAGTAAATAAATGACTAAAAGTTTATTGAAAAAAATGTAATGAAGGATACCCAATGTATATGAAGAAATTGATATTATAGAACAATAGTAACAATATCTATTTTTTGGATTTTAAAACGACTCTACAATTAAGATGAAACTGAAACCCTAAACAATAATGAGAGAACAAAAAAAAACCTTACTACTTCACCTCACCCCCTAAAAAAATTCACACTAGTTTAGTTTCACGAAAACTTTACTATTAAATAAATAAAGCGCATTTTTTTTTCTGTATCAAAATTCAAAAAGCAAGAAAACAAAGCGCACTTGATCAAAGAAAGTATATAAAAACAAGTAAACTAGCAAAAGAAAATATATATCATCATGGCATGTTGACCGCAGACGCAACAAGCCACATAAGTGATGAGCAGCCAAGCAAGTAGGGGCCGAATCAAGGGATAATAAAATTTTGGAATGGCGCTATCAAATACTTCTTACTTGGTGCATTACTAATTAGTAATTACTATTTACAATAAATAATTGAATTGGCCAACTTTGAACTAATCTAATAACATCCATTAAAAAATGATAAAAATCTATGTAATCAAATTAGTATTATGTTAGATGTATACTAATATTAACTTCTAAAAGTAATTATTAGAAATAAAATTGTTTATATTGGTCTAACACTATGGTCTAAGTTTAAATAAGTCAAAAAAATCCAATTCAAAAGTTGGCCTTAACACCTAACCAATCTCTTTGAGAGGTCGGTTAGACATAAGCTCCTCTCCAAAGAGGTTGCGCTTGAGATGAACGGACAAATAACACTTATTCAAATAGTCCTCTAAAATTTCTCATTCACTTTTAGAAGCAATATCTCAACAGTTTTAAGATAAATGGACGGTTATCCTTCAGAAAGTAGAACTACTTCAATGGTAATTATTGGATCACCATTATAAATATACTGATATTCTTTAGATATTTCTAAATTTCAATACTTTTTTAAACCTGCATACCTCCCTTATTAACTTAAACATCGGAGTGTTTTTGAAGATATTACCCTCATTCCTCAAAACATACAACTCAATCAGAGGGTTCTAAACATAAACAAGTTGAAGACCCTTTCCAATTGACGTTTGAGTTAATCTTTTCAACCTAATCTATCCAACATAACAAAAATATATATTAAAAATAAATTAAAATATTTATATATTTACATATAAATATATCATAACTAATTTTAATATATAAATAATATTTTTGTAATATTTTTGAATTAGTATTTACGATTGGAAAAGAAAAAACGATTCCAAGTAGCAATGAAAAAAGCCACCTATTAGAAGCCCTTCTCTCTGCTTTGTGCTTTTCAGTTCCAGAAATCAGGACCGTTGTCCATTCCCAATGCACTCACATTACAATTACATAAAACAACAAACACATCAGTCTCCACTACGTCGTCGTTTCACTGCTCCCATCCCTTCAATTTTTGGACTCAATTATTTGGCTCTTCTCCTTGGCCCCCAGTACTACTCAGTACTACCACTACCCTATTACTATTACTATAAATAAATTAATTAAATAAAAGTAATTCTCATTCTGCGTTGGAATTTCAGAGTTTAATCATCTCACAAAATTCAAAGATTCCCGCAAGAAAACTTGTCCCCACTGTGTTCTTAGTTAGAAAAATAGCCTAAAGAAGAAGCAGCTGAAGCAAAAGAAAAAGAGAAAAAAGGAACTGTGTTTGGCTTTCGCTTTCTCTCATTAAGGCTTGCTTATTGTTATTGGTGTTGAAAACGAAAGCTTTGAATAACAACCACTCTCTTCGTCCCTTCCCTTTCTCTAACGTTGTTCTTTCCAACAAGCCAAGTTTTCGCTTTTTCTTTCCACAAAACGCACTCTTTTTCCCTTTTATTCCTCATGTGATTCTACCTTCACAGCAATGGCGGACTCCACCAAGGTGCGCTTGGTGCGCTGCCCCAAGTGTGAAAATCTCCTTCCTGAGCTTGCTGATTACTCTCTTTATCAATGCGGTGGTTGCGGTGCTGTTCTTCGAGGTACTCTTCTTCTTCTTCCTCTCACTTTTGCTAAGCTTCGGAGATTTCATGTTCAATAAAATTAAGGTAGCTCTGTTACGATAATCATGTTGAGTGCCCCAGTTGATTCTGATTCTGATTGTGGTTGAACTTTGATTTTGATTTGCAGCGAAGCTTAAAGGTTATGTAAGTGGCAGCTTGTCAGAGAAGTCTGATGAGGGAAAGGTTGGAGGAGATTCTGGAAAACTAGAAAATTCTTTGGAGAAAAGCATAGTTGCTCCCAGTTATACTTCAAATGTTGATACTAAGCCAGATAATGGATATGAGAGTTTGCCGACTCAATCGAACGAGAATGGGGTTTCTGAGAATGGTGTTGATGTCAGTGGCAGCAAAGATCAAGTGGTAAAAGCAATAGGAAGGGAAGGGGAGGAGCCCGAGTCTCGGGCTGGTTTCGATGAAGGATCATCGAAATTCTCTGGGAGAATGTTTAGCCGGCGAAATGGAGACAAGCCTAGAGCTGATATGGAAAGTGTGAGATTTTCCACTTCAAATCATCCTGATGAGGGCACTTCAAATAGCTATTCATGGAGGAAGCAGAATGATGAGCAAGATCGAAGCGAGCTTCTAAGGAAGTTGGATGAGTTAAAGGGCCAGCTAGGTAAATCTTCTGAAGCAGTTAGTGACTCAAAAGAGAAGGTTCGTCCCGATGAAAGGATGATTCCTCCAGATCCTTGGTTTCCGGATGGATCATCAAGGCTAAACAGGAATTCAAGACAATTTTTTGGCACTGACAAACATGTTGCAGGTCCCCCATACTTCAATTATTGCCATGATCCATATGCTTATACTAGCAGTCATGAAATGGCTATGCCCAACTTCCATCCTGCAATGCATAATCTGAATCACATTCCTGGATATGGAGATCCTTATGCATCTCAAATGCTGAGGAGAGGTCCACATCAATTCCTACAACAATCAATGCATCCTTACTTTCCCGGACGTTATGTTGATAGTAGTACAGATTATGAACCATACACACATAATGCAATGCTTCACCCATCTTCTTGTTCTTGTTTTCATTGCTATGACAACAAACGCAGAGGTCCAGTGCCTAATAGCAGATTTCCTGATACCCCAAATGATCCTATGTTATACAATCACGACATACCAGGTGCATTTGGTCCACATGCTAGAACTGCCATTCCTCCAAAGCAGTTGCATAATAGATGGCCTAGTGAGATGAGTGGTTTTGTGCGAAGCCGTCCCCGAAAAGTAATGTTAGCTAGTGGCAGACAGCATTGCCGTCCCATAGCCGGTGGTTCTCCCTTCATTACATGTCATAATTGCTTTGAGCTATTGCAGCTGCCTAAAAGGGTGCTGGTTATGTTAAAGGGTCATCGGCAGAAAGTGAGATGTGGAGCTTGCTCCACAGACATAATTTTCACTGTCATCAACAGCAAGCTAGTTGTTTCTCCTCATCCGGAAAGGGCTGATGATGGCTCTAATGAGGTTGTAAGTAGGCGGATGTTTCATCCACGTGGTCACATGAACAGGAGTGGTGTTAACTTCTCTTCTGATGATTATTCTGGTTATGAGTTCCACTCAGTAGACAGAGTTGCAGGCCCAAGTTCAAATTCTAACAAGTCCCAGGATATGCAAAGCTTTCATTCTTCATCTCCCAGCACCTCTGAAGACGAAAATAGTCTAGAAATGATGACTGCTCCAAGTGATGCAACTAAGGCCATTAACAAAGGCTCTTCCTCTCCTCCTGCTGGCTCACCTTTGCAAGAGTATTTCGATTACTCTAACAATAACTATGCAGTAAATCGGTTTGGAAAAGGCAACCGAAGTAGTCGCTCAGAACAAGAGAAGGCCAAAGTTGACAAGGTTACATCACGGCAGAATTCTCTAAAGGAGGCAGCAGTTGCAACTGAGATGGATGTCCATGACTATTCTAACACTGCTGTCTCCCTGGATTCTAGAGATGATCATCCTAAATCCAACAAAGGGACTGACTCATTCTTGGCAAATATTATCAAGAAAAGCTTCCGAGATTTCTCTCGATCTGCTCAAACGGATGATCGAAGCAAAATCAATGTTACTGTAAATGGGCACCCCATTTCGGATCGTGTACTTAAGAAGGCCGAGAAGCTAGCTGGACCAATCCAGCCTGGAAATTATTGGTAAGTATGTTTTTGCAGTCAACTATAGATATAAATCTTGTGCTTATTACTTATATTGTGTACTAATGGATTTGCCTTCATACAATTGCTTATTAGGTATGATTTTCGAGCTGGATTTTGGGGTGTCATGGGTGGACCTTGTCTTGGAATAATTCCTGTAAGTTCTACCACTTTGTTTTCTCTGGTGAGTGTATAATATTCCTAGTGCAATAATTGTAACCAGTATCTTGAATTCGCTGGCAGCCATTTATAGATGAGTTCAATTATCCTTTGTCGGACAAATGTTCCGGTGGAAACACTGGTGTTTTTGTAAACGGTAGGGAGCTTCACCTAAAAGATTTGGATTTGCTTGCTGGAAGGGGACTTCCCACTGAAAGAGATAGATCTTATATCATTGAAATTTCTGGGAGAGTCCTGGATGAAGACACAGGAGAAGAGCTAGAGAGCCTTGGAAAGCTTGCGCCAACGTAAGTGCTTTGTTTCTGCTGATTCTGTCCTTGTATTATGTAGTAACTTATCTCTTTGTATCTAATGTTACTTAGGATTGTTTTATTAACTATAAGATCTCTCTGGTTTATTAAGGGATGTTGTGCAATGCTTGCTTTCCAGTATGCTTTTTTGTCTTCTCTCTTCACTACTTTATCTATCATATTTTAAGTTTGATTGCTGTTTGAAGGTGGTAGAAGAGATTTATCTGTCTTCATTCTTCACCAGAACTAAGTCTTACTTCCTTTTCTTTTTAATTTAAAAAAAAAGTGCATAATTTCAGTTTTGTTTGCTTATTGCTCAAATTGTCCTGGTGTTTGATTCCTTATATGATTGTTTACACCACAATTTTATTTTTTTTCAGAGTTGAGAAAGTGAAGCATGGATTTGGCATGAAAGTACCTAGACCAGCTGCATAATCAAATGTAGAAACAAATACTGTTGTAGGTTTGGGAAGATGAATTTTGTGCCTTCCTTGTGAACACTCCACAACGTTATTTGGTATCAGAACATTCAACTAGTCTGGAAATGCTTACAAGATTACTTGAAATCGAAATCCTCCTTTTTGTAGTGATTTGGTTCATGCTCATGAAGTGGATTTAGATTACATATTTATGTTTATTAGAAAAACTGCATGAGGAGTTCTGAGATTGATAATGTCAAGAAGTTTCAGTAGTTCTTGATTGAGCAGCAAGGCTGGCATCTAGTGTAGAATTTGATGTGTAAAAATTTAATTTATTCCTTTGAGTTTATAATAGTAAATTTGTAGTGAACCATGGAAGTTATATTTTAATATGATCTAGAATTTTTGAAAGATTATTGTGAATTATTTTATCACAAGTGCATGCATTGGTGACATATGATTTTGAAGTGTCATGTGAATTGCAGTGTTAGAGGGGACATAACAGTATAACACATATTCCCTTTGTTGTAACTTTTAAAGGACATTATAAGCTGATTATTGATGTAGGAAACAATGCGAATTTTTGTTTTCTAAGTTTTCTTATAATCACAGTATTTTATACTAACTTCAATTCATAACCTTATTTTCCATCCTCTGAGGATGAGTTGGAAAATAGAGTCCTTTTGTTATGGAACCTTATTTCCAACTAGAAAGTAGGGAAAGAAAGGGAGAAAATAAAGAAATCAAAAGGGCTTGTTTCTTGTTAGTGTAATCCAACCAGATGGATGTATATCAGGATGCCTCCCCCATCTTTTTTTTTTTAATTTCTTTTATCTAATACAGTATTATATATGTATGTGACTATGCATGCATGCAGCATCATATGAAGAATTAAATATTATGAAAAGAAGGATGCATGATGAGATGGCATTGAGCTTTGGTGGTTCACTTTATTTTATTGATTCCACTGCAAGGCACATCAGAGTCAAATGGCAAAGTATTTATATATTATAATGAAGATGAGATCTCTTGGGACATGAAGGTTGTCTACATAATTAACTCATCATAGCTCTATAATTCTCTTAATTCATAGCAACATTTGGTCCCCCACCATAGCTAAAACATAAGCTTTTTCCATGCTAATTAGTAATTACAGCTTCATGAGTGTGATTACTATTAATCTATTATATCTGTTACCTTCTTAATCTTGTCTTGTGGTGACTTTCACGGTGTTCCCCACTTAGTATTTTGACATAGTATTAGCATCGTTGTAAACCTTGATGAATTAAAATTATGAACCTTATTAAAGGCATATGGGATCATGTCTAACAAGAAGGGAGATTATGCTGAAATTGCATGCATTATAAGTTAATTGACGTGCATAAAAAAGAGAAGGAATTGGAATAAAGTTCGGAGAATAAAGGCATCAACGATAGTTTAATGTAAACGTTAATTAAAGAACTTCTTGATCTGATTAGCACTGACATCCATATAACAACCCCATAAAATCTTTTTACTGCAAAAGCATGTAAAGGAAAAGACACGGAATCAAATATCCATAAAATCTAAAATCCGTAATTAATATAGCTTTGATGAATTGATGTTAATAAACTAAAAGACACGCATAAACCAAACGAATAAAGAGAGTACAAGTAGCCAGCCACATCAACAGCAAGATTATTCAATGGCATATATATGCCATATATGTGGAAAGAATATATTCTGAAAAAGCAAAAGTTGATTGAATATCATGTAATGGCTAATGTCAGCTGTGCTGTGGATACATCAAATATCAATCCACTAACCTTATGATATGAGCTCTATTGAAATATACATTTTTCAAGATTTTTAAGATAGGAACATAGGAGAGGAGAGGGGAGCACATGGCACGTGACATGACATCGATCCATGAAGAGTTAGGACTTAGTACTAACGCCAAATATATAAAAAAAAAAATTCACCAACCCATATAGTGTGTGTTTTATTATGGATAATATATATACACAAAATGACACACATTCTTTCTCCTCTTCCTCTGCATCTGAAACTGGCAGGGTATTACAAATGTCCTTGGAACGTTTCACCATTGGCCTTAGCTTTTTCCCTTTTCTATTTCATTTATGGTATATAGTTTTAGAAATGAATTATTTGTACAAATTTCTACTACACAAATATATACCTTGTTTTACACATTTTTAATAGATTTTACCAAGCGATAATTTTCAAATTCAGAAAATTTTTGGAATTAACAATAGATAATTCTGAGCTAAATCCCGTTTTCAAAAAGAAAATAAACATTAAGAAAGAAAGAATAAAAAAGTAATAGATGCAGAGACTCAATTGAAGTTGTTTTAACAAATGAAGTTGACAATCTTTTTTTTGAGTGAGAAAAGGAATCATTTTGTACAAAAAAAATTCTCGAAAGATTATATAAAAATATGTATAAAGATTTGTTTACGTATTTATACTGAAATACTATTTCAATTAATTAATGAATACACTATTCAAAATTCCTATTTTTGAATCCTTATTTTGTTTTACACATTTTTAATAGATATTTTATTTATTTTAATATATATTCTATATTTACAACGGCTTTGGTGTCTAATTTTTTATTATACGTATTATAGTCGTTTAAAAATTACATCTACCTTTAATATATTTAGCTTTTTTAACTACTTAAAATATTAACCATGTATTCTCTTTGAATAGTTAAAGCGAAATTTAAATCTTAAGCATCTAGGACTCTCTGGTGGGTGGGTCTCAATATATAGATTTACTTTGTTTAACAGTAGTATCTATGATTAGTTATTAATGTGTCTTAACAAAGAAGTGATCAAGTTTCTCTTCTTGTAAAAACTAAAAACAGAAGTGAGGAGGAAGTAATATTATGCAGAAAAAAAAGGTACTATGCATCATATATATTACATAATAATAATTAAAAAATGGGCACCAGTTGAATGTTGAGTCTACTTTAGCAGAGTAAGTTTGTGTCTTGTGTTTGTTTTATTGTGAAGCGTGCTGCTGTTTTTAGCTGCAGTGTGTTGGGAAATGGTGAAATCAGAGTTGAAAAAGCCGAGCAACAACAAGCATGTGAATGTGATTGTGATTGTGTTGATGAAGCTTGCACTGTCATGCCTCTTGTTGGGTCTAGCCATCCACCTCCTCTTCTTCTTCTCTGATTCATCCCACAATGAGCTTCTCTGTGCTTCAACCAACGAAACACAAACCGCCGCTAACAATAATGCGGATGAACAAGAAGAAGAAGAAGAAGAAAAGTGTGATCTTTTTGTGGGAGATTGGGTGGCTGACCCATCTCCCCCACTCTATACTAATGAAAGCTGCCTTCTCATTGAAGATCACCAGAACTGCATGAGGAATGGACGCCCTGATTCTGAGTTCCTCTACTGGAAGTGGGCCCCACGGGCCTGTGGGCTACCCAGGTTCAGCCCAACCAAGTTCCTTCATATCATGAGGGATAAATCATGGGCCTTCATTGGTGACTCCATCTCCCGTAACCACGTTCAGTCTCTACTCTGCATTCTCTCCCAGGTACCCTATGCATAGTTGCATACAATATGGTTTTGCTTTTTGCTTTGGAGTTAACCATGAGTGTTAAAATAGCGAAAATGCTTAGTAACAAAAAAAAAAAAAAGCCAAAAACAGTCCAAATTTGTGTTATTTAGCATTCCTTCATTAATTGTCGCGACAATTAGTGAATACTAAATAAGTTGGCTTTTTTTTTTTTTCCTAGTATTACCGAAGAGTTCTCCAAATACTGATTACACCGATTACATTGCTAAGATTCGCAAAAGTGCATTGCATTAGGTTCTAGAGACTAACATGGTTAGTGGCTTAGTGCGATAAGAATCCCGATCTTTTATTTTGTTGTCGCAAAATAGTTCATTTGGATAGCTAGCCATGGTACTCACAAAATGTTGGTTGCATGGGACAGATAGAAGCAGCCCAAGAGGTGTACCATGATGAGGAATTCAAATCAAAGATATGGAAGTTCCCTTCTTACAACTTCACACTCTCAGTAATATGGACCCCGTTCCTTATCAAAGCAGATATATTCGAAGACTCAAACGGACTTTCGTCCTCTGAAATCCAGCTTCATCTCGACACCCTGGATCACAAATGGACCAACCAATACCACAATTTCGATTACGTCGTCATAGCCGGAGGCAAATGGTTCCTCAAGACCGCAATCTACCACGAAAACGGAACCGTCAGGGGATGCCATTATTGCCCTGGAAAGAATCTGACGGAGCTAGGATTCGACTACGCATACCGCAAGGCGTTGCGGCAGGTCTTCCATTTTCTAACAAACTCTAACCATAAAGCAACCGTTTTCTTCAGAACTACCACACCGGATCACTTTGAGAATGGAGAATGGTTCAGTGGTGGTTATTGCAATAGAACAGTACCTTTCGAAGAGGATCAAGTGAGGCTAAGTGACGTGGATTCCATGATGCGAGGGATTGAACTCCAAGAGCTTGAGAAGGCGGCAGCGTGGGAACATGGCGCCAGGCTGAAACTTTTGGACACAACAAGATTGGCTTTGTTGAGGCCTGATGGACATCCAGGACCGTACAGACAGTTTCATCCCTTTGCAAATGATATGAATGCGAAAATTCAGAATGATTGTTTGCATTGGTGTTTGCCGGGACCAATTGATTCATGGAATGATACTGTACTACAAATGTTGCTCAATGGCAGATCATAGTTTCACACAAGGGACAGACTCATCCAACCAAATTGTTCTCATCTTGCACTTCAAAAAGAAAAACAATTATATAGTGTATTCATGTACAATTGTAGGCTAAAATTTCTAGATATGGATAATTTTAATGTGAAATACAACAATAATTGTTCATTTTGGCATTTTACACTGTTATGATAGTGACGTTTTGTAAAAAAAATATTTTTTTAAATATAAAAAGACAAAATGTCAGTTAAAAAAAATATTATTTTAGTTATAAAATGAGAAAACATCATTTGACGTTTTGTAAAAAAATATTATTTTAGTTATATAAAGAGAAAACGTTACTGACGTTTCGTAAACACCCACAACAATGTTTAACATCTAGTTTAGATCATCTTTAAAGGCTTCACCACTCATAATTCAATATAAAAAATAGAAGTTCTACCATTGTACACTATTGACATCAAAAAATTACCAAATTTAACTAGTGAATTTCTGTGTTCCTTTAAAAAAATGAGTTCACTTCAGTCCTTTTTTTTTTTTGTTTCCCACGATATTCCCCAATCCGACAGATCAAGGACTAATCCGTCGCGGTACTGAGCTCCATTTAAGGGTTTGCCGCTGGCCAATGGGTTGCTGCATACACAAGGCAGGATTCGAACCCCCGACACTTGCTTAAGCGGACTAGTGAATTAACCACTAGACCAACCCAACTTGGTTCACTTTAGTCCTTTTTATTGTAGCCAAACTTCAAACCTTGAAAGAGGTAATTGTTGGGAGAACTTCTTTTTTTGGTTCAAAATCCAACCCAGCAATATGGATGACCAACAATATGGTTTTAGTCCATTTAAGAAGTGATGGTCTCCAATGGCCCACTTCTTGTATGACCAAAACCCCTTATTGGTTATGATTCATTTTTGTATCTGACAGTGGTTACTAAGTTCCGTTGACTCGTGACAAAAAAAAGGACCCGTTGCCTGAAAAGCTAAACAAAACAGAGACTTAAACCGTTAAATGAGCCGAAGACCCTTAGCTCAGTGGCACTTCATCCCCCCTCCCCCATCATTAAAGTTTAGAGTTCAAACTCTAAAGAGTGTATTCGTGAAAAAAAATGTGATAAATATGTAAAGAGCGTGTAAATGTGTTATGTACTTAAGATTGGGGTTGTCCAATCCATTGAGATACCGAAGATTGGGGGTTGTCCAATCTATTGACCAATAAAAAAAAAAAAACCGTTAAATGAAAATCAAGTTGGATTTATTAGTCTGTTTAAGCAAGTGTTGGGAGTTTGAATCTCGTCTTGTGTATGCAACAATCCACAAATTAATTCTTGACTTGTTGGACTTGAAAATACTGTGGAAAACCAAAAAAATAAAAACCGTTAAATAAAACATTTTGAAAATAATAAAAGCTACAAGGATAAAAAAGAAATTCTGCAACATTTTCAGGGACAAGAAATACAATTTTTTTTAAATCAGTCTAAATTAACTTAAAATTATTTTATTTTATATTTCTTAATTATTACTACTGAATATTAGATAATATTATATATCATAAGTGTATAATTTAATTACATGCATGAAATTATATAGATTAAGTGAAATAAAATAATTTCAGATTATTATCTCCTTACTATTACTGCAAAAAATATATCTACGTATTTTTAACTAATTTAGTACGAACTAAATCAATTAACTATAGGAAAGAACTACAATGATCAAATATGAGAAGAAGTGACAAAGCTGGTGATCTTATTATGAGTTCGTTTTATAACATGCATGTAGTTGTTTGTATTTTCTAGACTCGACACGTTTATAATGATAGTTTGACTAATTAACAAGCTGACAATGACCCAATATCTATAATTCTAATCCAATCCACTGGATGCCTTCATAAATCATAATTATTGGCAATTATGATTTGTCGTCTCTTGAAACATCATAATCCAATTATTACTTATATAAATCGGCCACCTTTAATGGAGAACCTACTCATGACACAGAATTAGCATCATCTTCTTGGGAATTCGTTCAGCATAAACTTTTTTACATCATTCTTTCATCATTATAACGTGGCTCTTTTGCAATGTTATTAACTCTGAAAACATTATCATCAAGCCGTACTTACTTAATAATACTCCTATTTTATATAGTATAGAAAATTTTTTAAGTATATTAGTATATTGGTGTTTCAGTAATTTTTAATCATTGATCTTAATTATATATATTATATATATTTTTTATAGTTAAAATCAATCCTTAAAAGTCACTGGTATATCAATATACTTAAAAAATTTTCTATAATATATACTGCATACATGGGAAGAGTAGGAGGAAATTTTCAAAACTCATGTATTTCTAAATTATATTTATATTCTTGTAGGACTTTGTTTTCATGTCTTGTTCAAATACAAGAGTGTTGGTACTTTTAGTTAGTGTAACCTCAATTTTTTTATTAATAAATTTTAAAAATAACTAATTTTTAGATTTGTATAATTGACTAAATTTCTACTTTTGAAACATATACAAAAACTCAAGGTAACATTTTGGGATGATCCTCCAGCAAATTATGTCAACGTTTTCTGTTGTGTTCTCATTTCTCTTTTGACTTTTCTCAGCTAAAATATTATGAGAAATGATAATATGAATTCTTGTATTAGGAGGAGACAGCTCACATTAGAAAGAAAAGGTAGTTTCGGCTTCAATAATTTTATTAACTTTTTCGAGAAAAGTAAATCTTAAAGTTAAAACAGCCACAAGACAAACGAGGTAGTCCTCAACCTATATAAACAGGAACATGTCATTATATTAAAAATAAGAAAGTGATGAAGCCAAAAGCTGAAAAGGTGGTGTCACTTGCCTAAAAGGTGTTTTACATTATCCTTAAGTTCCAATTGTCATTCTTGATTAATTGATTTTATTCTTCCCATTTTCACAGCTTCTTATCCATATATAACGCATGTATATGTTATTATCTTTATCGTTATTTTTTTTCACAATATTCTCCAATTCAAAAATATAAGAATTAATTAATTAATCATAAATGTAAAATTTTAATTAAAAATTTATTGTTAATCAATAAATTATGAATATTAACAAATTAAAATCATAATTAACAATGTTTAGTATGATTACCACAAAAATTAACATGCTAATTTGCGAGATTTTTTTTTATTTAATTTGCGGCGATTTTTAATCCCCACAAGTTGCGTTACGGCAGTTTGATAAGAGGAACTCTCGCAATCCTTTTGATTTAATAAGAGGTTGAGGAATGAAAGATTGGCTGAAGTTATCTTATTCATTAACATTTCTGACACGATTTTTATTATAGGAGATGTTTAGAAAGACTATCACTAGTAGTACTTAAGTAATTTGTATACTATGCTTTCTGAGATTCTTCAATATGATTTATTGTCTTTCCATCTTAGTCACGAAAGGAAGAGCAATTTGAATAGTTTTGGATCAATAACAATTCTAAGGCTTACACGGCAAGAAATGAATATGAGTAATTAACTAAGAGAAAGCACGTGTGGAACATGAATGAGCAATGGTTGTGGTTATGGCACTTTAAGGTGCCTAAAAAAAAATCAAATGTTTTTGTAGCTTTGCCTTGATAATATTATTTCAACTAGGGTCTTCAGATGCTGAGATGGACTTGTAACCTTTAATTTTTATGAGTTTATACTCATTTTAGTCCTCAAAGAATTTTAAACCAGATATTTTAGTACTCAACTAAAAATTAATTACTTGATTGATTCCTAACAATTAATTATTGTCACTTAGGTCCTTTGTTCCGTTAACTCTAATGGAGGACAAAATGGTCATTGACAACTCTAACACAGGACAAAATAGTCCCTGATAACCTCTGTGCAAAAACAACACTATTCTCTGATTCTCTCCCAATTTTCATCATATCTCACATAACCCTAATAGTCTAATATTGCAACTTCAAGTTACATGTGCATATTCTGCAACTTCAATGTTCAAAAGAAGAAAAATTCTCAACTTGTTTTCAACTAATTCATACTTATAACAGTCCAGACCACCCGCTAGTACTATATTATCCACTTTGGCACACAAGCCCTCACGGTTTTGCCTTTGACGATAGGGATGCTAGCCGAAATCCCACACACTCACTCGTCAAAACGCGTCATGTGTTAGGGAGAGGTATCCACACCCTTATAAGGCATGCTTCGTTCCACTTAATAATGCTTTCTCCAAGACCCAACATCAAAGCTGTGATTCTCAATTGAAGATTAAAGAAGATTCTGTCATAATTAAATTTGAATTTGATTTAATTATGTTTTAATTCTAGGATTTAAATTATTAGGAGCTATCTTAATTATTCTGATTAAGATAAGATTTAGTTTTTGAATTTGAATTAGAAGAAAACCCTAGGTATAAATAAGTGAATTACATTCACAGAGAGACACCTAGTTTCTTTGGCACAGTTTTATTGTTGTTTTTCCATCCACCATGAGCAACTAATTCTTCTGTCACAGGGTTAAGAGCTCTATTTATGATTCTATGAATTATTAATCTAAGTTTTCTTCTATTTTAAAGTATTGCATTAATCTGTCTTATGATTGAGTGTTTCGTTCTTCATCCCTAAAGGATTAGTAATGTCGACAAGCATGCTAATTCCGTTTTGAATTTGTTTATTGCTTTGACAGAACTAATATCCGAATTATGCTTTAAAATTCTTTCACATGACTTTTTGAATCGACTAGACATAATGGTTTTTAAAGTGTGCGACATAATACATAATTTTCAATCACCCTAGTTTTGAATATGTGAGATATAATTCGGATTATAACAACTTTTGAAAATTATGTTTTCTCATAAAATTCAATTGGACAGGACTAACTTGAATACGTGATATATAATCTGACCTAAGGACTATGTTTGAATCTTATGAGGAATTGAATCGGATTTTACACTTAACCTCTTCGATTAATTGATTGACCAAAACAATGGCAGTTGGTTAATTAAAGAGAAACTGATGAGTCAAGACATTGAAAATCGGTTAATTAAAATTCATCGTGAAAAGATCTCTGCATGCTTTAGAATAGAGAAACAAAGTTTGGTTTTTCTAAGGACTTTAACATTTCCGAAACCCTTGACTTCTCCATTATATATTCTTTTTCAATCAACTACACGTTCACTGCCGTCAAGCAATCCAACATTCAAGCCTTTCAAGTTTTCAGCAAGTTTCAACATTCATCAATTCAGGCAGGTTTCGTTGATCTAGTTAGTTATTTAACTCGATATTTGTGTGCTCAATCCTTACATCCTTGTGGGAACGATATCCACTCATGGTAATATTATTTGAACGATCCAGTGCACTTGTCGGTATCCGTGAGCTTTAATTTTTGCTCATCACAAAATGAGGTGAGTTTTTGTCGTCTTATCCGACCTTGTCCTGCCCTGGCCTCCTTTAACTTCTCTACTACCTGCCCCATCTCTATATGTGAGTAGTAGACTACTCTACTCTAACCCACTTCTGTGGGTACTCGCTTTTACTCTACTCGTCTTTATAATAATTAAATAATACTTTAAAATTTATATATTTATGTATAAATTAATATGAAAATTTAAAATTTATACATAAATTAAAATATAAACATAAATTCATACTATGTTAAATAACATAAAATTATATAAATGTACTAAAACTCTAATGTTTTAATTTTTTACTGAAACATTTTAAAAATATTCGAAATATTGCTAATCTTAGTTAGATGTTTCCATTGATCTTCCATTGATTCAAATTTAGTTTATTAATAGTCAAGTGTTTCTGACCTATAACTTGTAATGTCCCACCAAGAATTTATCCACAGCAAGCGTTAGCATCTAACCGTCCAATAGATTAATAGAATCTTTGTTTAGACCACAAATCCAATGAGAAAAATAGCAATAGAGGAAATAAATACTAAATAACAAAATAAAAGCCACAGCCGAATAGAAATGCAAAAATTACAATATATGAAATTGCATCCCAACTATATGCTATTACTAGATCAATCGCCTGTATATTACAATATTCACAAAAATAAAAAGAAAATAACGTTTTACATATGATAGAATATTTAGAGAATTTTCTATGTACCTCTGTTAGAATTCAAATTGAGCCTTGATAGAAGTTGAATATGCTACTGACACCAATCAGGCAAAGATAGCAAGCAACAGCTGCATAACATTATAAGAAGAGTTTTAAGTATATCGAAAATACCAGTGTTCTAATTATTTTAATTATTATTTTAAATTATAAAAAATATATATAATATATATTAATTAAAATCAATGGTTAAAACAATTGAACTGATGTTCTCAATACATTTAAAATTTTTCCAACATTATATATAGCTCCTAATGGCTATAGTTCTTACTATGGAACAGCCGCATTTAGAACCCAAATGATCTTGCACACTTCATTGCAACATCACCAAAGACCCATTGTACTTGCACATATATACCAAGCAAAATCACAAATTCTCAATCAAGCAATTAGAATCCAAATTAGGACATGCACATTTCATTTCAACTTCAAGCAATTGATATATTTATTTTCATATAAAATAATCTTAAAAATAAAAAATAAAAAATATCAGTATATAATGTGAACAAAAATTAGTAAAATGCATATTAGACCCATTACGTATATAAATAAAATTATAGCACAAATTCACAACCACTAAGTACAGATTTAAAAAAATACATATTAAGTTATTCATAATGAGAGAGAGAAGAATTTATCTGCAAACAAAGAGATAGAAGAAAAAGATAGCAACGCGCTCAGAGAAAAAGAGTTCGATGACAGACTCACACAAAACTACAATGGCCACGTCTGACCTCACAGTGACGACAACCAAATGATGAGTTTTTGAAAGAAGAAGAGAAGAACTTAACAAATTCACAATGCGATGGAAAGAGAGAGAGAGAGAAACTTATTTAAAGGAAAGGGGCTCAACAGTAAGAAGACCGTGACGGACTCAACTGTGAAGGTAGACAACAAGAGACTCAGTAGCGACGACGATGATAGAAGTTGTGACAACAATGGGAGCTATGATGTTTTTTGTAAAAAAAAAATGAGAAGAAGAAGACTCGAGAGTTAGGTTGTGAATCACTGAATCTGTGTTCTGTGATGTGAGAGAGACAAATTTTATTCCTAAAACGTGTTTATATATATACACTCCGGGACGAGTACACTCTAAACACGATTCCGCTCTAGTCAAATATCATCATAAATAAAATCTGTTTTATCTCAAGTCAGATTATTACCTGTCTTTAATCGAGTAAAGACAGATCAAATATCTACATATTCGGATACTCCTACCAATTTTATGTATTATAAACAATTTTAATAAGGATTGACTGATTGGTTGTTCGGATAGATTTCTTACTAATGTTATCTTTAGAAGGAAGTCATTCTTGTTTAAAAGCGTGGTTAAAGTAAACTTTTTTGTAAAATTGATAATTTAAAAGCTTTTTTACTCATCAAAAACCACTCGGAAGCGAATTAATTACACTACTAAATATGGGGATTTAATTACCAAAATCATAGAGGTCCTCTCTAATAGAATTGGATTACTCAGATTATTTTGATACAACGGATAAGTAATGTTGCTGCTGATTTGATGACCAAAAATACAATTTACCATCGTTAGAGCTTTGTTGTGTGAGTCTAGTCATGTCTTGAATTAGATATTATTATTAGACAGAATTTGTTAGGTTCTGTTTAGTGTTCTCTTATCCTATTATTTTTTTTTGTTAATTGTCAATCAAAAAAAAAATTGAATTTGTAATATTTGTGAATAATTTATAATTTTAATTTCAAGAATTTGTAACGTCTTTAATCTATGTTATGAAGATTCGACTAAGTTTTTATGTTGGTTGTCGAAAACCTAACATAACTCTCTTTCTTCTTTTTGTAAATTTTTAAAAAAATTTATAACTATTAAAAATTAGAAATAAAACAGATCTACAATATATTACAAAGATTATTCTCACAAATTACTCCGTCGTCTATTTTAAAATAATTTAATAGAAAAGGAACATAATAAGAAAATAAAAAATGAAGATGTTTAAAATTGTACAACTAGACAAAATTATTCTTAAATGAAATAATATAGAATTAATGATTATTTTACTATTAAAATTAAACTAAAAGTAGTATCACTAGAAAACTAGTACATTAATTCACCATTTCATTTACTAAATGTATAAAATAATAAAAAGTTTGGTATTAATTTAGATGGTAAATATAATAAACTCAAACTAAAAAATCTTGAACTTAAATCTTAAATTTAACAAAATATTTTTTATAAATGGAATGTAATAAAGAATATATTTTTTAAAAAATTTGTGTACCAATTATTTTCCAATTGTTCATTATATATGGATGAATAATAAATAATAGATATCATTTTAATATTAAAAATAAATAAATATTTAAAAGAAAGTGATAATATCAGGTCACATATAATTTTTTTGTATTTTATATTTGTATAAATTTATAAAAAATAATAATATTGCAAAATTGAAATATTCGTATCCTTTCCTATTTTAAAATATTAAAAAGAATTAGATAATTATTTGAAAATTAAACATCCTTTCAATTTTATAAATAAATAATAATATACATTATAATTAATTTTTTCTTTCCTTTTATGTTGAAATTTTAAATTATTTAAATTGTAATATATGTGAATAAAAATTATATTAAATTACATTAAAAAAAACAATCTGAAAGGTGGTGTAGAGGAAGGCTGATTCTGTTAGATATAAATGTAATGTTTATATTATATATTATCATGAGGTGAAAATTCAAATGTAGTTGATTTCATTTGAAGTTGATAGTAGAGAGTAATTAGATGAAAATTTAGTCAAATAAATTAAATCATCTAACAACTCTCAATTATCAACTTTACGTGATCGACTGTACATGAATTTCTACCTCATCATAAATAAGATGAGTGTTTTTTTTTTCGTCAAAGAGATGTTTTTTAATTTATTATTAATAAATCAAGACTCTCAGTTTTTTAGGTTATGAAAATTTGAATACAAATCTGAGGGTTTGAATTTTTAATGCACGGTTTTAAATTTTACAATACACAAATTAGATGGTCAAGTTTAGCACTTTTTAATTTGAATATAGAAATAAAAATGGTGTTGAATTCGAATATGAGGAATACAGGTGTTTCACAGTCATACGGTGTAAGTAGAACAGAATTCGGACCATGGGAGTTTTCCATTAGTAAAAAAATTAAAAACTACAAATAACTTGGAGGGTCCGTGTTTTAGCTTCTGAAATTCATATTTGCCCAACTACAAGTCGGACCATACGATTTCTTAAGCAAAATTTTAAAATCAAACAACTTGCATGGTCTAATTTGTGTACTCTGAGTTTTTTCAATTTTTTAACACAAATCGGATTTGTATACTCTAATTTTTTCAACTTTTTAAACAAAAATCGAAGGGTCCGATTTGTGTACTCTCACAATTTTAAAAAACACCAAAAATTACCATGTTAAAGAATATATTACTCATTTTGCTTCCATATCAAAAAATTTTAGCCTCAAGTTTATGTTGGTATATTTTTTTATTTTATCATAAAACAAATTAAAGGGTCTAATTAGTACATTTAAAAAAATTTAAAAACTAAAATGACAAATTTGAAAATTACGTCTGAAAAGAAATGGTGGTACTATAAGCAGGACGCGTGGAAAGAAATGTAGAGAGTTGTGATAGCATAAGCATTACGTATGAATTGATGTCATGCTTAGCAACGACATCATTTGCAGAATCCGCCCGTACACTTCGCATCCTTCTAGATAAGATAACATCAAATGCCTCCCACCCCACCCCCACTCTATTAATTTAATTCTATAAATAAATAAATATAATTTGCGTATATATAAATAAGGTTAGTTATGACTTTTTATTTTTCTTTCTATTGCTTTTTAGCTCAATCCTTCTAGCACCCAACATTTACCCATAAAGGAATTCCCCTCTCGACAAAGTACCACACACACGCATTTCTGATTTTTTTTTTTAATTCCAAATATATATTCTATCCTATCAACCATTAAATTTAAAGGAGCCAAGTCACCAAAAAAAAAAAAAAACCATTAAAGGAGTCACATCAAGAAAGGAAAGAAAAAAAATTAGAAAAGTATGTCAAATAATTAAATACACATTTCAATAATGAATCAGAATAGAAAAGTCCTTCACTGAAATTCAAGCACTATCTCGCACCAAAAGCATCCTATCATGCATGGATACAATAAAAATTAAAAAACATTGTCACAACCTTAATTATTGTATATTTATATATATTATTTAATTTATTTTTAATATTTATATGAATAATTTAATAGTTAAATTTTTATATATCTAATATAATTGATATATTAATATTATTTACCTCAAAATATTTGTCAAAAATATAAAATATCGAAAAATAATAAAACCTATTTTGATAATATCATAAATGTATATAGACAAAATTATTTTATTGACAATTAAATTGACAACAATATTAAAAATGAACAAATATGTTGTGATTTTAAAACTTTTAAAATTATAATATAACTAGATCTTTTAATATAAAAAGTAAAAAATTAGAACAAAATAAGAAAGTACGTTAAGATTAAATGCATCTTTAATTTATTGATAGCACACTAATATTTAATAATAATGTTAGAGAGACATAAAAAAAATAGTCAAACTTTATTTTATTTAGTATTTATTATTTTTATAATTAATAGATATTAAATAAGATAAATTTTAATTATTTTTAACTATTTTTTTGTTATTAAATATTTTTAAATATTTAATTGTTTTTAGTGACACATAATACAATACACTGTTTAATTTTTCAATTTGCAGTGTAAAATAACTTTTTATTAATTATTATATTGTTGTAGTTATTCTCTTCCCTTTGTTTAATTTACTCAAATGAATAAATTTTAAGAAAGAATGATTAATTTAATTTTTATACCCAATTAGTATGAATTTTTTTTATACATATAATTAATTATATGATGTAACAAGAACAAAAATAACTTATTTTTAAAATTTATTATTTAAAAAATATTTAAATACATAAGCTTAACAAAAATATTTAAAAACTAATAAAAAATTAAATGATTTTGTTTTATATTTTTTATTATTAAAATAATTAGATAATATTAAATATAATAATTGTATAATCATAAATAATATATACATAAAATCATAAATATTAAATTAAATAAAAATAATTATAAATTATTATATTTTTAATATTACAGTATATTTAATTAGACGATCGTCTAAATTTTTTTATTTTATTAATATATTAAAATTAAACTCTTAATTTATCACAAGAGAATAATGGTAGAAGATGGAATATGTTAAAAGAAAATTTTTTTTAACAATATAAATAATAAACTCTAAAATTTGTCTAAAAAAATAAAAACATACTACATTATCAAATTATTCACCTAAATAACTATCCATCTGCACGTCTAATAAATTAAACATACTATATATCAATTATTCATATTATTTAGTATTTTTGTTTGTTAGCTGTACTTTTCCTAAAAGAAAAGGATAAAAGTTTCCATGTTGAAAGCGGTAAATGGTATGTTTAGGTAAATCCAACATACTTTAAACAAAATGTGAGGTGATTAATAAAGAGCATGATTTGAGGTTTATCAAATCCGGGAAAAAATCAAAGAATGATAATAATAACATTATTGTGTATGAAAATAGAATATATCATAACAATAACATAACTACTCTCTACTGATCTGATTCTACTTCTCTTCTATATAAATCCCTGCCTTTCTTTCTTTCTTTCTTCATCCTCACAACAAAATACAAACTCTCATGGCCATGGAGCAACCCAAAGCAGCAACAACTCCGCCGCAACCACTGGTGGTCATGATGCCAACACAAGGCATGGGTCACCTCATCCCAATGATAGAGTTCGCCAAGCGCCTCGTGCGCCACCGCGACAACCTCCGTGTTAAGTTCATAATCCCCACCGACAGCGCACCCACCAAGACCCAAAACGCCGTCCTCCGATCGCTCCCCTCCGCCATTTCCCACACCTTCCTCCCACCCGTTTCACTCTCCGACTACCCCTTCGAAACCACCAAAATTGAAACCATCATGGCTCTCACCATCCTCCGCTCCTTTCCTTCCCTTCGCTCCGCCCTCCACGACCTCATCACCTCCAACTCCTCCCTCGTCGTTTCCGCCTTTGTCGTCGACCTCTTCGGCACCGACGCCTTCGACGTCGCCGCAGAATTCAACATTCCCCGCTACATCTTCTACCCTTCAACCGCCACGTGTCTCTCCTTCTTCCTCAACCTCCCAAAATTCGACCAGAGCGTCCAGTGCGAGTTCAGAGAACTGGCCGAACCCATCAAGATCCCCGGCTGCGTCCCCATTCACGGCAGGGACCTGCTGGACCCGGTTCAGGACCGCAGCAACGACGCATACAAGTGGGTCCTACACATCGTCACGCGCTACAGAGAAGCCGACGGAATCATACAAAACAGCTTCATGGAGCTCGAACCGGGTCCCGTCAAGGAGCTCTTAAAAGACGAACCGGGAAGGCCCCCGTTTTACCCTGTCGGACCACTGGTCAACCTTGAGTGCGGTCGAACCGGCGTGGAGGGGGAGGAGAATTCAGAGTGTCTTAAGTGGTTAGATGAGCAACCAGCCGGGAGTGTCTTATTTGTCTCATTTGGCAGCGGTGGGACCCTCTCTAGTGCACAAATTGATGAGCTGGCACATGGCTTGGAAATGAGCGAACAGAGATTCTTGTGGGTCGTTAGAAGCCCAAACGATAAAGTGGCCAACGCATCTTATTTTAGTGCTGCCTCTCAAGCGGATCCTCTCGCTTTCTTACCCAAAGGGTTCCTTGAGAGGACCAAAGGCAGGGGATTCGTGGTGCTATCATGGGCACCACAGCCCCAAATCTTAGCCCATGAGTCCACTGGTGGGTTCCTCTCTCACTGTGGCTGGAACTCTACCCTAGAGAGTGTAGTGAATGGGGTGCCGTTTATTGCGTGGCCGCTCTTTGCGGAGCAGAAGATGAATGCGGTGTTGCTTGCCGAGGAGGCTAAAGTGGCTCTGAGGCCCAAGGTCTCCGAGAATGGCTTGGTGGAGAGGGCGGAGATTGCGAGCGTGGTTAAATGCCTGATGGAAGGTGAGGAAGGGAAGAAGCTTCGATATCGGATGAAGGATTTGAAGGAAGGAGCTGAAAGAGCTCTTTCTGAAAATGGATCTTCAACCAATCATATTTCTCACCTTGCTCTTAAGTGGAGTAATTATTATAAAACAAAAACAACTGCTCTGCCAAATTAAGTAACAATTATGTAGCTAAGCTGCCTTAATTATTATTTATTAGCTAAATTATTATCTCCATTTACACTCCATTTTCGTACTGTTTTTCTTCTTTGTAATATACTTCTCTAGTCCACCCGCCGGCCAATTATAATTAATAAAGCCGCTGTATTTAATTTGGGTATGGAATCACTTTGTTTATTTCCATCTTTTTACTATATAGTTTGAAAAAATGATATGAATGAACATTAAATAATTAAAGTAACAAATGGGGTAGTTAACTTTGTGTATATATTCATTCGGTAATATTAAAAAAACAAAAAATAAAATAAAATTTATCTTAAATAAGACAAATTTTACTTATTTTTTATTAATTTTTTTTTGCTACTACACATTTTCCATATTTATTATATAATACCAGTATGAAACTTGAAAGTTGAAACCCTTGTGTGGCTTTTATCTGAACGACAACGACCATGGATAATGGAAATATAATGTGGATGGGATCCACTTGGGCAGAAAATTCACAACACCACAATAATAAAGTTGGTTGATACGTATAAAGTGAGTGCCTCTCATTATTATTATTATTATTATTATTATTATTATTATTATTATTTAGAACAAGTCCATTTTCGAATGTGAGAAATATATAGAACCCTCTATTATATGTACGAGTTTCAACGGGAAAAATGATTTTGATAAGGAAATGGTGGTTAACTCCAACCACTTTCTCTCAAACGGTGAAGGAAGCATTGTGACATTAAACCTAAATAAAATTAATCAATAATTAAACATACATATCCATTGATAAGGCAAACCCCGGAATTCAGAATGTTGGGTTATTATTCACGAGATTTACTTATTTGCATTTCATATACTGTTGTCATCCAATGCGATACGCAATCCAAACCAATGACGTTGGAAGCAGTTAGCCTAAGGAAGAATAGTATCCATAATCCACATTGACCAATAAAATTAAATGTTTGATTCTAGCTAGCTAGCTTATACTAATTAATTAACACAAGCTAATTACTCATATAAAAATATCGTTATACAAAGAAGGTAGTCGAAAATTATTAAATAATTTTGTGTTTGTTTAAATTTCGTAAAATAACATATATTAACATTTTAATTATTTTTTATATAAAATTTTATGTAATTAGCCGTCTTAATATAACGTATTGTTTTTTTTTTAATTATAATAATTCCGTGTCGTGTTTCAAATGGCCGATTGTTTGTTGCAACGATAAGTGACATATGCTTACACCACCATCAAAATATGCGAATCACGTGTGATCTTTTATACTTTACCAGTTTTTCTCTCAACAGCTAAAAATTAAATAGTGATACGATACAAAATATGATATGATATAACACATATAAATATATAAATTTAAAATTTTTATAAGATATAAAGATACAATATATATATATATATATATATATATATATATATATAATATAAAATATTTTTAGATAATTATAATAATATTTTAATATTTTATTAATATAAAATATAAATTAATATTTTAATTATTTTTAATATTTTTTAATTATATGAAATATTTAAAATATTTTTTATTTTAATAATTAATAATATATACTATTTTTAAACTTATTTTAAGAACATATGTTAAGAATAAAATTAAACACATTAATTTATTATGGTATTTAGGTGTACTCAAGCGTGTCTAAAAATTTTTTTTTTTTATTAAGATACGATTGGACACAGAAAATACGCGTATCGAACGAGTGTTGTGTCCAAAATATGTTTGACACACGGACACGGCAAATTAGAAAAGTGTCAGTGCTTCATAAGTCAACAATTTTAATTGCTACAAAAGTTGAAATTAAATAATGGTGTATAAATAATGGGAAATTCTACTGTCTAATTTGTCTAAGAAGTGAAAATGTGGATCTCATCTTTTATACTTGTGTCGAACAGTTAAAAAAATTAGGGTTAAGTACGATTTTGTCCCTAACATAGAGGCCGAAAATTTATTTTGTCC
Source organism: Arachis stenosperma (assembly GCF_014773155.1). NCBI lineage: Eukaryota > Viridiplantae > Streptophyta > Magnoliopsida > Fabales > Fabaceae > Arachis > Arachis stenosperma. Next base: position 2,914,232 of record NC_080382.1, on the reverse strand, counting down.
TTGATCTTTTTTTCGCTATAAAATGGTCCCTAAGGTTTCAGTTTATCTAAAAATCGTCATTCGGACGAAAATGCCCTTCGCTCATCTTTCCCAAAATGCAAAAATAGAAGCAGAATGCAGAAGCAGAAAGCAGAAGTAGTGAAACAACAACAACAATGAAACAACAACAATTAGAAGAACAACACCAACAACCACAATGAATAATGAAATCAAAACAACAACAAAAGCAAAACCAGAAGCAGAGAGAAGAGGAGGGGCTGCGGCGGTAAACTGCAAATCGCTAGGAGAGGAGAGATGCGGTGGTGGCAGATCGCGTGGAAAGGGCTGAGACAGTGGTGGCGACGCCGCAAATTGCAATGAGAACGGAGAGGAAGCAGCAGTGGTGACAGCGGCGTGGAGATTCCCCACTCTTTAGCCCAGGCGGCGGCGTGACGACCACCTTTCCACCCCCTCCCCCGCGACTCTCTTTCTTTCCCCCCTTTCTCTTTCTCCCCGCCCCCGTTCTCTTTCTCCCCCCCCCCCCCCCCCCCGCGTTCCATTTCTTTCTTTTTTTTAATTTTATTTTATAATTTTTTAATTAGGGGTAAAATGGTATTAAAAATAAAAAATTTAGTAGAAAGAACAATTTTAAAACAAACTGAAACTTTTGGGATTAGTTTATAGCAAAAAAAGGCCGAAGACAAAATAAATTTTTGGCCTCTACGTTAAGGATCAAAATCGTATTTAACCCAAAAAATTAATTAGGTAGTGATCCGTTAGCTTAGCTGTAACCCAGCCCAAATACACTTATAAATCGAATTAGAATGAAATATACAAAAGCGTGCTTTATTCAGTTACAAAGATTCTAGGCTATAATAGATATATTGGAAAACGTTCTCAAAGGATTCTCAAAATATCAGGACTACGAACAACTGCTATAGGGGAACAACTTTATAAATGCCAAACCCTAACTATGCAAGAATGTATGCTATTTCACTCTGAATTGCATTATACTCATCTTATCAGATTACCTTCTTACTGACTTGAGCGTTGGAGTGCCTTTATAGTACCCACCACCATCGTTTTTTGGAAACTAACGTATACCTCCTCCCAACCCAGTGGAGATAAGCTCAACTCTAAACAAGACGGGCTATACCTCTTCCCAGGCTTACCATACAGGAACATTTGGCGCCAACCGTGGGACCAATTTGTTTTTAAGTTAAACCCCACCATCATCTTTTCTACCCCTTTTTTCACTTCTTTTTTGCAAGTCACAACCTATGACAGAAGAGCAAAGTAACCCTCCTCCTCCTTCCACTCAAGCCGAGCTTCTGGCTATCAATGAGTCCTTACGGGCAGAAGTCCAACACATGACCGAGCTAATAAACTAGAAGCAAAACAGCCACGTGATGAGGAAGAACAGAAAAACCCTGCCAACGATGACAATGATGAAGACCATATTGCAAAAACCAAAACTACGGTGATAGCAACCCCAAAGCCATCAATAAAGAGAACCAATCCATTTTCAAAGGAAGTTATGAACTTTCAAATGCCAAAGAACTTCACTCTACTGATGACCCTAAAACCCTGTAAGGGGATTGGCGACCCTAACATCCATGTTACTAAATTCTACTCAATGATGTTCATGAACCGTACATCTGGCCTAATACTTTGTCAAACATTTCCAACCTTCATAGATGGTGCTGCCTTGGTATGGTTTTTTAGTTTATCTACAGGTTCTATATCGAGCTTTGATGAGTTGGCCGACCTCTTCATCAATAACTTCACAGTTTCCAAGATCTATGTTCACAACTCAGACTATCTCAGCACCATAAAACAAGGATAACATGAAAGTCTCAAAGACTACATGACAAAGTTCACTGAAGTTGCCATGGAAATACCTAACCTGAATCAGGAAGTCCACTTGCATGCAATAAAATGTAGGCTCCAACATGGAAAATTTTAAGAAACTATAGCAGCGATGAAGCCAAAGATACTGACCGAGTTCAGAGAAAGAGCAACAAGCCAAATTAAAATAAAAGAACTTCGACAAATTCGAAGAGCAGAAAGACCTAACCCTAGCAGAGAGGAAGAAAAATGAATAAACATTCAAACAATAAGGCGAATCAAAAGCCATTCAAACTAGCACCGAAGTTTGACACATATACTCTATTCAACACAAAAAGAGAAGACATCATTTAAGATATCTTGCACTCTAAATTGATTAAGGCACCAAACAAAGCGGGAACTTACCAAGACCAACGATATGTGGATAAATCAAAATACTATACTTTTCATCAGAAGTATGGCCATACCATGGATGCTTGTGTTATAGCAAAGGACCTCTTCGAGAAACTATCCCGCTAGGGCCTGTTAGACAAATACATAGTTAGTCAAGGACAGTGGCTAAACACAACAGATGTTGGCCAATATTCAAACTCAAATGACAATTATAGAGACAAAGGAAAAAAGATAAACGAAAACCCTAATCAACATCATGACATTATTAATTGTATTTCTAGTGGTTTTGCAGGTAGAGGATGCAGTAACTCTGCCAGAAAGAGGTCGTATAGAGCCATGATGTTAGTGACTGAGTCCGAACCGACCTTAACCATTGACGTGGATATCCCAGAGATCACATTCAAACCTTCAGACTTCAAAACGATGAATAAAAATTTTGACGACCCTATAGTTATATCACTTCAGGTCGGAGATATTAGTGAAAAAGTCCTTTTAGATCCGGGCAGTAGTGCAATTGTACTGTTCTATTCTACATATCAAAAAATGAAGCTAAGTGACAAAGCCATACAACCATCAATAGGAGAACTGGTAGGTTTCTCAAGTGAGCATGTTCTAATACAAGGTTATATATGGTTACAAACAACCTTAGGTCAATATCCTAATTGTAAAATGTAATATCCTACCATACAGAACTTTACGTACGCTTATATTCGTAAATCAGAGATGGTGAAGTATTACAACCTTTAAAAGACAAAAATGCATACATAGACATATATGAAAAGGCGTTTTAACTAGAACAAATTTCAAGTGCAGAACAAAAGTAACACATAATGTCATCATAGCGTTGTTCTACACTTAATTTCACAACTTAAATGATTATTTAATTGATAATATTTTAATTATTTTTTAAATTATATATTGTATAAATATAGTTGGTCTTTTTTATATTGTATAACTATATGCTACTTCTGATTCTGAAAAATTTTAAGTTTTAACTTCTATACTACTTTGGAGGTCTAACTTTATAATAACTTTTCCAACATCCAAAATTTCGATAATAATTTTTTACATGTTAAAGAATTAAAAGATAATTTTTATTAAAATTTTAGAAATTATTTATTATTTGATTTTAAATATATAAATTTAATCACTTAAAAGAATTTATAAATTTGTAAAGATATAAATTTTCTAAATTTAAACTAAAACACAATTTAAATTTTTATTTTTATTCGTTTTAATATTTTTATATTTTATTTAAATTCAGATAAAAATATTTTTATTGATATTTATATTTTAAATTAATAAATAATAAATAAATTGTTAATTTGTGCATAAAATAACATAAATCGAATCAATTATACATAAAATACTATTTGTATAATATATTTATGATAAATTAAATTAACTTTAATTTATATGTAAATAATATAAATCGAATCAATTTGATTTGATTTATATAAAAGTGTTTAAGATATAATGTGTAATCAATTATTAATTTTATCAATTTTTCACTTTGAAATATCTTAATTCATTTTAATTAATTAGTACTTTGATTTGTTTTCTTAGTTTCATCGATCATCATTTTTCAAAAAGCGAAATGCTTTATCCGATTTTTCATATTTGAAGTCTACTTTTCCAAAAAATAAATAAATAAAAGGAGCAAAGAAGAAAGCAACATCAATATCATCATCTAAGCCTTTCCATCCATAAATTCACACATTATTAGTTAAAAGTGGGAGAGGAAAAGGAAGAAAACAACAAAATCACCGCCTAAAAAATCCACCTTATAAATGTGTAGACTGTAGATATATAGTACAAACAACACACGTTGTGAATGTCGGGAAGACCGGCCCCCCATGCATGCCAGATTTTCTTAAATCCACACATCAATTATCATCTATGCCACATATATTGATATTGATGTCAAATATTAATCATATGTTTGCCTTATGCATAACTCCATATGTAAATAGAACTTCCTTCAATAAAGGGAGATGGAAAAATTGCACTTGTTCATTCAAAACGGTAACGTGTGTCACGTGTGAGTTGTGACCCTTCCGTGGTGTACAATAATTCTTATTTATTACTATCACCTACCATCGTGCATGCATGACTGCATCTTAAGCTGTTTTCTAATTTGTTTATATACTAAAACAATTCAATGCATTAACACATAGTTGCGGATATGACAAAAATAAGTTTACAGCAAACTAGAGACATGAAAGTTGAGTACAAAATTGAAACTTCACCCTTCTTTAATATATAATTGTACAAATTAATCTTATGAGTTTTTGGTAAACTTAGAAAGAAAATGAAAAAGCTAAAGAAACAACTACTTTGTGAATTGTGATCCTGATATTGGCTAGTTTTTTTATATGGAACAATATGGTATTTTTGTTGAAAATAGAATTATTTAGTGTAATTACAAGAGGTAAATTTTGTAGGTAGAGAATTAACATACAGGATGCGTGTTGGATACATGTCATTATCCTGACAGTACAGAGTACGGGTTAGACATGTGTCATTATCCTAGCAACATGCAGGATACGTGTTGGACACATGTCAACATTTTAGCCACATATATCTAAATGGGATTATTTAGTGTAATTAGGGGTGGCAAAATGGGTCAAGTCCATCGGGCTGATCCGCTAAATTCACTAAAAAAGGCGGGTCGAACTAGGATTTGGAGCCCGCCAAACCCGCACCACCAAATTGGCGGGTTTTGGCGGGGCGGGACGGGCCGAAATTTTTTATTTTTTATTTTTTTATTAAATAAAAGAGTGATTACTATTATAAAATAAATAATTATAAAATTTTTAAACACTTTTTTTATTTTTTGTTTTTATTCTTTTTTTAGTTATTAACTTTATTTATTTTATTTTACAATTTCGTATATATGCTCAAATTATGTGACTTGTTTTTTAAAATAAAGATGATTCTATTGACAAATGTTATTTTGAACAATTTTATTGAAGTTAAAAATAAAAAAAATAGTAAAAAATTATATTATAATTTGACTATTTTTATTTGTATTTGATTTTTTAATTATTATGTTTTTGTTAATTTTAATGAATTTTATTTTAAAAAAAAAATAGTCAAACGGGCTAGCCCGCCAACCCGCCAATCCGCCATAAACGGAGCGGATTAGCATTTTGAACCCATTTTAGTTGGCAGGGCGGACCGGTATGCCCCATTTATGAAGCGGGCCTGGGCGGGGCGGGGCGGAGCGGCCCCCTTTGCCACCCCTAAGTGTAATTATAGGTAGGTAAATTTTATAGTTGGAAAGTTAACACGCAAAATGTGTATTTGACACATATCATCGTTCTGACGACACGCAGAATACGTGTTAGACACGTGTCATCATCCTAGCAACACGTAGAATGCGTGTGTGTTAGACACTTTTTTATACTTCTACAATACCGTAATACACTTTAAATAACAATATTTAATCAAAACACTGTTTTTATTTTGGTATTAAAAATAATTTCTGCCTGGTATTAACTATATTATAATGTTATTAATATAATAAGAGGACGAACAATTTCATCCAAAAAAAGAGAAATGCGTGAAAATTACTATATTCATCCAATCAAATGAATGTTAACATCTTCCTTTAATAAAGAGTTAAAAACCCGGAAAATAATCGCTAATGTATGTATTGTAGAAAATTCATATGTTTGAAAAAAAAATTAAAGAATTCTAACAAATATCTTTAACCAGACAAAATAAAATAAATAGAGAGAAAAAAAATACAAAATAAAATAAATGAAGAGAACAACTAATGGTGCAAAAACAAAACCTGGACTGAAGCTGTCTTTGAAGTCAAATCCAAAATTGCGTGCCTCTGATGGCATTCACGGTTGGTGCACACGTGTGCGAGGGGTCCTGATTCTTCAAGCCATGTCCCATCCCCAAAGCTTGAGGACAAATATTTAATTTTTTAGAAGAGTTGTTAACAAGTATTTGTTGATGTTATTATAAGAAGAAAATTATTATCCAAAATATAAAATAAAGGTCAATATTTAAGTTTTTTTATGCATTTAATATATTAAAATTTAAAAATTAAAAAAATTACTTTTTATTATCTTAGTTAAAGAATTAAATATGATTTTAGTCCTTAAGGTATAGGTCAAAAAAATTTTTTGTCTCCAATTTTTTTTACATACAAAATGATCCCTAAAATTTAACTTGATTTTAAAATTATCTTTAACGTTTAACTTGGTTTTAAATTTTTTGTGGTGAAAGCAGAGATAGAGGTAGATCGTGGACAGCTTCTTCTTCTTCTCTTTCCCTTTTGTAGGAGCAGAAACACTCTTATTCTCTTATTTATTTTTTTTAAATTCTATACTTTTTTGTTATGGCTAATTTGATTCAAAATTTTAAGATTTAAGCAAAAAAAAAAAAACGATTTTAAAACTTAGTTTTAAACCTTAAGAATGATTTTGCATACAAAAAATGTTGGAGACAAAAAAAATTTCAACCTATACCTAAAAAACCAAAAACGTAGTTAACCCTTAATATTCTTATAATACTTTTTAATTAAACTTTTTTCATTTGTCAAAAGGAGAAATATTTAAGGACTGGACTGTGATTCTCTAAAAACCAAAAACTGCATTAGTAATGGATTAGCTGAAGAGGTTGTTTTTTTATTTCCTTTCTTTGGGTCTTGAGCTCGATTTTGTTTGAAGACACCTAAATGGGCTTTGCATAATGGGCCATATGCGGCCCATCATTTTAACGACTTTAACAATGTTGAATGAAGTTGATAAAAAGAAATACATTGAATAAGGCGCTAAAGAAAATGCACAACCCCCCTCCCCCCAAAACCAAAAATGTACATCTCGCAATGAAAATGACGAAATGACGAAATGGATATGGCTAAAAAGTTTAAAGTTCTGATTTTTTACTTTCTTTTTTCTTCTTTAATCTTCAAATACAAAGTCTCCTAACTTAGTTGAGTTAGTTTCTTATTAAAATAATCCCTATAAAATTTAGGTTCAAATTTCATTACAGAATAAAAAAAGAATGTCATGCGTTGCATGCAGATCATATCTCATTTCCAGTTCTAAAAGGTGTCATCTCAATTTTTTCTCATGTCATTACTACTTTGTTTTTTTTTTTTTTTAATTGAAACCACGTCATTACTTTGTACCAAATTATTGGGTATAAAAAAAGAGAGCAAATTAAACGATGAAACCGTATAGATACCAGGCTAAGTACGCGGGGGCCTATGAAATAGTGAGAGAAGAGAGGCGAAGAAAAAAGAATGAAGAATCTCAAAATGATGAGCAATTACAATGCAACTAACATATACACTTAATTGTAAACTAACCCTGTTTAGTTCTAATTACTTTTTTACTAAAGTGTAACAACTTTCTTTGAAAAAATAAAATCAATTTTGATGATTAAAATACTTCGTTTGAATTAAAAGAAATATCAAATTTTAAAAAAGGATCATTTTTATTGTGATAAACTAAAAATTAATTTTAATTTGTCTACAAGTTAATGATGATGCAAGTTGATTATAAAGGTGTGGATACATCTCTTTAGCATGATGCGTTTTGACGAGTGAGTGTGCATGGCTTCGGCTATCATTCCTAAAGTCAAAGGCAAAATCGTGAGGCCTTATGTGCCAAAGTGGATAATATCATACTAGCGGGTGGTTTGAGATGTTACAAAAGGATATTCTTTTGATGGACATAAATAACAAACAATTTTTCATATCTAGAAATGTAACGTTTTATGAAAATTTCTTTCCATACGGGAATAATCAGTTTCTCATCAATTTGAATATGTTTCCAATTCTAATCAAGACACTAAACATATATTACATAATTATGATCTTATAAATGTCTTTGATAGCAGCACATTATTTTTTCATACCTTAGATTTACATCTCATTCAACATACATTGCCAAAATACTTCTTCCAACATAATTGATGTTCAACAACAGCCAACCTTACCCATTTCTTTGGGATTACCAGCAACACCAGCATCATGTACTACACCATCATATGATTAAAATCCATCTAATCCCCAACCCACTGATATTAATCCACCTCCTTCGCTAAGAATATCTCTTAGAGAAAGAACCAAGCCAAGATACCTTGATGATTATGAATGTATGCAAATCACTGTCTCTGATAGCATGATCCAATCATCAATCACAAAAAAGGTATCCTCTTTCTAATTACTTGAGTTACAATTCTCTGTCACAATCACACAAAGCACTTTTCATTACAATTTTCACAAATCCGAAGCCAAAGAACTATGAGTAGGCTATTCTGAGTGATTGTTGGCGGAAAGCAATCAAAGCTGAGCTTGAAGCATTAGAGAAAAGCAAGACCTGGAAACTTACCACTCTACCGAAAGGGAATCATGCAATCGGATGTAAATGAGTTTTTAAAACCAAGTATAACTCTAATGAGTTGCCCCCTGGTTTAAATGCACAGCTAGGAATGGTTTGCAAGTTGGAACGATCCTTATATGGCCTTAAGCAAGCAAGTCACCAGTGGAACTCTAAGTTATGCTCGGTCTTGATTGCTTCAGGTTACTCACAATCAAAGGCAGATCATTCCTTTTTCACCAAATCTTCTCCAACAGGTTTCACTTCTATTCTTGTTTATGTCGATGATTTGGTTCTAGCGGGAGATGACATAGAAGAGATCTAACGTGTGAAGGTGAACTTCAACACTTTGTTCAAAATCAAAGATTCAGGCGAACTAAAATTGTTTTTGGGCATGAAAGTTGTAAGGAGTAAAAGGGGAATAACTTTGTATCAAAAGAAGTATACTTTTGATCTCCTAAAAGAGTATGAATTATTAGATTCAAAACCAGCCAGCACACCTATGAATTATTCAATTCATCTCTCAAAGTCATCAGGAACATTATTGAATGATGCTAAGTCATATAGAAGACTCATTGGAAGGTTGACATACCTCACTAATACCAGGCCTTGACATAAGCTGTTAGCAAGTTAAGTCAATTTCTAGATTGTTCCACAGATGAGCAATTCAAAGCAGCCTTACATGTGTTGAAGTATTTAAAAGGAGTTCCTCAAAAAGGATTACTTTTTGAGTCTATTTGTGACTTGTCCCTCTGTGGTTTCTCAGATTCTGATTGGGGTACCTGTCCGGATATCCGAATATCAGTGATCGGATATTGCTTCTTTTTTGAAAGATCTTTGGTGTCTTAGAAAAGTAAAAAACAGCAAATAGTTGCTCGATCATCTTCGAAGGCAGAATATCGAGCAATGGCTCTTGCAACTTGTGAAAAAATTTGGCTTATGTACATCTTGAATGACTTCAAAATCAAGTTATCAGGCCCTATGACATTATTTTGTGATAACCAATCTACTAGATATATTGCGACTAACCCAGTGTTTCATGAAAAGACGAAACACATTGAGATTAATTGTCACAAAGTTAGAGAAAATGTTCAAGACAGTTTTTTAAAGCTCATGCCAATTCCATCAAAAGAACAACTTGCTGATGTCCTTACAAAGGCACTTCCACCTGGTCCTTTTGAAGAAATGTAGTAAGATTGGAATGTATAATTTGTACATTCCCAGGAAGGCTATTAATGTGTGAATACTACTAGTACTTTTAGGGAGGCTATTATTGGGTATTAGTACTTCCAAGAAAGTTATTATTGGGTATTGTGTGACACTAATAAATTACAGTTATATAATAGAATATGAAAAGGTAGCTAGTATAATTTTTCTTTTTTCTTCTTCTTTTTTTAGCTATATATAACTATACCTTTTGTGTCTGTAAAATAATGATTTTTTACTAATGTAATAGACACATTTTTCTATTCTTTAGCTTGTTTTTCACTAAAAAATCTAAAATTCAGAATAAATTTCATCAAGAACACTTACACAATAATAGTAACAACTAAGAAAGATCATGTAAGCATTATTTGATGTCCCAAATCCTTGCATGGTTTCATAAGTTCCACACTTACATTTATGGTATTGAAACTTTACTTTTATTTTCCCACTTGCATTACTACTCGAATCTATCATATTCTTTTTCTAGCCACAATGTGTGTGAGGTTAAAGATTATTCTGGATCACTCTTAGTTGTTGTTTGTGTTGAGATTCAAAAAGAGAGAGAGAGAGAGTGAGAGATAATTCAAAATACATATTTTGGAAAAATAACTATTTGTACCCATGAACTTTACGAACGTTGACAAAAGTACTCATTAAAGAAGGAAACTAAAGTTGTATCCATCAAAGATGGATTCTGTACGACAAAAGTACCCAAATCCAAAATTTATGTTGATTTTCTAATAAAATTCCAAAATTACCCCACCATTATCTTCAACCCCTCCTCTCTTCTTTCTCAAATCTCAAACACCTCCATTGCCTAAAAACCCTAATCTCAATACTTAAAAATTTCAAATTATCATTTTCTCAACCCTAATCTCAATTCCTATTTTAGCAAATTTCAACTCTCTTTTTATTCTTTTCATCAATTTTACCACTTGTTTGGGATAAGAAGAGACAAAGAACAACAACACAAACAAGAAAATTCAAACTATGGAGACCCAGAAGCATAAAATTCTCTTCATCTTCTTCTACTACTTCTTCTGCTCAGAGAAATTCAAGTAATTCTAGAGTTTTATGTCACAATCCAGCTACCATTTCACCAAACATTTCTCCAGATGAAGCAGCTTGGTTGCAATCTTTCTACAATAAGACAGAGAAGGAGCAGAACAAGCATGCCATTGCTGTTGCTGCTGCTACTGCAGCTGATGCTGTTGTGGCAGCAACACAAGCTGCAGTTAAGTGGTTAGGCTCACCAGCCATGGAAGAGGTACCATGTTTGGTGCTGGACATGAGATTTGTGGTAAAATTGATGAAAAGAATAAATAGAGGGTTGAAATTTGTTGAAAGGGGTATTGAGATTAGGATTGGGAAAATGATAATTTAGAATTTTTAGGTATTGAGATTAGGGTTTTTAGGCAATGGAAGTGTTTGAGATTTGAGAAAAAAGAAAGAAGGGGTTGAAGATAATGGTGGGGGTAATTCTGGAATTTTATTAAAAAGTCAACATAAATTTTGGATTTGGGTACTTTTGTCGTACGGAATCCATCTTTAATGGGTACAACGTTAGTTTCCTTCTTTAATAGGTACTTTTGTCAGCGTTCGTAAAGTTTATGGATACAAATAGTTGTTTTTTCTACATATTTTTTTTTCAATGAGAATGACATCGTTTTAATGAGTGGGCAAGATTTAGTAATCCCAATAAATAAGTATCTATCTACGTAAAATATATTTAAGTTATGTTATTAGATTAATGTTATATGTCAATTTTTTTCGTTAACTTTAAACAAAAAAAATTACGAAAAGATCTAAAAATTTATCTATTTTTAAAAAGAACAGAAATCGAAAAGAGTGTTTATTTTTATATAAATTTTATATTACAGCTCGCACACTCCAAAAATATTTCTTAAAAAGCTTAATAGATAACTAATCAAGTGCACACTCTAACAAGCTGTTATAAATAGTAGCTGTGAGTTGGCAGCCTATATCAACTGACAACTAACATAGTAACATGGTGTTTGGCAGTTTTTGTTTTGTTTTTTCTTCTTTTTTTTTTCTTCTATGTTTGGCTGTGTTTATGAAAGGTGATATGTATTTACTAATTCAATGAGACGTAAATTTTAATAACATACTAACATATAAAGACATATAAAATATTTATATTCAGTGTCTTATAAAAAAAATTAGAATATAAATATTAAATATATTTTAATTTTTTTATTATTTTTTCTCTTCAAAATTTTTACAATTCTATTTTCTATTCTTTTTATTCAATAACAACATATTGCTGTTAAGAGTAAAATTGGTTTTTAACTAGAAATATATTTTTATGTTTTATTAATGTCTTAATAACTAAGCAAATTACATATAATTAGGTATGTGTGTTTCTGTATGCGTTTCGAAACAATAATTAAACCCAATCTAAAATAACATATATACTATTTCACATGTATTTCATCGTGCTCCTGACGTTACTTAGCTTTCTCGTTCAGCAGCGGCTTCGGATTATATAGATATAGAGTTAATAGTAAAATGAGTTTTTAAAAGATAAGATATTTTTTAAATTTATTTTCGAAAGATTTTTTTAATTAAATTGATCTTTTAAAGATTATGAATTAGTCATATCTATCCTTCAGTTACTTCACTCATAATTTTCATCAACGATTGATGATGTGAAATGTTAACTGATAACATACATGAGACATAATATGTTCAATTCGACGTTGACTAAATATGTTTATAAATATCTATCAATTTAGTCACTAGATTATATTAAAAATAAAATTTTTGTAATTGAAAAAAATAATTAAATTAATAAATTTTCATAAACATATTTAGTTAATATTTAATTAGACATATCATATATTATATATGTTATCAATTAATATTTTACAACATTAATCTTTAAAAAAAAATTTTAATGAAATAACTGAAAAACAAATATAATTAATTAATTTATAATTTTTGAAAGACTAATTTAATTAAAAAAAAAATTTAAAAATAAATTTAAAAAATATCTTATCTTTTAAAAAATAATTTAACTATTAACTATATATATATATATATATATATATATATATATATATATATATATAAAAGACTTTCATTTTTACTAATGTACTTGATTGGTAAGCTGGTATACAGTAAATAATAGTCATTTAGATACTAATAAAAAAATATATAGAAGCGGTTGAGAACTTGAGATGTTAGGGAAAATAACTAAAGTGCATTTTAGAAAATTCAGAATATGGTGTGTAATGGATCTATCTTGTCGGTTGTAGATGGATGTTGTAGGAAAATTTTGTGTATATGGATTGTACTGTTGTAGCGTTAATGGCTTATAAATAGCTCTTGGTTAAGCTAGCTTAATTGTGTTAGGACTTAGAACTAATGCTCTATTATAGATCTCTTTTTCGAAAAAAAAAGGGGCTTCATAGGGATGTAATTTTGTCACTAGACTAGTATAGTGGTTTAATTTAAATTTTGTGATGAAATATATATTAGTGTTTAAATTAAGAAAATAGTTAGAATATATATGTCTAATTAAACTGGGAATAACTTAGTTAATAACTAGAATATAGTTAGAATACGTGGCCTACCTGAACGAAGACAACATTATATGAATATATAAACTCGGAATAACTTAGTTAATAACTAGAAACTAAAACTAAAACTGAAAGTCTAAGTGTCCAACTATCAATACTTGGAAGCCAACAAAAAAGAAAAGTCGTCGAATTCCCGTGGCCTGAGATTAGGGAACTGCCAGAAAATCCAAGACTGCAGTAGCTGGAGGAGCCTGCCAAGTTTGTCATATTTCTATTGGCAACCCGATACATGCATTGATATAGCCATGCCAACGCTGCTGAACCTCAATTATAAGTGCCCATCTCGTCAAGCTTCGCCACAAAGGGCAACCACCGTATATGAATCCGATTTCCACTCTTGTCACCAAACAACTGAGTGGATAGCAACATCATAATGTACGCAAGTGCATATATGCGTACGGTGGTCTCAGTCGCATCAGCCGGCAGAACCCTGAATCTCTCATAGAACTAGGTGAAGTGGACTTAAATTGCTTTACCATATTCGGCGGGGCAAGCTCACCAAATAATTCTTGAAACCACTCTTAAGCGAGTCTGCTATCATCCACCAGCTTCTCAAAATCTGTAAACTGCTTTACAATTGGTTTGGCTCCAAGAGGTACGGTTTAAGTTTCATTTAATTACCGTGTGGTGTGATGAGAATTTATTGACTAGGTGCCCCTAGGATTAAGTTTGGATTGTGTAAATGGTTGGTACTAATATGTATAGTTGATATGTAATATAAGTTAATCATTGGGATGAGAATTGTGTGAATTTGTATGTTTGGTGTGTTGAGAATTTGATGAATTGGGTAATGAATATTAGTTTGTGGAATATGCATTTAAATTGTGAATTTGTGCCAGAGATCGGAAAGAGGTAAGGAAGGTAAGTGATGTGTGTATTGTGTGATGTCATATGAGATTGAATGAAATTGTGATCGTTGTTGTTTGGTTACAATGGATTGTATGGATTATTTGGTTATTGGTTTTAAGAAAGGAATTGATGTCTTTATTGACAATGCATGTGAGTTGTATATGATGATATGGATTTATACGTATTGGGGGTTGATGGAATTGGTATTGTTGGAACTTGAGATGTGGAATGAAATATATGGTATGGTATTTTGTTTGAAATTGAGTTATTTGATTGAGATTGGTCAAAATGGTGGATTGGTGGATTGTGAATTTAATGAGAATGTTAAAAATATGAGTTGAGGAGGCTTGATGTTGATTTTGATAAGTTTTGGTTGGTTTTGAAAAGATTTGAAATTGATTTGTGTTGAAAATTTAGTTTTTGTTAGTTTTTATGAAAGTTGTGATTTTGGTCTACTTTGATGGAGCATAACTTGGTCTCCAAATCCCCATTTTGTATCAAACTTATTCAGAAATGAAATTGGATCCGATATGTTTATGTCGTTTGAAGAACGGGTTGAAAATGATTTGAAACGAAAAAGTTATGCCCGTCAGAAGTTTGGGGTTTGAAAATGCAATCCTGCAGCTTTTTAGACTTAGTAAAATTTTTGGTAAAACGTACTCTGACGTGCACGCATGGCCGACGCGCACGCGTCACTCACGATATTTACTCTCTCACGCGAGCGCCTGGCCGACACGTACGCGTCGCTGTATTGATGCAAGTGCGTGTTATAAATTCCAAAGAGTTGTGATGGTAGCGTGCCGGTTTTGTACGAGGAGCACAAAACGCATCCACGCGGACGCGTAACTGATGCGCACGCGTCACCCTACCTCTCTACTTTCAACGCGTGCGCATGGGTAACGCTTACGCGTCACCCGCTTTTCTCTGCTTCCCATGCGTGCGCGTGGGCAACGCGCACGCGTGTCTCCTTTTCCAGCAAAAATTGATTTTTGAGTTTTTAAAGCCGAATTTCAGACTTTTAAACCTCTATTTTCATCCTTTAAGTCCTAAATTTGTATAGTATGCCTAGTAATGAGAAGAGGCTAGGAAATGTGATAACTTGTTGATGAAGAAAGACTTGGAGTAATTAATTGTGATTGAGGAAGTATAGAAATGATGGTTTGAAAATGAATGTGACGTGTGACTCCGGTTAGTAGGCAGTGGCGTTGTCCACTTGCTCCAGGTATGAGATGGGAAAGGAGAATTATGATAAATGAGTTTAATTATGAAGTTATGAATGAATATGTATTTGTGATACTTGGGTAGTAGCAAGGGTCGTGGTTCGTCCCGCTTGCTCCGGGTCATTGTTTGAGAATTGGTAATAATGAAGAGTGATTAGAATGAATATGTAATTGTGATACCTGGGTAGTAGCAAAGGTTGTGGTTCGTCCCGCTTGCTCCGGGTCATTGTTTGAGAATTGGTAATAATGAATAGTGATTATGAATGAATATGTATTTGTGATACCTGGGTAGTAGTAAGGGTCGTGGTTCGTCCCGCTTGCTCCGGGTCATTGTTTGAGAATTGGTAATAATGAAGAGTGATTGTGAATGAATGTGATAAATGAATAATGATGGAAAATGTTTGAATGTGAGTATGCTTGTGTTTTCTCTCTGGTTGTAAGGATGACAGGGCACCGATACCCTCTAAGGGTGACGGGGCACATATACTCTCTAATGGTGACAGGACACGTATTCCCTCTAATAATATTAATGCGCAACAAAGAGACTGTGCCCGGGTTAGCTACCAGACACGTCGGATTAGCTTGATAATCGACAGATGATATCATCAGCCATAGGGCAGGAATACATCATTTGTATATATTTGAATTGTTTGAGTTTGCCTATTTGCTTTGGATTGCTATATCATATATGCTATGTTACCTGATTATGTGCTACCGGTTCTACTTGTACCTTTTTGTGTATTACTTGCCTGTATTGCTTGTGTTTGTACAACTGAGAGGCCCTTCATGCTGGTGTCGGTTGACGCTGAGGGCGGTTCTTAATGAGATGAGTTGATGATGTAATTGAATAATGATGATGATTATTAAATGAAGTAATTGAGCTCCCTGGGTAGACGCAGTGAAGTGATTTCACTTGCTCCAGGTAAGGATATGAGGTAATGATATAGAATTGCCGAGACAGAATAGTTGGAGATGGTTTTGTTTATAATTCTGGTTGTGAATTGTCGGAGAGTTAGAAAGTTTGGAAGCATGAGGAAGATGAATTAGATTTAGCATTCCCTTATGGCAGTTGCCTATTCATGGATTAGCGAGAACATATGATGAATACTTGGCGAAAGGAAGTGTAGGATGCTTAGTGAATTTTTATTACAATGCATTGTATTTATTTGACACTTTTACCATACTGGGAACCCATGGGTCGGGGATTCTCATTCCATATATATCTCTTGTTTTTCAGATACAGGTCCAGGTGCTCAGAAGTGAGCTGTGGTTCATCTGAGAGACGACGAAGATCTTTATATTCTCTACTTTATATTTTGCTTAGAATTTCTCCATCTTTAATTTGAAAAGCTTATATTATGTATTAAAATCTTTTGAACTTGCCTATAGAGGCTCTTATGTTTCTTTTGGGAGAGATTAGGAGATTCTGTTGTCAACTTTTTTCATACTGTACTCTAGCCGGCCTAAACTTTGCGGGTCGTGACTAGTGGCTACTTACTTATGTTATATATCTATATAATGTCATTCTCTTACTCTCCTTTATGCCTTTATCTGTGTATCACCTTCGACTTCACGCTTTATCTTCTAGTTGTCGATGCGTGAGTGATACGACTTCGCGATTTTATTTTTACTATTTTCAGGTTTCTCGATTAATACCCATTTCAATTACACTTATAAACTATGTATTAAAAATCCACCTTGAGAGTCGTACCACCTTATTATTATTGACTTATGACTCGAGCATAAGGATTTGAATATTAGTGTGTTACACAATTGGTATCCAACATCTTGTAGCGTGATGGTGAACTCCTCGAATGACTTATGAAAGGTGTGCGCCTCAAGACGCCACCTCTCAATGAATGTGCTTACTAGGGACTCATTTATCCAGAACCACCTCGTGTTCAGTCTCGCTATGTGGTACAAACCAGCCCTCTCCAAATAGGGTATGATCCTGTCATGTAAAGGCATGTTCTGTTGCCTCCAAACACTATAAATACACCTACTTGGCTGTAGCATGTGAGAGAAATAACCAAACAAAATGAAATTCCATTACTAACAAGTTTAAACCATAGATTATAGACGAAAACAAACATTACAAGTATCTTGCCTATCCAATCTTAACTAACATTTCAGATATAGTTTAGTTACCATCATTTTTCAAACTAATTTTACTAAGTTTAAAATAATAAAACTTAAACTTAAGACTCAAATCTTTAATTTAAAATAATCAAATACTAAACTTATAATTTTAAAATTTGAATCTTAAATTTAAAAAACTAAACTACAAAACTTATAATTTTAAAATTTAAGAATATAAAATACCACCAGTAGGTTCTATTTAAAAAATTTAATCTTTAAATTTTAAACCCTAAACAACTAAAACTATAATATTAAAATTTAAACTTACATATTTAATAAAAACTAAAATTTTAAATCTTAGTTTTCAAATACGATACTTAAACAACAACCTTACAAGCCTTACAATTTAAACCCTATATCTCAAATACAAGAAGATCACCATTCTACTTAAACATTTGATCCCACCTTTAAATTTTACGTCTTAAGTTTGAAATCCTAAATTGGTCAATCCTAAATTATGTATTCTAACTACTGCACTCGAATACTACATTTTATGTTATATGAAATTCAATAAGTAAAATAAAATAAACTTACCTCTTCGTTGATACTGTCGGCAATGTGCGCAACGCCGTTGAACCGATAAAGGCTGCGTTCGTCCGCCATAGTCCCGCGCCCAACAAAATCCGAATGATCAAATCTTCTAAGTACGAAGAACTTTGTCTTTCTCACCATAATTTTCTCTTTTCCTCTCTCTAAAACATTTCTTTCTCTCTCTAAAAAGTTGAAAACTGGTGCAAATTGAATAATCCGCAACTTCCTCTCGCGTATTTATACTAAAGCATAAATCGCTAGACTCTTGTTGCAGTTTATGCACATTTGACCAAATTCACAAAAAACTACAAAACTCCTCCTACGATTGTATAAATTCGTAAAAGGATCCCGCTAGGGAGACAATAGACTATTTGTACAATGTGTACAATGGACTATTGAGTTACAAAATAACATTCCCCATATTATATAGAATAACCATTTCCGAAAAATTAAACTGATTTTGGGGTTCACCAATGATCGAACTCTTGATCTTTCGGAACTAGTGCTCTAATACCATGTCATGATACCACTCATCCCAAAAACTTGTGGAAAAAGGTAACATTAATGATTATATCTCTAATACTCCATAAACCTCCATTATACACATTATATAAATATTTCATTAGCTCCTCGTACTTTTCCTTCGTAAAAAATACATTTGCATATACAATATATAAAAGTTATAATCAGATAAATTTGACTTCCAATTAATTTATTTTGTTTATTTGCCTTTTTTTTAGTTATATATATATATATATATATATATATATATATATATATATATATATACCGTAAAATTCACTCGGATAAGCGGTATTATTAAACCAGACAAAGCAACAAGCAATAAAGCCAAAAACAGATAAAGCACATAAACTATAAGACAAATAAGTTTCTCCGGACCATACAAGTGCACGCCGAGCCCACGCAAAAGGTTTGGTTAAAATATGCCAAATTCCACCAAGTATACAAATCGAACCCAACCATACATGCCCCCAATTATATCTTCTAAATCGTCCACACTAACAATCCATCCCTCTCCTCCAAAAGGTGATTTTAGTATATATATATATATATCAACGTTATATTGAAGATGAGACAAGAATGGTTACCTAGGTTCTCCATTTCTGGCTGTACTACCCGATTAATTAAAAGATATATGTTGTAGCTACTAGCTCCCTCGCTTAGACGCTGGCTATAATAATCTATACCCATTTGATCATATTGTTGAATTTCAATTTCTTTGGGTTAATGTAATCTTTCATACTAATCAATTTGGATTAGTTTAATAATTAGTTTATTAATTTATTTAAATATTAAAAATTTAAATTCTATTTTATACGTACAATAATTTATTAATTAATAATAAATTTATAAATAAAATTTTAATTTACAATAAATTAATTTTTTAACTGTCAAACTAAAAAATAACATAGATAATCAAAATAAATAATCTTCCATATCGGACGGACAATAAAATAAAAAGTCTTCCTTATGTCATCCACAATTTTGTCTCAATATATTTTCTCCAACTTGATTTTAGTATTGTGAAGATATAACTGGATTCAAATGCAGGAAAAGTAAAAGAAACGACTTTGCTTTTATATATATATCATGTTAGTTTTATACTAAAATAAGTCATAATGATAAGATACATATTAAAATATATAAATGAGATACTAGAAATATGGTTAAATTATATATATATATATATTATATAATTTTATTATATATCTAAGTATATTTTTTGTCAACTAAATTTAATTAAATTGGTCAAAATATAAAAAAATTACTCATCCGATCCATGTACGTATAAATTACACTTTTTTTACGTGAAAAAAAAAAATTAACTATACTATGATATAAAAATATCTTAATTTTAACATTGAAATTTTTCATAATTCTTGATTTGATGTTGTAGTTCTTTTTGTTTTGCTTTTTTTTTCGTGTAGAATTTTTGTATTTTTCCTTCTAAAATTTTTATATTTATTATAAAAAAACAAAAAAAATTGTAAATTTCCTTCATTTATTTATTATTATTATTATTATTATTTTTTATTAAAAAGTGAAATAAGAAAAATTATGAAAGTGTGAAATAAGAAAAACTATAAAAATAAAGAAGAAGAGTACGTTGTTGTTTGAAAAAATTATAAAATAAAAAAATAATACAAAAATTTTTTAAAGGTAAATTTTATCGCACCGCTATAAGATCGGCTATGCTGTATGGTACGGAGTGTTGGACGGCTAAAGGGGAGCACGAACAATAAGCTGAGTGTGGCAGAGATGAAGATGTTGAGATGGATGAGTGGTCATACACGATTAGATAAAATAAGGAATGAAGATATAAGGGAGATAGTTGGAGTAGCACCCATTATGGAAAAGATGGTTGAATCGCGTCTCAGGTTGTTTGGACATGTGAGAAGAAGACTGATAGAAGATTCAGTCAGTAAGGTGGATTAGATGGAAGATGGACAAAGGACGAAAGGCAGAGGAAGACCTAAGAAGACCATCCATGAGGTGGTCAAACGAGATCTACATGTAAACGATCTCTCTGTAGACATGATATATGACAGAACACAATGGCATTATTTGATTCGTGTAACCGACTCCACTTAATGAGACAAGACTTTGTTGTTGTTGTTGACATTGAAATTTCTTAATCGTGAGAGAAAATTTTTAGCCAAAATTTCTCAATATTCTAGCCTTGATACAAGAGTCTCTTAACAAGAATTTATTTGGCTTTTTTTTGTTCTTATTTTTTATGTTATGTTTTTTTTCTTTTTTTTTTGTTCTTTTTTAAGAGAGAGATTAAAAAAAACAGAATAGTTTTTGTTCTTTTTTGAGAGAGAAATTAAAAAAAGAAAACAGAATAAAAAAGAGTAAGATGATGATGATGCAGGTATGTATGTTGATGATGAAGAAGAAAAGAAATTAAAGGAGAAAAAGAAAAAAGACGATACAGAATGTATACGTAAAATTCAGTTATTTACAATTTTGTTTCAGTTGAAATAAAGTATTACGTGAATTTGAGATGTATGATTTTAATTTAATTGAACTCTTTTATGTAAAAATCTTGACTGTGTATTTTTTTTAATATATTTATACACAAATATATAATAATTAATTTAGTGGCTAATTTTCAATATATATATATATATTATAATTTGAGTGGTAGTATTAATTTAATTTGGATATCTACAAATTATTAGGGATGAAAGAAGGTAAAGTATGCCAACGAGTAATAGCTCAAATGACATAGACTACCTATACTCAATTAAGAGATTGTGGGTTGGAGTCTTCTAATAAGTAATAGCTCAAATGACATAGTCTTCCCATACTCAATTAAGAGATTGCGGGTTCAGGTCTCCTATCTTTGATAAAAAAAAAAAGAAAAGAAAGAAGGTAAAGTATATCTATTTTATTCCTAAAATTTTTAGAACCATTTTAAAAATATAATTTTACTCTTCTAACTTTATATCCTGCCTCCCAATTTTTTAGAACAAAATTTAACAATTTTAAATGTATAAAGTTATTATATATTATAGAATTTTATTTTTTATTTTAAAAAATAAAATAAATAATTGTTTTATATAAATAAATAAACTATTAAACTCAAAAACAAATAACAATATTTACATTGAAAAAGTATTATCGTCAATCACTTTTCACTTTTCGATTAAATAAAATTTTAAATCTTTAAATATTTAAACTTCTTTTTTTTTTCTCTTTCTAATTTTTTTAATTTTTACACTTATTATAATATAAAAATATATAACAACATTAATATCTAATTAGATATTAAAAAAATTCTTCTATATTGCCATATATACATGAAAGTAAATTATTTCAAAATTTATTTATATTTTTATGATATTAAAATTATAATATATTAAATAAATTCTTAAAATGAATATATTTTTTATATTTTATTTACGAATATATTTTAAATGCATATATCAAAATTATCAAAATAATTAACTTATTTATATTATTTTATAATATAACTTTTTATGATATAAAAAATAAAAATATAATTTATTATCACAATAATACACAACAAATATAATAAAATAAACTAGTTAAAAATATAGATAATTTTTATATTTTATCAAATTCAAAATAATTTTTTTTATAAAAACTAAGATAATTTTTTTTTATATAATAAGTACTTATTAATTTTTTTAATTAAAAAATATTAATTATTAATTATATAATATTTTAATTTTTAACACATTTTCTACCAAAATTTTAGTTCCGTCCCTACCTATGTTCCGCTTCATCCAACCCCACCCAACTCCATCATCTTGATGCTATCACCCACGCGCGTTTTAATTAAGTTTAAACTTTTAAGTTTGTATTTGAGGTTGGAGATGATAAATGGTAGTTTGATAATATTGATAACGTATAAGCAACGGTAAAATTAAAAAAAAGGACTAATATTTAAAAAAATACGATAAAATAGAATTGATTAGAAATTGACTAATATTAAATTATTTTAAAAATTTTAGAAATAAAAAATATTTTTACTCCCTTAAAAAACTGTAATATTAATTAATTGTCATCGCATAAAAAACTAAAAGTGGTAGAAATAAAGGACTGAGTGAATTAGTCTCGATGAAATAAATATAATACATTATACACAATATTGAAAAAAGTAGATAGTGATGGTTCCGACCTTTCTAAAACACTGCAGTAGTGGGTGGTAAGAGAAGAGGAGGAAAAAGATAGATAACGATGGAGAAGAAGAGGGAGTGGAAGGTATGCGTCACCGGCGGTGGCAGCTTCATTGGTTCTTACCTCGTTAACAAGCTTCTCCAAAAGGGCTACACTGTCCACGCAACCCTTAGAAGCTTAAGTATATATGATATGATTATAATTATTATGAAATCTTATTTATTTATTATTGGCATATCAGATCCATTATTTGTTGATTTCATATATATTGCAGAGGACGCAAAGACAGGCATTCTGAGAGGGTTTCCAGAGGCAAAAGAAAAGCTGGTGTTATTTGAGGCAGATTTGTACAGTCCACATCAATTTGAGGCTGCAATTCAAGGCTGTGACTTTGTCTTTCACCTTGCTACTCCCTACCAACATCAACCACACTCTAAGGTAGTTTCATCATCAATGCATTTAACCACACATGTTGTTAGGTAACCGTATTCAAAGATTGGGATTGACAGGGAATGATGGATTGGACTCATTAGTTACATTCCCAACATATGTTCATATTTTTTTTCTTTTAAATATTCTTATTTATAATTTGAGTAAGTACTAGTAAAAGAATTTATTATTTAAACAATTTAAAATTAGAATTCAAAATTTTTAATTCAAAATAAAAAATAATTTCAAAAAATTAGTTGATATTAGTGGATATAAAAATTTATTTCCTAATTAAACTCGTATGATTCTGTTCATTATAATCAAACATAATTATATATACAAAATATAATAACCAATTTGAATTGATTGAATAATTAGTTCACTCGTTCAGCTAGAGTAGAGTTCGAATCTCGACTTATAAAAGATCAACATTTTATATATTTTATATATTTTATGAATATGTATCTTAAAAGATGAAAATTCAGGTGAAGTGGACTTCACATGAAGTTGATATCTGAGAGTCGTTAAATGAAAATTTAATCAAATCAGTCAAATCATCTAACGACTCTCAAATAAGTCGACTGCACACTTGAGTTTTCACCATCTTAAAAAGTAATGTTGAAGTGATGATTGTAATTTGATTTGTACCTGGTAGCAGTATAAGGGTGTAGCTGAAGCTGCAACAGAAGGGGTAAAAAGCATAGTTGCGCAATGCATAAAAACAGGAACAGTTAGACGGCTGATTTACACAGCATCAGTTGTAGCTGCTTCTCCGCTGAAGGAGGATGGAAGTGGTTACAAACATTCCATGGACGAATCTTGTTGGACCCCTCTCAACGTTTCATTTCCAGGCAGCAATCTTCATAAGAGCTACACCGATGCGAAGACACTGGCTGAGAGGCAGTTACTGAGTTATGAAAATGGAAGAACAATGGAAGTTGTAAGCCTGGTTTGTGGGCTTGTGGGAGGGGACACTCTGCTCAGTGAAATTCCTTTGAGTGTGTCAATGCTAATCTCTCAGATAAAAGGCAATAATGATGAGTTCCTTTACCAATCTTTGAAATACTTAGAGGACTTGAATGGAAAAATTCCAATTGTTCATGTTGATGATGTCTGTGAAGCTCACATCTTCTGCTTAGAAACCCCATCCATCACTGGCAGATTCTTGCTTGCAAATTCCTTTGCTTCTTCATCTGATCTTGCAAGTTATTATTTCCAAAACTATCCGGAATTCCACTTCAACACCAAGTAATTAATATAAGTTTCTATTATCTATTCTCTAACATACATGAAACTCAACCCGTCGACTGCACCTGAAATTTCATGTGAATCATCTAACTGCTCTCAATATCAACTTCATGTGAAGTCGACTGGACCTGAGATTTCACCTATTCGAATAAAATTAATTAGTATTTCTTTATAAAATAATTTGGATTTGGATTCAGGTATCTCGAAGGAGAGAAACGAGAAATTGAATGGGGATCAAGGAAGCTTAGAGACAAAGGATTTGTGTACAAGTATGAACTGAATATGATATTGGATGATTGCATCAAATGCGCAAAACGGATGGACCAGCTTTGATCTACCCTAAACATTACACTCATATTTGTGTTATATGAAAATACGCAATATTAAATAAATATCTCTGTCCTTTTCCATTTGTATGTATTCTT
Source organism: Arachis stenosperma (assembly GCF_014773155.1). NCBI lineage: Eukaryota > Viridiplantae > Streptophyta > Magnoliopsida > Fabales > Fabaceae > Arachis > Arachis stenosperma. Next base: position 2,889,345 of record NC_080382.1, on the reverse strand, counting down.
CATCTTTGATTATACTAAGTGGTAGTTCTTTCGTTTGATTCATGTTTTCTGGAACGTCGTCTATGTGCTAGCCACTTGAAGCCGATTGAGATATTATCAATGTCCCCAAATAATTTAATTCATTCGGGTCACGCTTTCTTATAGAAATTACAAAAATACTATATTTCATTTTGTTTGTTATATATACTATACCTTTCATGGTCTTGCAATTTTGTTTAGTAGTAGTGTCTGCCTGGTAATTTACAATTTTACATAAAAAGAATGCCAGAAAGACTATTAAAATTTATTACATCAATATTTAAAATTATAAGATAAAGTATGTTATTGAATTATTAATAATAAAATTCTGATGGTTTAACATTTCTCCTTGCGTGCTACAGAAAGATTATAAATATTAGAAAACTTTGTAATCACAAAGTACCATTACCATTGGCGATTTCTGTATGTATGTACTTGTATACGTATTCGTGAGTTAAAGAGACAAAGACGAAGATGGAGAGAAGATGCAAGGTTTGCGTAACAGGAGCCACTGGTTACGTTGGTTCTTACCTGGTGAAGAAGCTTCTAGAGAAGGGTTACACCGTGCACGCCACTCTCAGAGATATCAGTACTTGTTTAATCTCATTACAAACAAATCTTCTTCTTCTTCTTCTGAATTCTGAGTTTCTCTTTAATTATTATTGCAGAGAATGAATCCAAGGTGGGGATTCTCAAGAACATTCCAGATTCCCAAGGGAAACTTTTCTTGTTCGAAGCTGATATTTACAACCCCGCTGACTTTGACCCTGCCATTCAGGGATGCGAGTTCGTCTTCCACGTGGCTACTCCCATGAACCATGAACCCGGTTCTTCTCAGTACAAGAACACGGTTGAAGCTGCACTTGCAGGCTCCAAAACCATCTTCATGTCTTGTCTCAGATCAGGGACTGTGAAGCGCTTAATCTACACAGCCTCTGTTGTCTCTTCTTCTCCCTTGAAGGAAGATGGAACTGCTTTCAAGGATTTCATCGACGAAACTTGCTGGACCCCTCTCAATGATTCTTTATCATATGTCTACCATGACCATTTTCATAAGGTTAGGGATTAAATCTAGAATTTAATTTTGATTTTTTTTTGTAAAACAGTTATACACGTGCATCTAATTAAGTAACGTGACGCTAGTAAAATCTTTTACATTGATTATATGAATAGTTATACAGAAGTAGTAATTGGATTGAATGGTTATGTAAAATATATTTTACACCGTATTAAAATTAAACTCTTAAATCTATCCTAATATGTTTGATTTGACTGTGGTAATTGGTGTTGCTATGAAGGACTACACTTATTCAAAGACACTAACAGAGAAAGAAATGTTGAGCTACAATAACAATGAAAACGGTTGTGGTGAATTAGAGGTGGTAACAATTCCATGTGGTCTTATTGGTGGGGACACCATTCAATCCTTTGCATCTGGTAGCATTGCACTTTGTCTTTCACTGATCACAGGAAATTCAGAGACCTACAAACCACTCAAGTTTTTAGAATCATTGCTGGGGAAAGTCCCTTTAGTGCATATTGATGATGTATGTGAAGCTCACATCTTGTGCATGGAAAATCCCTCAATGAAGGGAAGATTCTTGTGTGCAAGTTCCTATGTTTCAATAGCAGAGATTGCTGGTTATTACATTCAACATTATCCTGAATTCAATGTCAAGCAAGAGTATGTGACCTACCCTTATTATTTGCTTATTAATTTCAATTATGTCTTGATTAATTGAAAGTAATCTAAGTTGAGATCACATTACAGATACTTGGAGGGGAAGAAGGTGGATGTAAAGTGGGGTTCAACAAAGCTGTGTGAGAAGGGATTCGTCTACAAATATGACACCAAAATGATTCTGGATGATACCATTGAATGTGGTAGAAGGATTGGTTATCTCTAAACCTATCTTTGATTTGGTACACACGTTCTATTTTGCTGCAAACAAAAACAGAGTTATTTTTTTGGTCCCGGAAAGGAAATCATGTTGGCCAATGAAAAACATCTGCATCAAGGTGTTGAGGTTGTGTGATGTGTCAGTTTTATGGGGTTTTTTCTATGTTTAGCTCACATATATCACTAGTTGAAAAACTTATGTCTACGGATAATCATGATAGAGAAAGTATAAGGAACCAATGGAGTATCTGTACAATGTGTACAATGGGAGTATAGAGATGTTCGATTCAGTAGGATATTAGATGTTTATTATTCTGGTATCCGGATGATTATTTTGGATAATATGAATGTATTGTGTTTGAAAAATTAATAGTATTTTACTCTGAATGTTCATTTTTTAACTCATATTGGATCAAATAAATTGCTCATTGTACATATTGTACAAATACTCCATTGACTTCCTAACAAAATTCATCATGATGAGTAATCCCTAATAAATGTGCATTCATTACTGTGCTTTATAGTTTATACAGTAAATTGCCACATCTTTCTATCGGATTTGAATCCTCTAAAGTTTGAATTTTACTTTAAAGAGTAAAGTGTGATCTTCTACCCCTGAATAGTTTCTCTTTCATATTTATTCTTGGTCCCACCTATGAAATCAACGGTGAGAGATCACACTTTACTCTCTAAAATAAAATTCAAACGTTAGAGAATTCAAATCCCTTTCTATTAATGGAATGAATGAATATAATCTTAATTTAAATCAACAGAAAATTCTACTCTCCCCTAAAATATGTTGAAAACTTAAAATGATACTAATACCATTCAGTCAGTAAAAAAAAAATACACACATTTTCCTTTTATTTATAAAATATATACTCATCTCTTCTATAACTTTAAAAAATTTTTTTTTAGCTCATTTAGTTTTTTTTTTTAACTCTAGCTAATTAACGTTAACTTTACCTCTTTTTAAAAAAAGACTAAAATTATTTACAAACATATCCTTGAACAAAAATTTGTTAAAAAATATTTAGACAAATCCAATTTGATTAAAAAATAAATTTTTTGTTAAAAGATAATTTTGAAAAACACAATTTAAAAGAAAAAAAATTAACGTTAACTAGTTAGAGTTAACAGAAAATTTTGAAATGGATTAAAGAATAAATTTTCTAAAAGTTACAAGGTAAAAAAGTGTACATTTTACCGATAAAAGAAAAGGGAATATGATTTTAGTATCTTTTAAAGAAGGAGAATAAAATTTTCTCTAAAGTAATCATAGCTTACACTATAAAAAATACGTCGAATATCGTCGAATTTAGTGATGGATATTACCGGCGGATTTAGCGACGGACGTTATTGGCAGATTTAACGATGTATTTTTCAATGGTTACAAGTGAAATTTGACCCTCGAATAAGTTATCGTTGGAATTATTCCGTAACTAAATTAGACGGTAAGTAGAGGCGAAAAAATAAATTTTATTAGCGACTAATCACTACAACAAAGTTGCCAGATACAATCGGATTTACCGATGGAAGTCATGCGATGGTATAAACCTTGCCGAAAAATACTTACCATCAGATTTTTCTAGTCTGACGCTAATTTCCATCGAAATTAGTGGCATAATATAGTGGGTAGGATGACGAAATATGTAGAAAGTTATTGTCGATTAATCTGACGATAATGGCGCTATGTTGCACATTTTTGTGCCGCTTTACCATCGGATTAATCTGACGGTAATTCCAATGGAACGTTTTTTGGAGCTTTTTTTAAAGAAAATTTGTTGGCTTTTACCGATGGTAATGCCGATGGAAATAAATTTTTATTTTTAAGCTGATGACAAACATAATTGAACCAGTGCTTTAAACTTGAAGTAAAATATCAAACAAACAACGTAAAAATATGGAATAATATATGATAATTAATATATCCGAAACAATGTTAATTACAATACGTTCTTTTCAATATTTGGAAAATAATATACATATAATAGAACTATATTTACATTAACCCTATTTAGATTCATCATCTTCTTCCTCTGGTTCAGTATCCTCCTCTTCTGAGTTAGTTTCCTAATCATTAAACTCGTCTTCCTTTTCTTCATCCATGTTGACTCGTCTTCTTCTTCAAGATCATTGTCCTATTGTGGTAGTGCGTCATCCTGTAATCTAAGGTCAATGATATCATCATCTGTAACAGCATAGCTACGGATAATTGGCTCAGTGGTATCAACCACCATTTTTGAAGGGGTTGGGTCATCAATCAGGTAAGGTTCCTGATCCTCTGTTTTATCATCAGACTCGATGCGGTATCTTGGCTTAGTCTTAACCACAACTACCCAACTAGACTTTCATGAACCCGGATAAGGCAAAAAGTATACATGTTGTACATTTTGAGGTAGAATAAAAGGATCGTAGTTCTTATATTTCCTGGTTACATTAACTTCAGTGATATCGTAGTCCTTGTGCTTTCGTATTCCTTGTCGTGAACTTGGATCATACTATTCACATTTAAATACGCACACCTTGTACGTAGTGCGACAGAAATACTCTAACTCAATTATATTGTGCAACACACCAAACTAATCAGAGTAACTCCCGCCTGAATCCCCACGAACCCAAACTCCAGTGTTATCGATTTTCTTCTCTGTCGACCACTATAAAGTATGGAACCGATATCCATTAACAGTATACATAGGGTAGCTAGTACCCTTATTCATTGGGCCCCAACTAAGTGTAACTAGTTTCAAATCTATTGTGTCACGTAGATGCATGCTGGCGTATTCTCTAAACTAATGTGAAAAGTTGTTCAATAAGGTATTAGAATTTGTCTCTTGGAATAACCTATATGATAGAATAGGATAAAGAAGTTAGAATGTTACTAATTGCAATATTTATGAGGACTTAATAGACTCACATAAGATACGGTAAAATTTGGTCACAGTTAAGCAATACATGCAGATGTGTAACACTAATTTCTTTCTGCTCTAATTAGTAGTCACTGTCCGCACCCATTGTAGCTCCTTTTAAGACAAAGATTGGGTATGTTATTCCACCCGAAGATGATTCTCCCCTCTCATCGTTCCTTGCAATCCTTGTTCTACGTGAGTTAACATGAGGATAAAAATAGAATAAACGAAATGTGAATGTTTCCTTAGCTAGGAATACTTCACAGATGCTGCTGTCCTCAATTCGAGTTCTGTTTTTCATGGTGCGCTTGAATGAACCAATCATCCTCTCAAATGGGTACATCTATCGAAATTATACCGGCCCACATAGTAGTGCTTTTAATAGTAAGTAGACTGTTAAGTGTTCCATAACGTCAAAAAAGAATAATGGAAATGTTCTTGTCCATTAACGCTAAGTTTGGTAGTATATAACTCTTTAAAGAACTCACTTATTTTATTCATAAAATGTATAATTGATCTTATTATTTATTACTTCTATTTTTAAAGTGTTAATGCATTAAATACATTTTGAAGGAGAGAGAGAAAAAGGAAGAAATTTAAATTATTGTTTTTTGGAATAGATTCTTCAATTTTTTTTTTAATTTGAGAATGTAAAATATGAATTTTAATCCTTTATTTTTAATGTTTTTTTATATTTTTTTTGTTTTACTTATAAAATATACGGTGAGAAATCACACTTTATCTTTTCAAATGAGAAAAAAGTTGAAAGGATCCAAACTACCTGTCTTTTGGAATTTTAGATTTCTTATTCTTATCCAACTTAAGTTGGTTGAATGGTTAACTCACTCGTTCGTTAACAAAGTGTCGAAAGTTCAAATCATGCCTTATGTATGCAATAACCCATTAGGCAACGGTAGACTTTAAATGAAATTCAAATTCGTAACAAATTAATCCTTAACATGTTGTACTTAAAAAATACCGTGTGAAAACGAAAAAATTCCTCATTCATAATAAATAAATTTCTGTTAAAACCTCTTCAACCTTGAAATTCTTCCTAATACCTATCTAAGCATCTTATTTTGCTATTAAAAATTGAAAATATTCTCTCAAATTATTTTTTCTCCTTTAATTATCCCATCTAGACACACTCTAAAAGATAAAAACTAGAGGATAATTTAGTTTTGCTATTTAGTTGTGGATAATATATAGTTTTTCAATTTATGCAACAGTACATTGTAAATCTACTGATTACTGAATTAGTAGTTGTGAGAGAGATAAAATTATTTAACTGTTGTATGATTACCATTTGTCCAAATGTTGGTCGCATTTGCTTGGTAAGATGTTGATCATAAATGCAAAAGTATTTGAGGCAAAAATTCCATCCATTTCACATATGAACCAAATTACAAGGGAAGTGAGAAAAATGCACAAGTACACTGCCAATATAAAAATGAAAAAGAAAAAGAAAAAGAAAGTGTTGTCTAAACTGGGAACATCACAGGGTGACTTCATTTCCTTTGATTGATCAACATCACTTATGATGTCCATCGTCTTCCTACAAACTCAAAACAGTTACTATGTGCATGTTTGGACAAGCTTATTTTAGCTTCAAAATTCAAAATCAAAAGCTTTTGAAATAGCTCTTGAAAAAAAAGAAAAAGAAAAAAAAAAAGAGAAATTAGTATTTCCCTTTTGAAAAGAAGCTGTACCAAAACATGCTCTATGTTGTTTCTTACACTCTAAACTATGTATGCAAATTTCATGAAGAGGAAATTTCCGTTGTGTTGGAAGGGAATATGGTGTCGAAATCCAGTTTATCAAGCAGCATATCGAAATCCATGATTGGAGAATTGGTTACTGAGGTTGGAGCTGAAAGTATCTCAGTTATATCAGATTCTGAGGCTTGGACTATTCCATTATTATTGCTGCTTCCAAATTGGCATGGTGATAAACAGAAAAGGTCTGATTCTGAAGTTGATGGTGATATGAAAGATGCTATATCAGAGGAAAAGCTTTCCAAGAACATGGAATCAGATAACAACATGTCGTTATCACCGTTTTCGGATCCCATTGAAGGAGAAAGGTAGCAGAACCATGGGAAGATATCATCATCCTTGGTTGTGATGTTGGTGTTAGTGTCCAACTCAAGCTTTGCTTCAAAGTTGAAAATTTCCTCTTGGGTTTGTTCCATTTTCTCCTGCTTTTGAGGTTGGTTGTTTTGGAACTTGTGGAATTGGTTCTTCTCCAACACTGGCAACATTGTTTTTGATGGAAACGCTTTGTTGGAATGCTTAGATTGGGTGCACGTGTGTCTTCCTCTGTAGTTCACCTCAATCATTGTTGGGTCTTCATCTGATCTTTGAACTTGTTTTGTTGCAAGGCACCCTTGTACATTTCTGTATGTGCATCTGTAATATCCTCTGCAATGCAAAATCAATGGTTTCAGATTTTGGGGAATTCACAAAGGAATGCTCAAGGAAACAAATAAGAGAAAAGAAAGAAGAATTGTGAAGATTCTAACCTTGGGAACTTGGCTCCAAGAATATCCTTTTGTCCATATTTTCTCCAGCTATACCCATCATCCAAAGATCCCTCAAGTCCTGTTTTTGAACATACTTTCACTTTCTCTGTCCATTTGGGCATAGTCTTCCTGTAATTGGAGGTGGAATCAGACTCTAATTCAATTCAATCAATCTAGGAAACTCAAAAAGTAACTTGTTGAGATTAGTTACCTCTTCTTGAGGGGGGGTTTGTCCTTGAATTCTTCATCATTATCAATGAGGTCACTCCTTGAAGGGCTCCCATTTATAGAAGAAGAAGAAGAATGGGAATTAATGAGATTGGGAATGGTGGAGTCAGTGTTGAGCATGGTGAGGGCTTTCTCATAGGTGGAAAGTATCTTGTCAATTAAGATTTCTTTGGATGAAGAAGAAGAAGAAGAAGAGAGAAGATTGCATAGCTGCTTTGCTAGCTCCTTCCCTTGGATGAGTTCATTGATGAGACCATGTTCCCCATTCTCAGCATATTCCATTATGCTAATGCTGTGTTCAAAATATGCAAGAATGGAATAACACTAACACTTTCTGATGCACCTAAAATTAAGGCTGTGAGAAAATGAAAGAGTGATGAAGGTTATAAGGGGCTTGCTTAATGCTTAACGAAGGTGAGGCGAAAAGGGGGATATAAATAAGTGTGAAGTGTGAACATAGTTTTGACTGTCCAACCTCACTTAGTTTTCCTTTTCCACAAGCGTGGTCCCTCGATGTGGGACCATTAACATAAGAAATAGTAGTGCATAAAAGGAGAGTGATGACCATTTCAAATCAGAGCCAATGGGGAGGGCACACACGTAAGGAGTCAGCAACAACGTCGAAGGGGGATCGACTGAAATCTCTGACTTGCCAATAACAAATCCCTTCTTTTATTAACTTCATTCATTCGTTCATTCACTAAAAGTGATGATTAAACAGAAACAAAATGACGATGTTGTTAACGTAATCTGGCATCGTAATGCCTACGTTGATGTGGATACTTATCCGTTCCAATGGGACTGCTCTCGAGTCTTGAGTGTGACGCCCTTCCTCTAAATTCTTCAATTCACTATTTACTAACTTGGATGTGTACGGAATTCTTCATTTATTAAGGCCTTAGATCTATACATAGGTAGATACATACTGATATACAGTAAATATTTAAAACATAAACATGCACATGTGTTGTGCCATTTTTATTTAGTTTACAGGATAGCTCAGATGATGTTAATTTTGATACTGTAAATCAAACTACTTTTGTGAAAGATACCACTTAAGAACTACAAATAACATAAATAAATTAATTAAATTTTAAATTTATTCAATTATAATTTTTTAAAACAACAGACATATTTGTAATTTTTTAATTCTATGTAAATCGCTATAAAATAGTATGGATTATATGAAAAAAAATGTAAAGCAGAAATCGTTAGAAGGAGTAGCGATTTTTAAAGAATCTGTACTATACTATGATGCACGAACATTGACACTGAACACAACACCACACAGAACACACGGTATATATATAAAATATAAAGTATTTTTTAGATAAATTATAATAATATTTAGTATTTTATTGATATTGATATATAAATTTATTTTTTAATTATTTTTAATATTTTTAATTATATAAAGTATTTAAAATATTTTTTATTTTAAAATTAATAATATATATTACTTCTAAACTCATTTAAAAAATATATGCTAAGAATAAGACTGGACACGCTAACATGTGATGGTATTTAAGTGTGTCCAAATGTATTCGAAAATTTTTTTTTATTTTTTATTAAGACTAAATTAGACACAAAATATGCATGTCAAATATGTCTGATACGCTAAATAAAAAAAGTGTCCATACTTCATGCATAAACCGCTACTCGATATACATTATTGTTATCCAAATTTCTCAAATAAGTTAAGGTGGAGTGATTAAAAAGATCTAAATTAATCTATTATTAAAAAATTCTTAAAAAATGTGAAATTTAATAGTTAGACCTGTATCAATATTTTTTTTTACCAAAATTAAAGATAGTTATAATATAATTAATATTTGACCGCTGAAATAATAATATAATTATTTATCAAATAAGAAAACAAAAATATCATTAAACTAAGAATCGAAAGTACGTAGTCTTGCGTAGCGATGCATTATTTTATCTTCTTTTGATTTTTTATTTTGGCTAATTATATGATATTTATAAATTGATGTCTAATTTTGTCTAATTTATTTTTTATAACCAATTTTAAATTTTTAAAATTTATTTAATTTTATAATTTTTAAATTAAATATTAATTTTTAATTTTTTTAACAAATTAGATACTATTTTTTAAACACAATAGGTCAATAGCAATCATTTTTATTTACTTAAAAATAAAGAATACATTACTCTTTTATTTTAGACAATAATAAAAGTACAATATTCAACTGTTTGTTTTAAAAAAATTAATTTATTTTTAAAAATGGTCTTTAAAAATATGTTATTCTAAAATTTTTTAAATTTAGTTTATCCAAATAATTTATTCTTACAAAAAATTATTATGGTAAAATTTAAAAATTTTATTTTTATTTTAAAAGCAACAATAAATATGTATAAAAAATATATTTAAAATTATTTTTTAAAAATATTAAAAAATTATTTTCATTATCTTTTGAAAGTGTTTAAAAAAAGAATTTTATATTCTGTGAAATAAAAGAAATTTATAACTATAATCAATCGTACATAGTCGTGTAAAAAAATAGATAAATTTTATTGAATAATAATAAAAAATTTAAAATTTTTATTTATTAAAAAATATGTACAATTTTAAATTTTAATCCACTACAGGTGCATTGTAAGAAATTATGCTACCTATTATTTTTTCATAAATTGCTATATTGATTTATACATGATACATATTTTTCAAAAATCGCTAGACTTTCTAACTATTTTTGCTTTATAATTTTTTCACCCCACTATCCTGTAGACGTACAAGTTAAAAATTGTGATACTTTGTAGCAGTTTACATAAACTTAAAAATTTATAAATATATCTGTTATTTTAAAAAGTTATAATTAAATAAATTTTAAACTAATTCAATGTATTCAGATAATTTGCCCATTTATTTATTCTTGAATAATGTAAGTAGCAGTGGTAGAATTAAACCTTATTTTATATATATGGGGTTTTTTTGGTGACTTTATATATATGGGGTTGAAAATGCAAATGGGACACCACAAGGCAATTAATTAGGTGAATAGGACCGAGATTCATTCGTCGTTGAAGTTTTCCTGCCAGCGTATTATTTATTTATTTTTTTTTGGTCATGTTCCAGCGTATTCTAATACCGCGTTTTTGTACATCAACTTAATGATTGCTGAGCCCTGAATACTACACACATTTAAATCTTTTTATAAATTAAATTTAATTAAATTAAATAATAAAACTTAGAATAATATTATTTATAATTAATTTTTATTGATATTAGACTAATTTAATTAAATTTAATTAATAAAACTATATATATATATATATATATATATATATATATGAGTGAACACACGGGCCTATAATTGGAATCACAATATCACATTCTATAAAGGTCAGTGGGGATTCAATTTTAGGATTTTCTAATGTCTTAACATTATGTTCAAGAATATAAAAAAAAGGCTTAAGCTTATTATTTCTTTACATTCATTGTTGCTATACATTTTAATATTTTTTCAATAAAAGCTAATCTTCTTCTTAAGCATGACTACATCCTTAAAGAGTAGTGCACTTTTAGGTTTTAGCATAATTGGAACTGCATCAATCCACAACTATGGTAGAAAAAATAAATTGGGAAGAGTTTAAGATTATTGGGTGAGAAATTGGGATGCACTTATTATTGTGACCAAGAAAAGAAACCCTTTGTGAATTTACAATTACTTTTTACTTGAATAATGAAAACCCTAACAAAAATTACACCTAATTAATTTAAAATTTGATTTTCAAAATTAAAATTAATATTTTTTTAACTTATTATTTACGTTATTAAAAAAATGTTGTTTCTTATACTTTCTCTAATTATATTTTTAACCAAAAATATGTAAAAATTAAGAAGAGTAATGATTGAGAATCATAATTCATCATCTAGTTATTTTTTATATTTAAATAAACAAAAGTTCAAATATATATTATTATTATAAACATAAACAAATAAAAAATTCTTTTTTAAAAAACTTAAGAATGAAGGGTCCAATTCATGGCTAAAAAATTTTAATATGAATGTTAGAGGTGTGCTTTACCTGAAGATGGAGGTCTTTTTGTATATATACAGATGGGCGGATGTTGCAGGCAAGTAACGTACTGAGTCAGCATGCAACATGCAGGTAATATGTTGCAACGTGGCGCACATCCATTTAACATACAGGTAATATGTTAGGCTTTTTTTTTATACCTTCACAACTCTGTAAAACATTTCAAACACCCATGTTTAAATAAATTATTATTTTTTTTCATATCTAAAATAATTTCTGCCAATTCATTTTTCAATTAATTAAATACTTGTCAAAAGATTAAAACTTTCACAAATCCATTATATCTGGTAAAAATAAAACATGAAGGCGATGAAAATGTACGTATATATTGATTAATAATAATAATAAAAAATACGAAAAAGAAATGAGAAAAGGAAAGGGCGACAAAATTTCCATGAAATTGCGAGGTTATTCTTGGGAAAGGTGATGGCGACTCTTCTCTCTGAATCTATATTTACGCGTTTGGCTTCATGATTTCGCTTGTTCTTTTGAAAATATTTGTACGGTTAGGGAAATAAAAGTAAAAGGAATCTAGAAACTTTAGAAGCCGTTAAATAATCAGTTACCCTAATATTTTAGAGAGGGTAACCAAACGAGTAAGGAGTGGTCCCAATTCTAAGATAATGTTGAAAAAGGAGACAGCAGTAAACAAAGGGTTCAAATGCCGTGTCCTTTGTCCTTACTCCTTAACACCTTAACTACTAACGTGTTTCTTTGAATTTTCAATTGCGAATCTAGGGAAAACTCCCACTATATATCATATATGGTACACTCGTCTTTGTTAAAAACAAGAGGCTAAACTGGAGAAAGGATTTATATATTATTGAATGTATTTAAATTGTTTATTTAAGTTATGTAGAATAATACAATATAAAAGAGTATTTATAAGTACTAAAAGAATCGTAATAATAAAGACGTAATCTCCTATAATAAATATTTAAATATACTAAATAATATTAATTGATCCTAATTATATTTTAACACATCTGTGTCATAATAAATTAAAGATGGAAGGATAATTTTCATAATTCTATTTTTAGTGTCATAATATATATAAATTATTAATATTAATATTAGATAAAAGCTTACGTACACTTATTTTAATGTGAAATTGATAGTTAATAATTTTAATATGATAATTTAATTAAATATATTGAATTATTTAATGATTTTTAACAATTAATTTCATATATAAAATAATGTGAGTTTTCACCTTATTAATATTAGTATTAATATTATATTACGTGTACACTAAAATTAGTTATTAAAATTAATCACTAATATAAAATATATATTAAAATATAAATATATGTTAAAAATAAACCAAACTACATATGTATTTTAATTTATACCCAAATATATTAAAAAAAAAAGTAACCAGTTATAAAAGAGAACAATTAGATAGCACGCGTGCTAATTGTTGTATGTTGTTGGTTAGTGAATTCTGTAGCTACTGCTTTGAAACTGATGAGATGCTAACTAATAACCTACGGCCACGTTGACACACAAATTGTAAGAACGAAGAACTAGATCGGTTGAACTGAGGAAGTTGTTATCTTCGAATTTATTAATGATCATGCAGAAATTCATAGTAGTATATGGCTAGGCATAAGGTTTAGCCAAGAGGGACACTATATTTTGTCAATGACAGTAATATACATAGGAAAAGCGTAGATATATGTTTTGTATCAGACCCAAAGCCAGAAATTGAGATTCTAATGAAGAATTGACATGAATTCAAACTCAATGAAAATACCAAGAAGTCCTATCTCACGAGATTGAGAGAATATTTTATTCAAACCGCATGCACGGATTAATTTGTTGGCAATTTTTCGATATGTATTTGTTAGCACAATGTTCGACAATAATAAATAGTTCGACTATGATCATTTGACTTAAAGGTGAATCGACAATATGTAAGTTGAAATGTCATAATATCTGAGTTGTTCCACGAGAATGTAGGTCGAAGTATCCCAAAGATTGTTCTATAAGAGCAGTAGCACAAAGATTCGACTTATCATAGTAGGAGTCGAGTTGATATCTCCAAAAATTGAAATGAGTAATTACACGAAGATTTTATCTAGAAGCACTTTATAGAACGTGGAGCTTAAAGACCAAGGTAAGAAAAGATGTGGGACCACTACAACAAATAAGAGTTTTCGCAACGGTCGAAAACCGTTGCCATAGATCGAAAAACCATTCCTAAAACTTTAGGCAATGCTTTGGCAACGGTCTTTGACCTGTAGTATATGCGGCTGTTGCCAATGCTTTGGCAACGATTTTTGATATCCAATTGCTTGACACAAGCCTGCCACATAATTCCTTCCACAGGTATACTTTTCATGCAATGTCTTGATCCGAAAATAGTCAGAACTCCCAACCTTACTTGCAAAACACATCTATTTTCACTTTAATTTTCTTTCAATGCAAACAATTTTGCACCTCAACTTGTCATTTTTCTTAAACCTGATGTCCCTGCCATTTAATAGGGCATGTTCCTTGATAGCATCTTTAAACTGATTTAGTGATTTGAATTTTAATCCCACCTAAAATTCATACTCTCTACTCATCTCTGCCTCGTTGTATCTTAGAAACCTCTTCTTCTTTATCATGTCATCAGAATCTCTCTCGTAACTATCTATCTCCTCGGTTTCATATCCATCATAAATGTTCCCAATTTGCTCATCAACAACCTCTCCTAAACCTCCATCACTTTGAGCAACCCCAGTTGCAGGAACCTTTTCGTTCAGTGACCCATTGAATCCCCCGAAAGCATTTGATTATGGATCATTATCCTCCACATCAAACCCAAAGTGATCCGCGTGATCACCATGATTAGCATTATCATCAAATGCCTCTTCCTCGGTAGAAGGCTCTACCTCAGTGTCTACTTCAACCTCTAACAACCCGTTGTCACTGTCCTCACCTTCCTCTAGCACATAATCGATACCACTAGAAGTGATTTCAGTCCTTTTACCTTCTTTGACTCGTCAATAACGTACACCTCACAGTGCTTCATAGAACCAAACACCAATGACCTAGCCATTCTCATTGCATCCCCATCAGACTTCATTTCTCTAAGACCTGAGTTCAAATCTATCCCTAGTTCGTTATACCATAACTTGGCATATCCTTTAGACCCTAGTTTCTTTAGTTCTCTCACAATGTCTTGCAAATATCATTCATCAACATCAAAATGCAAATCATCTACAACCATTCCATCTAAATACTTTAACCCATGTTCGTTATCAACAAAATTTCTCTCGTGGTGGACCTTAATGGGAAAGTCTGAATTTTCTATAACTACATGAATAAACAAAAACTGCAACTACATAAATCTCTAAGAAACAACATGATATCCTATTCAAGCATTTTCAGAAATAAAAAATTCCAAACAAACAACCTATCAGAATCACACATGTATAAAACAAGAAAAATATTTCAGTGAATAAGAAGGATAAGCATTGTCTTATCTGGAAGTAGTAGAAACACCTTCAACGGAGAAGCGACACCGTCTACCAATGTTCCACTAGCAGAGTTGAGTTCGGTTGACTATGGTGTACTCAACGAAATGATGAACCAGAGAGGGAAGGGAAGAGAAAGGGTTTTGGTCTAAGTGTGACAACAAAAAATGATAAGGCTAGTTTTGTAATTACAAAATAGAAGGAAAGTGACAAGGTATATTCAATTTGGAAACAGAATATTCTATTAAACCAAATATTTTACTCATGGTAGGGACTTAATTGAAAAAAAATATTGGTTCAGAGACCCAATTGAAAGAAAAAAAAACTGTAGGGACCTAATTGAAAATTTAGCAAAACTATAGGGACCAACAGAGTAATCAAATATCATAACAACTATTTGTGCAATAAAGTAGGGTTCAGGTTCAGGTTCAGCCACACTCACTAAAATTAGGATTTAGGGTTTAACTACTCTAAACTAGCTAATGAATAAGTTACCCAAAGATAGTGCTGGCGCAGAGGACATTTCTGGCATAGTAGCAGCACATATGGTACAATGACGGTGATAATGACCAATTGGCAGGTTACATTATTAGTTTTTTTTATAATAAATTGCAAAAGAATAATAAGGAGAGGGAGGAAAACAACCTACCTGGAAGGAAGAAGGAGGGAGCTCCGGCAACACAAGAAGCAGTGGCTGCAGTGGCAGAAGTGACAAAAATGGCAGCGACAGAGCGACCAACGTGATGCAAAGAGTCCATGCGGTCTGTAGAGACTGTTGGTGGTGTCGGCGCTGTTAGAGAGGGTTGTCAGAGGTGGTTTGGGAGAGAGAAATGCAAAGAGAGAGGAGGTTTAGAGAGAGAGAGAGAGAGTGTGTATGTGGGTTTTTCGAAATGAGGGGAGAAGGCGCGCTATTCCAATTTAGGACAAATTTACTATTGGATTTACCGGCGAATAAATCCGACAGTAATACAGTATGCGTGACCAATACACAACATTCCATTAAATTGAGATTGAGTAGCTTTACCGGCAGATTTTGAATAAATTCGCTAGTAATTTCGACGGTAATGATCGCGTCAATTTTTTTCTTCAAATATTATTGGTAAATTTACCATAAAAAAATGGAATCCGACAGTAACTTTTTTATTTGACAAATTTATTACCAAATTTGTCGTTAAATCTATCGGTATTCAATATTTTTCTTATAATGATAATAGTAAGATTCTTTTTCTTTCCTTTATTGTTTTTAAGGTGATTAAATAATAATAATAATAATAATAATAATAATAATAATAATAATAGGTTTTAAGAACGAGAAATACTAGTAGGTCATCAGAATTTATTTGTTTTGACCATCATTCAGCTATCAACCAAATTCTTTTAGTCTAAAAAATTAACAACATACTTTATTCCGTACTTTTAAATATTGATAATTAATTGATGTTCAAAAATAACAAATTTTGATGGCCTTAACATTTCTCTTTAAGAATATGTTATAAGAGAAAAATCAACATTGACAATACTTATTAAAATTTAATTTAAATATAATTATTCTAAATAAATTTTAAAAAATCATGAAAAAGTTCATATGTGCTAATTTGTCCTTCGATAAGAATTAGCATTATTTTTAAAATTCTAAACTCAATTTTAAGATAATATAATTAAGAAAACTCAAACAAGAGAACACCCATTTATCACATTAATTATTCTAATAAAAATTCTTAAATAAGAGAATTCACCACAATCTATTAATTTATTCTATGAAAATTATCGTTATAGTTTTAAAATTTTAAATACAAAGTTTTATCATCAAAATAATCTTGAGAATACAAGTTTAAAAAGATAATACCAAATTAAAAACATTTAGAAAAATATATAATTTTTAATAAGCGTTTAAGTTTGTAATTTAAAAAGTGCATATATATTATTTTTTTAAAAATAATGATTGTTGCATTTGTACTTACTTGAAACCATATAAACACACAAATCCATGGTGGTAAGAATCGAATCAGATTGGTTGGTTTGACCGAAAAATTGATAAATTAAAATTTTAATCGGTTTGATTCAGTCTTTGAATTGCTTAAGGAATAAAACTGGTTAAAGTCGATAAGAATCGACCAAAGTTGGTGAAATTAGTTCAACCGAATTATTCAAGAGAAAATTCTAAAATTTTTGAAGATATAGTTTAAACTTGGATTTTTTTTTTTTGTGCCTACATGCTCTCCTTGCCACTAAAATATATATCACTTTTGAGAATGGTGTGTGAACTTACACTATCCGCAAGGCAGACATCTTCATTATATATCCTTGCCATTTTCTTCAAAGACAAATAATAATAATAAAATGAGTAGTATACACAGTTAAATTGAATACTTGATCAGAATTATTTTTCTAAAAAACACTATACATAAAAATAATGTCATATACTAAAATTTTATTTACATAGATACTTAACAGTCTCACACATTAAACTATTCCATCATTGATCAAATGACCAATATTTTCTTTAGGATCCTCAAAGAAATCAGATACATCATAATGAGTAGTGGAATTTTCAGCATTATTTGAAACAAAATTTGTTTCCTTTCCTTTGTCATCCTTTTTCAAAGATGCTTGGTAAAGATCGACTAGGTGCCCTAGGATACGATAGGTACGAGACCAATGGCCCTTTCCACCACAACGGAAACACTTATCCTCTGTTGATTTATTTTGCCCAATATTTCTTTCTTTATCCCACTTTTGGTGAGATCCTCTCTTTTGAACATAATTCCTTTTCCTTCCATAATTTTTCTTGCTATTAAAACCTTGTCATTTACCTCTTCTAGGGTAATTTGCCGCATTTACTTCAGGAAATGCGGCAGCGCCAGTTGGGCGCGCTTCATGATTTTTCAAGAGCAACTCATTGTTGCGTTCAGTAAAAAGAAGACAAGAAACTCATAATATTTTTTAAACTCTTTTTCTCGATACTGCTGCTGCAGAAGTACATTCGAGACATAGAAAGTTGAGAAAGTTTTCTCCAATATATCATGATCAGTTATCTTTTCCTCACATAATTTCATTCGTGAGGTGATTCGAAACATTGTAGAATTATATTATTCATTTATGGATTTAAAATCCTGTAGACGCAAGTGCGTCCATTCATATCGGGCTTGAGGAAGTATCACCGTTTTTTTATGATTGTACCTTTCTTTAAGGTCTTTCCAAAGATCTGCAAGATCTTTTAATGTGAGATATTCATTTTTCAATACTTCGTCAAGATGACGACGAAGAAAAATCATGACTTTGGCTTTATCCTTTTGAGATGCATTATTTTCAGCCTTAATGGTATCTCCAAGATCCATTGAATCAAGATGGATTTTAGCATCTAATATCCATGATAAATAATTGTTTCCAGATATATCAAGAGCATTGAATTCAAGATAAGAAAGTTTCGACATAATAAAAATTTGTTACTTGAGTATTTCTAAAAATTTGATCAGAGTCTCATGTTGATGATAACGTGTTGTAAAATAAATAAATAAATAAGGAAGAGATAACAAATATAGAATATGGAAATATAATTAGATAGTTCTAATAGTAATGTTTACTAAAATTACTATATTAATAGATATGTTTAATAATATTGTGGTAAAAAATATAAAAGAGAACAAGTTTAATCACCCGTGCCATGCACGTGATAAGATTGAAATTATAATTTTAAGTTGTTATGTTAAATTTTATTTTAATTATAATAATTTAATTAATAAAAAAATAACTTGTATGCGTTATTTTTCTTTTCTTAATATAGTGTTAATTGTATTAACTATAAAATAGTTATTTAATCTACTTTTTTCAATAAATCAGGCATATATACTCAATATGACCATAAATAATCTAGTAATACTTAAATCTACCAACAAAATTTTATATGTTGATTTACTGTGAAGTAAGAAAATATCAAAATCAGCTCAAAATGAAGAACAAATTAATAGAGAATCCTTATGCAGAAAGTTTTGTAATAAACAATAAATAATTTAAACCTACTGAATAACAATTCAATGCTATCCTTTGATACCTGCAAAATATATACATAAAACAACACTGTATCAATATTTGTATATAAAATTATATGATTAACGTAATTATAAAATTGTTTGTCAAGAGAATAAAATTATACAAATTTTAATGATAATTTTAATATTCTCAAACTATTAATGTACAATAAGAATTCGTCTATTAGTTCCTAGAATTTTTAAATTTTTTTAAGTAATAGTAATAAATTTTAATAAATAAATAGATTTAGTAAGACATTTTGTTATTACCTTTTTATTATAGGATCTCAAAAACTTCTCTATATACCACATTTATCGTGCAGTTATCTTCCAAGTGTCCATGATCTTGCAACAGCACTCGCAAACCATCTTTACTCGTTACCCTTGATAACGCAATATACAATTGACCATGGGTGAAAACTGGCATTGGAAGGTAAATTCCAACTTTCAATAGAGTTTGTCCCTAAGACATATTTATTGTCATTGCAAATGATATGATAATTGGGAATTGTCTTCTTTGAAACATGACCGGCAATGTTTCGTTATTTGGAATTAGATTCAGTCTTGGGATAAAAACAATACTTTCAGCTTTCTTACCAGTTAAAATCTTGCATTCTATCACATGATTTCCCATTCTTCTAACTTGCATCCTCGTTCCATTGCACAAACCATTAGTTTGGTCTATATTCTGCAGCAACATAACAGGAGCGCCAACCTTCAGAACCAACTTGTGTGGTGGTAGACCTGAACAATTTATTCCATTTAAAATCTCCGGCGAGAAAGCATCTAACTCAAATTTCATATTTCCCTCTTCAGCACACACAGAGTCTGAACTTAAGTATACTCTTTCTTGTCCAAGTAACCCTGCAGTCATCTTGTTGTTGACATCAGTGACACAATCCAAAGTTGGTGCAAGAATTGCTCTATCCTTGAAATAATTTTCAACGGATAAATTGGATAACATATCTGGATACACGAAATCAATGAAGTCATCCAAAGCTGTCTCAGAGTTCTTAATCAAAATGTCAGATGGTATATGAACGATCGATTCACCATTTGTTGTATCACCAGCCAAATCATCACCAATTTTGAGTAGCCATTCTGCAAAATTTCTGAATTCTTGTATGTTGTTATTTTTACCTAGTGACACTCTCATGTTTTTTGTAAGCTTCAAAACCTTATAGTTATGCCACAAATATGAAGAATTAATAAAGACTGAATTATATCTTGTCTTGAGCCTCTGGAAATCACAGGTAAAATTTATCTAAAATCTCCTCTAAGAACACTAACTTTACCTCCAAATAGCAAATGAGCATTATACAAATCTGAGCACCTTAAGATGTCTCTGAGGCATTTGTCTAAAGTTTCGTAACAATACTTACTTATTATTGGAGCTTCATCCCATATGATTAATTTGGCCTTGGATATTAACCTTGCAAGAGGACTTCCCTGTTTAATGCTACACAAAGAATTCTCATTTATGGCCAAAGAAATTTTAAACCTTGAATGTGCAGTTTTTCCATTAGGCAACAAAAGTACAACAATCCCACAAGAAGCAACATTTAAAACTATATCTCCTTTAGACCTAATTGAGCATGATATAGTTGACCATAAGAATATTTTTTCACAACCACCTTGACCGTATAAGAAGAAAAGTCCACCCATATTACCGCTAACAGTACCAATTATTTGATCGTATGCAAATTTCTGCTCATTAGTTAGCCTTTCTTAATACCCACTTAGTTCATTCGCAAGAGCATTAACGTCAAATTAATTGAAACAATTGACTATTACGACTTATATATATATACTAATTACAAACGATATGAATTATATATATATATACTAATTACAAACGATATGAATTTTTGATGAAAATACTTGATACTAATAGAAAAAAATTATATAAATAAAAATTATTTAATTTCAATTTCAATTTCATATGACAAAACAGTAGTTTTCAAAAATTATGGAATCTTTTTTTAACATATGTATTATGCCATACGTATAAATTATACGGGTTATTATATAAATTCATATATATGCATAATAAAACAGTTTAATATTATATATTTTTTACATTAATTATATGGCAATATTTAAAAAAAAAAGATAAAAGAAGAGATATATAAATATGTATAATATTATTGTTATATATAAAGCAGTTTTATATTGTTTTAATTATAGAGACTTACTATAATTATATAAAATTTAATTTGAGAAAATAATTTCTCTTGCCATAAATAATATACTAAAACTGTTAGTATATTATCTTCTTTATGGTTAATTGAATTTATCGATGATTTTCCCGTGTAAATCGTTATTACCCAGTTTTTAATAACTACTTAATATACAAAATTTGAAATTGGAAATTGTTATTACTAATTTAATTAACTGGTTAATTGAGTAATAATTGTCAAATTATTAAGGTGCAAAATCATTGACTTACTCAACAAATTTCCATATATTATTTATATTTCAAGTAATAATTTGAAATTATATTATTTACCCAGTTAATAATACTATTATTAATAATTATTTTTTGCATTGATTTTTAAATCAATTATTAAATAATTATTTTTGTTAAGATAATTGTTTATAAATTATTTCAAATTATATTTTGTTAAGATATAATTATTTAGATTATTACTCATGGCATGGGTATAATTTTATTTTATACCAATTAATCAATTATAATTATATGACATAGGTGTAATTTTAATTTTATCCACCGATTATTGGCAAATAAGTTTTATTCCAATTATAAATAAAATCTGTTTTTATTGGCAAATAAATTGTCTTTAGGTCAACGATTTAATATATGTGTAGGCTTATTTTTTGTCAAATATAATAAAAATACAAATAAAGAAATAAAGGATAAAAATAAACTTAATAATATCTGACACTACTTCATTTTATTAAATTATTTAAAAATAGCACATCCACAAAAAATAATCGTAATATATAAATTGAGGCAATAATTTAAAATTCTATAATTATAATTTAATCAAATACTAATAGTAAAACCAAATTACCTAAACAATATTGAACCTATTTTAGTCCTTAGTCACGTATAGTATAGAATCATTCTTGTAACGACAACCAACTGAAATAACATCGTAAGTTTCAATATTTAGAATTCGTGCAAAATCAGACCATCCTCTTGTTAGATAAGCTTCATCATCCGCTATCCATGCAATGCGGCAAGGTATAGAATTGCCATACCGAGAAACCAAACTAACTCTTATTTTCCTCAATGGCATTGCATGCATGCAAAAGAAAGCTGGTAATTTCTGAAAAAAAAAAATCAAAATATGTTAAAAAATTATTCTAATAACGAACAGCTTAAACTAAGAAAATTTAAATATATTACCAATCGTTGAAATTGCATATCTGAATTTGTCATGAATTTAGCAAAACTGAACGCTTACATCCTTCGGTAAAGTAGAGACTATTGCCTCTTCTTTGAACGTTTACAACCATGTAGTTGGAATCTGAATCAGTGAAGACAACTCGATGAAGTATTTTATGGATGTGATGCATTGTAAATGATTGTGGCAAAAGACAATCGAACTGGAACATTAGACGATAAGAATAACTTAGAGTAACAACAAATAAAAAATTATCAAAAGAATAATATAATAGAATGAATATATAAAAAATATTATAAAAAATTATAAATTGTACCTTAAAAGAATCAACTTCAATAAAAAAACGAAGAATACATTCTTATTCTATGAAGTAGTAAAAAAAATACTAAATATAAAATTATGAATTGACTCTCAAATTTAGATTCATGTACTACAGGAAAACACTATATATAGACTTTAATAAAACAAAAATAAATATATAAATTACCTATTATTAAGGTAATTTTTTAATAATACATTAAATTTTGATTTGATACAATTATAATGAAGATATGTTTCTAAATTAGTATAATTATATATTATTCATTAAATATTAATTACAATATAATTATATTAAAGATATTTTTTATAAAATAATTTAGAAAAATTATTTGATATACGTGAATCGGGTAACAAAGATTTTTTTTATTATTATTACTATTATTGATATTATTATTATCATTAAAATTATTAAAAGTATTTTTAATTGATAATTGATAAGTAGTTTAATAGTGCATTAAATATTGATTCGATATAATTATAATGAAGATATGTTGCTAAATTATTATAATTATATATTATTCATTTAGTATTAATTATAATATAATTACAATAAAATAATTTAGAATAGAAAAAAATTTATTCGTTTTGGAGGAAAAACGGAGGCATGAGAGATCGACACGTCACTTTTAGTAGTTGGGAGAAAATCCAGTTTTAGTATATTAAACAAGTGCAATTACCCGTGCCATGCACGTGATAAGATTGAAATTATAATTTTAAATTATTTTTTAAAATTAATTTAAATTATAATAATTTGATTAATAAAAAATTAATATGTTATGCATTGTTTATTTTTTTTTAATTTAGTATTAATTGGATTAACTCTAAAATAGTTATTAATCGATTTTAATAATCTACTTTCTTCAATAAATCAAACATATATACTGAATGTGATCATAAATAATATAGTAATAGTTTAATCTATCCACAAATATATTGGCTATTATCACACTCTAAAACAAATTAAATATAAAAGCTATTAGCACGTACTTATAAATCTATAAAATTGCACTGTTTTTAATTTGTGCAAGGGTTTATTTATCAAATAAACTTAAAATATAAACAAAAAATATTTATAAAATAGACCTAGCATCACTTGAAAGAATCATAGAAAATAATCAACTTACCTTATCATCCATAAGAACCATTTCTATGTAAGTCGTGTTGTTCTTGTCAAATTTGGATGAGACTTTTCATAATCTTATAATTCTTGCCTTTATTTTTCAAACTTTTTTATTACATAATCTATCATAGATAATACTGTTGATAGAATCGTAGTTAATATCCTTTAGGTATGAAAAAATAATAAACAGAAGAAGTTCTATGTCTGAGGTACGAATTTTTTAGATGATAAATAATTGTAACAATTCACTATTAATCCTTCTATATATATACACACACTAATTATACACGGTAATAGTTAACAAATATTTTCAATGGAGATACTTACTCAATATATATGTTATCGACATTAATTATATGCCAATATTTTTAGGAAAAAGCTAAAAGAGGAGATATATAAATATATATAATATTATTGCTATATAGAAAGCATACATAAATTGTTACATTTTTTTATTATGTTATACAACTTAAAATTATACTATCATGTTAATATTAATCCTAGATACTTGCTATAATTATATCAAATTTAATTATGAATCTAAATAAATAAAATAGATAACATTCAATATTATTTTTTTCTTTTTTACATTCAATATTACTGTAAATATAAAAAGTAAAATAAATAATAAAAAATATGAGAAAAAATAAAACATATTAATTAAAATTCAATTTGTTATCTAATTAATCTTGTGTCCATACGATATAACTTTACAAAAATGTTATGAATCACAACCTTTTTTATTCTACAAAAAAGAAAAATACTATATGTAGCCTTTAATAGTACAAAAAATAATTATAAAAATTAATTATTGATATTGATATTAATCATAATTGATTATTAATACTCTAATTTTTTAAAATATATTTTACCTTTTTAAAATATAATGCATGTACCGTGTAGACTTTATTATTATTATTATTATTATTATTATTATTATTATTATTATTATTATTATTATTATTATTATTATCCACTAATTGATATTAAATTAAATGTGTCACTATTAATGTGTGCATCAATTATCTCCTAATAAAATTATTGCACTTGAATGAGAATTAGAACTATATCAATTGATATAATTAGAATGATTAAAAATATTGATGATTTATAAGTAGTTTAATAACGCATTAAATATTAATTTGATATAATTATAATGAAGATATTTTCTTAAATTAATATAATCATGCATTATTCATGAGCTAATTGTAATATAATTAAAATAAATTTATTTAAAAAAAATCATGTATAATTTTCAGAAATTATAATAATTTTTTTATTTATATATATGTATATATTAATTTTGTTAAATAATTCTCTCTCTCGATATATATATATATAAATAAATAAATATATGAATTATATTTTGTTAAACTCCATGTTACCAGCTATTAAAAATATTTAAATCACATATATTAATTTTTTTTGTTATAATTATTTTGTTTTATATATATGATTATTTTTTATTCTACAATCGTGCAATAATATTTTTTATAATATTATTGCTATATATGAAGCAGCTTTATATTACTATAATTATATCAAATTTAATTATGACTGTAAATAAATAAAATAGGAAACAATCAAAACTAATTTTTTTTATAGTCAAAATTTACTGTAAATATAAAAAATAAAATCACTAATGATTAAAAATTTGAGTAGAAAATAAAAATTCATAAGCTAAATTCAATTTGTTAACTAATTAATTTTATGTCCATATAATATTTTTATTATTATATATTGATTAAAACTGTGAATACATACTAATAAAATTATTACATACAAATGAGAATTAGAACTATATCAATTATATTAATTATATAAATTCAAAATTATTATTATTATTATTATTATTGAGTAATGATGATAATTTATGTGATAATTAATATTACCTATAAAATATCTAAAATTAAATAATATTCAAGTATAATTATGTGACAATTATAATTCAAAAATTACTGTATATGAAGTCACGTGAATTATTATTATAATTGATATAATAATTACTATAATTACTACATATTCTCAATCTTATCGGTTGTATCAATTTAACTATATCAATTATATTCAAATTAGTAGTCAATTATTTTTATGAAAATTCTTGCTATAATTAGGTTATACTTATGAGCTTGTATTGTATTAATTGTTATAATTAATTTAATAAAGATATTTATTAAGTATATATGTTATCTATATTAATTATATGCCAATATTTGTAAGAATGAGTTTAAAAAAGTGATAAATAAATATATATAATATTATTGTTATATAAAAAATAGTTTTAAATAATATATTAAATATTAATTTGATACAATTATAATAAAAATATTTTTATAAAATAATATAATCATACATTATTCATGAGCTAATTATAATGTAATTAAATGTATAATATTATTCTATATTATTTATTTTCCGTCATGATTTGATTTGATTATTTTCTAATTTATTTACTTACATAAATGATTAAAATATATAACATAACTATCGTAATTATTATAATTTTATAATATAATTATAATTAACATATTTTATCATAATTAAATATTGATTTGATATAATTATAATGAAAAAATTTCCTAAAATAATATAATCATACATTATTTATGAGCTAATTATAATACAATTAAAGATATTATTATATCATAATGTCTACTTACTATATTAATATAATATCAAAAGATACATGTTTTATTATTTTTTATAGATAAAATCGGTTTTTATTGGCAACTAAATTGTGTTTAGGTCAACGAAAATTATATGTTTAGGTAGAGATTTTTTGTCAAATATAATGAAAATACAAATAAAGAAATAAAGGATAAAAATAAACTTAAATAATATATCTGACACCACTTCATTTTATTAATTATTAAATTATTTAAAAATAGTACATCCACAAAAAATACTCATAATATATAAATTAAGGAAATAATTTAAAATTTTTTAATTATAATTTAATCAAATACTAATATTAAAACCAAATTACTTAAACAATATTGAATCTATTCTAGTTCTTAGTCACGTATAATATAGAGTCATTCTCGTAACGATAACCAACTGAAATAACATCGTAAATATCAACATTTAGAATTCGTGCAAATTCAAACCATCCTCTTGTTAAATAAGCTTCATCATCCGCTATCCATGCAATGCGGTAAAGTATAGAATTGCCACACCAAGAAATCAAATTAACCCTTATTCCTCTCAATGGCATTGCATGCATGCAAAAGAAAGCCAGTAATTTCTGAAAAAAATCACAATATGTTATAAAATTATTCTAATAATGAACAATTTAAAATAAGAAAATTTAAATGTATTACCAATCGTTGAAATTGCATATCCGAGTTTGTCACGAATTTAGCAAAACTGAACTTAAACTGAGAGAATTCAATCTCATTATGTGCTCCACTTTGAAGATTTTCGGGCAGACGTAAAAAGCATGGAGGGGATGGAACTTGAACTTGCCCTATAAAATTTCGTGGATGCAATTCCTCAATAAAAAATCGAGCTCCTCTCAAGAAAGCTAACTTTAACCAGATTCCATTAGGTTGGTCATAATAGGTGAGTAGATCCAACCTTCTTTCGGTAAAGTAGAGATTATTGCCCCTTCTTTGAACGCTTACATCCATGTAGTTGGAACCTGAATCAGTGAAGACAACTCGATGAGGTATTTCATGGATGTGATGCATTGTAAACGATTGTGGTAAAAGACAATTGAACTGGAACATTAGACGATAAGAATAATTTAGAGTAATAACAATTAATAAATTATTAAAAGAATAATATAATAGAATGAGTATATGAAAAATATTATAAAAAATTATAAATTGTACCTTAAAAGGATCAACTTCAATAAAAAATGAAAAATACATTCTTATTCTATGAAGTAGTAAAAAAAATACTAAATATAAAATTATGAGCTGACTCTCAAATTTAGATTCATGTACCACAGAAAAACACTATTTATAGACCTTAGTAAAACAAAAATAAATATGTAAATTACTTATTATTAAGGCAATTTTTTATTATGTACAGTAATTACGTATTATAATTGATGAGTAGTTTAATAGTGCATTAAATATTGATTTGATATAATTATAATAAAGATATGTTCCTAAATTAGTATAATTATATATTATTTATTAAATATTAATTATAATATAATAATATAATTATAATAAAGGTATTTTTTATAAAATAATTTAGAATAGATGAAAAATTTTATTCGTTTTGGAGGGAAAACGGATTTATGAGAGATCGACACGTCACCCTTATTAGCTGAGGGAAAACCCAGTTTTAGTATATTAAGTAGATAGATAGTATAAGAGAGAGAGAAGAATATTTAATATTCTTATTGTTTGTATATACGAAAGTGAAACTGCATTCTACTATTTATAGAGGTAATATGCTTGCTTTTTCAATACCTCTTTAATATCATTCACTTTAGAGAATGTGAACTGCCCAAACTAAATGGGCATCCACATCATCACCTTATCACAACAGTTTCTATTATTATTAGTTCTTATTTATAATAAGGTAGATTCTATGGTGTAGAAAGGAAATTATTTTTACATGTGGAGAAAGATAGGTGTCAATGCATTAGTAGTTTATGTTGATGGCTCTTGGATGGGAAAGAATTAATTAGAGTACACAATTGTTGATTCATTGGACCCACAAAAAAAAGAGAGTGTGTGACATTATATCTATGTCATAGAGACAACTTATTAGGTTTTTTTATTTTAATAAATTAAATAAATATTTTATTTATTAAAATAAATAATTTAAAAACTTATTACCATGTAGACGAGATATATGTATTTATAAATATAAAAATATATTTTATAAAAATAATAAAAATATTAATAATTTAAATTAGACCAAACTCTTAAAAATAGAACATTTTAATTAATATGGAAGGTAGACGATCTTAACCGTACTACTTCCATCCACCGGCGTTTTTTATTAGAATTTACACTAAATCAATTCAAATAATAATAAGGCGGGATTCGAATTCCCAACACTTACTTAAGCAAACTAGTGAACTAACCACTAGACCAAGTTCATTAATTAGTTAGTTAAAACCGCCTATTTCTTCTATTATTTTGAAACTGCTCATCTTTTCTATTATTTGAAACTGCTTATTTTTCTTATTATCTGAAATATTCTATTTTTAAGAGTTTGATTTAATTTAAATTATTAATATTTTTTATTATTTTCAAAAATTATATTTTTATATTTACAAATACACATATCTCGTTTACAGTAAGGAGATATATGAAAATTAAAAAAATACACATATCTCGATACGGATAAAATTATCTCGTTTACAGTATAAACAAGATAAGAGATGCTGATGTATTTTCCTAATATTTTTAAAATTATTTATTTCAAAAAATAAAATATTTATTTAATTTATTAAAATAAAAAATTCCCACATATTATTTGATTTATTGTTAATAAATATGTGTATCACTAATCAAATTAGAATTAAGTCCATTAGATGAAAAAAATTTTGAAAATTTTTTTTTAATATTAACCAAAATATTTTTCATAGAATTTAAAAAAGAAAAAGATCTGAAGACTAACTTACTTTCACTCTTAAAATTATTACTATTAAAAAAGAAAGAATGTATAATTTAAGTAATAGGTAATTACTATTCATTTACCGTGGTTAACAAATTTAATTTGTTTTTATAATTATATGTCCTAAATATATTACTAATTATTTTTATATTTTTAATATTTTACATGTTTTAATTTATAAATTGAATTGATAATTTACTATAATTAAAGGTATCCCATTTTTTTAGAAGAAAATATTTAACTTTGAACAAAAGACTAAATTAGAACGATATAAAATGTTTTAGACAAAAATAAAATATTTTTTCAATTGTAATTGAATGAATCGAAAACATTAAGAACATTAAGGACATTAAGGACAAAAGTATATTTTACCCTATTATTAAATATTTGAAAATAAATAATAATTTACAATTAAAAAAATATTATTTTGATCCATAATATTTGAATTAAGTTCTAATTTTATCCTTAATGTTTAAAGAAATGAGGTTGCTTGTTAAGCAAGCAACTTGTACACTAAGGAGCCTAAAATTCCAATCGTTTCATTTGGACGAATGTGGTGTGGTCCCTACTCCCTAACACACTCACTTCCTCCTCCCTGCTACATATAGTTAATGCAACTTAACTCACTCACACATTCATCCTCTCATTTATATCATACCACAAAATCTTCGTACGGATATATATTTGCTGACACATTGTCATGGAACATTCTGGTAACTAACTGCTTACTTTACTTACTAACATCATCATCTTATCTTTTCTTATGGTATATTCGGCAGTTACTTCTGATTCTGAAACAGTTTTGACTAAAGTTTTCACTTTATTATATTAACAACTTTAAATGACATTTATATGCAGGTGATAATGAGCCACAACCCAGATATGTGCCATCCGAACTGGTCAATTGTTCATCAAATGCAGATTGCACTGTAACATACCATTGCTACTTGATTGAGTTGAAGCAGGATTATGAGTGTAACGTATCGGTTCAGGACATTGTTCTTGCAATGAGGACTCAACTTGACTCGGAAATAATAGAAAACACAAAATTATTTGAGTTATCTGCCGAAAGAGGGAACATCTCAGTCAATCTCAGACAAGTAGAAACCATTGATCTTAGCCCACATGAGGTAACCTTACTTACATGAAGAACAATTTTTGGGTACTACAAGCTTCTTGTTCTTTTGGGGATATATTTGAACACTTAAATTCTACAGGTTCAAACTTGTAGAAGATTTCAGACCACCCTCTTAAGGATCCTTTTGCATGCTGATGTGAATCCAAGAGATGAGTTCTGTTTTGGAGATAATCCTGAAATTGATTATCTTCTGCTCCCAGCCACTGCTGCAAACCAGAGACTTTCAAATTCAGTTGTTGATTGGAACACTATCTCCTGTGTTCCTTTTTCATCTGAAAGTACTTGTGACTGTAAGGATCATCATGCTGATGTTATGACCATAAATGGACTAGTTTGCTATTGTAAACTTAGGAATTGTGTGGTCACTACCCCTCATAATAATGAAATTTACATTATTCATGGTATAACGGAATTGAATGGAAACTCACCTCTAAAGAATGGAGGAAAGAAAGCAATTACATACAAGGATCACTTCAAAAACAAGTAAGTAGTATATCTTGTATGTTGTATCTGGTTTATCTACTTGATGTGTTCATAGAGGGCTATAGATAACATGGTTCTTGTTTCAAATTTTCAGACATATTGAATTACGATTTGAACATCAATCCCTACTTGCAGGAAGGAGTGTTTTTAAAGTGGGAAATTACCTGCAGAAGAACAGACAAAAAAGGATGAGAGGTTTAACTCTTTGTTGCTCATAAATTCTAGTGAAATTTGTATAATACAATTCATTATCAGTATGATGTGAAATGTTTTTATATGTTTTGCCTATTTAGAACCAAGCATGGGATCTTATGAGCTGCCACCAGAACTTTGTAATATAATCATGTCACCAATATCAATCAGAACCATATACTCATTCACATTTGTTCCATCAATCATGCATCGGCTCGCGTCCTTGCTCATCGCTTTCAACTTAAAGAAGATGCTTTCGGATCATTGTACGCAAAATGATATCCCAATCATCAAGGTGTGCTTCTTCTTTCTGTGAAAGATGCATGCCATCACATTATCTTTCTTGTTTAAACTTATGAATATATATTATTGTTAATTGCAGGTATTGCAAGCAATTACTACCAAGGAATGTCAGGAGGTTTTAGACTATGATTCCTTGGAGACACTTGGAGATTCTTTTCTTAAGTATGCTACTACCCAACAACTTTTTAAGACCAAACCAAATCTTCCTGAGGGTCCTCTTACTGAAGAGAGGATGAAGATGATTTCGAATGATCAATTGTTTAAGTTAGGGTGCAGCAGCAGGCTTCTGGTACTCTAATTCCTTAATATTTGTTTTCAAACATTTTACATGTTTGATACCAGTTAGTAATAGATTGTTGTTTTCTCCTTTATTCAACACTACCATTTTGTGCTAGAAATTAAAAAATATTGCTGGATTCTTCATCACTCTGCAATCTGAGTATTGAAGTAGATTATGTAACAAAGATGGGTATACTTATATGAGGTGGTTTAATTTTTATGCCTTAATGGAAATCTATTGATGTTGCAGGGCTTCATACGAAAAGAAACTTTGGATCCAAAACAATGGATTATACCGGGTGATAAGTCAGAAGATCTCTCACTTAAAGAAGTGTGTGCTTCCAGCAGAACCAGAGTGTATGCTTGTGGAAGAAAGGAAAACATGAAGAACAAGGTTGTTGCTGATGTGGTTGAGGCACTAATTGGTGCCTTCCTTAGCAGTAGCACAGTATCAAGAGGTGAAGAAGATGCTATGGCATTTATGAATTGGATTGGAGTTGAGGTTGATACCAACATTATACCATATCAAAGCCACATTAGCATCCCCCTGGAGAATCTTGATAAGCTTTTAGAATCCGAATCCTTATTGAACTATACATTCAAAGACCCTTATCTTTTAGTAGAAGCTCTGACCCATGGTTCTTACAAGCGCCCGGGTGTTCCATCATCTTATCAGGTACTTACAAGACTACTTAGATTCTAACCAGTAAGAACATTTCAACAGAACTAGTATTACTCATTTTCCCTCTTTCTTGTATTGTGATGATTGAAATTTCGAGTGTTAACTTGCCCTGCAGCGGCTAGAATTTCTTGGCGATGCGGTGTTGGACTATTGCATCACGCAGCATTTTTACGAGGAGTATCCTGATGCGTCATCTGGATTTTTGACAGTCATGAGGACTATTTCTGTGAATAATGAGTGTTATGCAATTTCAGCCATTAAAGCTAAGTTGCATGAACACATACTCCACAACTCACAGGAACTAGACAAGCAAATTGCAGACACAGTGAATGAAGTTGAGAAGTTAAATTTAAAATCAACTTTTGGATGGGAATTGGAGACATCTTTCCCTCATGTGAGCTTTTATCCTTCAGTGCAAGATTTCTTTCTTATCAAAAGTTCCTTATTCACATTAGTATCATATTCATGAATCTCCTCATTATTAGACTTCTCTGGATGCAAACACAGCCATTAGACAAACTGGTATCTTAAATATTTGTCATGAGATAGTATTTCTGTTTCTAACAGGTAGTTGCAGATGTTATGGAATCTGTAGCAGGAGCCATTTATGTTGATTCAGGATACAGTAAAGAGGCTGTGTTCAGAAGCATAAGGCCTCTTTTGGAACCCCTGGTTACACCTGAAACGGCACGGCTTCATCCGATTGGGCAATTGCATGAACTATGCCAAGGAGAAAACTATAAAAGGACAAAAACCCTGGTGTCCCGCAGCAATGGTGAAGCTTCAGTCAAAGTTAAAGTGAAGGCTAATAATGGGATCTCTCACAAATTTACTGCTAAAGCTGCAAATGAGAAGACTGCTGAAAAGTTAGCCTCCAAGGAAGTCTTACAGAAACTCCTGAAGGATCTGAACAAAATATGAATGAAAAATAGTATTGAATGGAAGTTTATTTTGGTGGTTATGTAATCAGTACTTAGTGTGATTTATTTGTCATTGCAAAGAACAAATATTGAGTTAGAATGAGTTATGGAGAATCATGTTATGCTTATGCAATTGTATTGTTAATGTGAGTTAAAGAAGAATGTTGTGAGAGTTGTAGAATACATTAAGTCTCTTATTTTTCATATTAATAATGTATGTAATTTGAATCTTAAGTTGGTTACATTAGTCCTTCCATCGCTTCCATCACTTCAGTATGGTATCACTTAACGTGTCATATCAACAAATTTTGACGCTGTTAACAACGAAAGTAGTGGAAAGATTAATGTGACCAACTTAAAATTTTTGAAGGACAAATTTGATTAAACAAAAAATCTTTTAAGGACCATTTGACATTTACTCTTAATTATTTATACTATTCTTTCACTCTAACACAAGATAGCCAGTTGTAAGAGCAAACAATTTTTCTTCCCTATATTAGTAAGAAAAATCACAACATAAGTAATATGAAAGTCAACTCTATAAACTATCCATCAATTACAAAAAGATTGTAGAAAGTAGCATAAATTGAAGAGTATTCACAAAAGATTGTAAATAATACAACCTACCACATGGATCTTATCTTCAACCTAAAATGCTAGGTAAGTTTAAGATTTTTATGTGGCAAGACCATTGCATTGTACATAAAGATTTTGATATGGCATTGGAAATTTTACACAAAAGATTCCCTGCTATATAATTCTCTTCCTGGTATACAACAACAAAATTCTAGGGCTGTGAAGGGCTAGGAGATGTTGGAGGCTTGAAATCAGGATACTGCAATTCAAAGAAGGAAAAGGGGGATAAGCATATATGAAGAAAACAATCTCCTAATTCATTAATTATTTTTGGAACAAGGTAGTACAAAATTTCTTATCAAAACCATGCACACAAGCTAAAAGTTATACTATACAGGACTAAAACTTCACTCTGCTAAAAGCTTCAAACTTCGATAGAAACCACAGAAATAGGCAGAGATAAAAGAACTGTGTATTGCTAACACTCAAAGGAAGTTAAAATTTTATGAAGCATGGAAGTTGGGACATACGCTTGGGTATGGTGAAAGGGGTCTTGGTGTTGCTGGAGGTGCTTGTGCCTTAACTTCGGCTGAATTTATTTCAGGAGCAGGTGTTGCTACTGCTTCTACTTTGGACTCGGATATAGTGTCCGGAGGAGTAGCTTCTGCTTTCTGTAAATTGGGCTGTGAAGGGGTGGGAGATGTTGGAGGCTTCAAATCAGGATACTGCAAAGTAAAGGAAAAAAAGGGTAACACTGATGAACATGAAGAACAATAAGCATATGTAAAGAAAAACAAACTATCAGAGGGGTCTCAGGATAGATCGTTACTAATTACAAAACAAAATCATATATGGAAGATCAATCCAAGAAAGTTGGCTGCTATAAGTAAATCTAACCAATACAGCAAGTGAAAATTTTATGAAGCAATGAAGTTGAGAGTTGAGACATACACTGGTGTATGGTGAAAGGGGTGTTGGGGTCCCTGGAATTGATTGTGCCTTAACTTCGGCCGAATTTATTTCTGGAGAAGGGGCTGCTACTGCATCTACTTTGGACTCAGATATAGTGTCAGGAGTAGCTTCTGCTTTCTGTACAGTCGTATCTGATGTAGTAGGCTCGGAGGTTTGTTCAGTTGGTGCAGGAAGAGCCTTATTGTTGGTGGAAGTTGGTAGAAGAGCCTTTCCAATTTGCTAATGTTCACAACCATACAACAACAACAGGATATGGAGGGGCAGAAATGAGTTTCACATTAAGCAATTTTTTAGAAATAGCTATGTTATATTGTTTATGAATTAATGAAGAGGGGAAAAAATGTCATAAGTACCTTTATTTCATCACCAAGCTCCTTAGGGGCAATCTTGGTGTTCAAGAACTCATCGATCTGTTGTAGTGTTCGCTTTCGATCCTGTCATATAAAATAAAAGAACTTACATGAAATGCTTTATGTAGAAAAATAACATACACTGTATCCATAGACAATTTGATGACTCCACTGTATTTACCTCAGCATATAGAAGCTTCCTGCTAGCAAACTGAATAATTGCAGCTGATCCTAAAAGTTGGAGAATTGTTTCTATCTATAGTGTATAGATAGAGCAACAGCATCAACAAACAACTCCACATCAGTATAGATGTGTCAGAATATTTTTTTCCTTGGGAAAAAAAGAAATAGTATGTAAAGTAACTCATCAAGTCAACCTCAGTAAAAGCTAATACACCGAGTCCGGTAGCTGCAGCAATCCCAAGAGTAACAGCCAAACCATCAGAGCTCTCCTGCAGTAAACTTCCATCAATTAGTTTTAAATGGAAAATATGTTATGAACATCAAAATCTTGTATTTCCATATGATAATTTTGTCCTCCAATCCAATGAACCAAGTAACATTATGTAACTAAATTCAATATCTCAAGCAGGATGCTACAAAACATATTCAAAGTGATGAAACAAGTGCTTCTGATCCAGAATCTAGAACAACATTAATATAAACATCCGTACATTTATGAACATTATGCATAAGAATATAGATAAACTTTAATAATATAATGAAAAGTGTATCCATCTAAGACAGCATCATACGTTGATAAGTTCCTTTTCTCGCCAGCTTAAATTCTCAATTGAACTAAGCTATCAATATTCATATTATGAGTGTGCATCCAAGTCGAAAATTAAAACTAATATTAGAGAAAGAAGAGATACATACTCCAATAGCCTCTGCCAAATTGCCAAAATCCAAACTCAAGCCTTTCTTTGGTGGTGTCCAAGGAAGCCCACTATTCTGCAGTCCATTCAATCAGATTGAGAATATGGTAAGCAGATAAAATTAACATCTTTAAGTTGAAAAGCGGTGAGTGACACTAGATACCTTCCATCCCCGTGGTCCTTCTGCACCATCCTTGATTGCATAAGCAGCTTTAAATCCATTAGCAGTGACCAACTCAGCAACGAGTTCGGCGTTCCCATCAAACCTAGCTTCCATCACAAGTTCACTCAATCAGCTGCAAGTCTTTACTCTTTGTAACTCAAAAGAACAACAAAATAGGAAGTTGAATTTCTTAAGATGCCAATGTAGACTGAACTTGGCAGCTTCATTAACTCCTTACTCAAGAATTTCATTTTAAAAAAGTCTTGTTTCTATTTTAGAAAGATCTAGTCATTTAAACCAAGCTAATTGACATCCCCATTAACCTTTCAACATCGAAAAACATTCTTTTTCCACCATCAATTAGCCAAAATGGAATGATAGAATGTGATATATATTAATGGCAAACAAAACAATGAAAAAGGAAACTGCTTTGAACTCTACTCACTTGTCCAGAATGAACAGAGTAGAATTCTCTGGATCCTTGAACTTCAAAGAAAGTTTCTGCAGGAATCTTGGCTTATCAGCACCATTGTAAGGAATTGAAACTTGTTTCTTCCTCAAACCTCCAACATCCGGTGTACCCTCAAGCCTAAATTCTGAAGGTGGTCTTATATCAAGCAACTGAGCATTGTCATCAGCACCAAGTTTTGCATACGCATTCTTTGCAGATTCAACTCCCCATGGCTTAGGCTTCTTCAGAACCTGTGACAAGACCAGAGGGACAGCCAAAATAGCTACTCCTCCAGCTATAACAGCAGGATTCTCTGTTCCAAAACTGATAACACTATCTATAACTCCGTTGATATCAAAGTCCCCAGAACTAGAAGGAGCATTCACTGATTGCTGCAAAGCCTCTTCATATGTTAAAGCTCTAGCAGCAAGTCCAGTGTTGAAAACAGAAGCTGCAAGAATCAGACCCTTGGATAAACACTGTTGCAAAGTAGGTTGGGTGTTGTTAGAAGTGGAAAAGTTTGAAACTTTGCACGCGGAAATTGCAGCAAGTGAAGAGAATTTTCTGGGTTGTTTTCTTGTGTCAGAAAGCACAGATAAAGGGGTCAAGCCAACAGCATTGAGGGCCTCCATAGCATAATTATGTGCCAAAGATTTAATCTTTGGGACTCAGATTACGAGCAGAAAAGGTTCAAGTGTATGAATGTGAAGTAGTAACATGAGAATTCAGATGGCTGTGGCCTGTGGGTGTGATTTGAGTGGAGAAAGTGAGGAGTAAGAGAGACAGAGAATGGGTGTGCTTTTGGGTGGAGGTAGGTGCTGACGTGGAAGGGATATGAGAAACCATCCATTGAGTGGTTGACACGTATGGAATGAGGATGAGACGCTGAAAACTTTGGAGACTTCATGGTTCACGAGTGTGTGGCCTAGAAACGTTGGACAAGTGTTTGGAAACTACCACACTGAATGTTATTTATGCGGAATGCCAAATAGAAAAAGTGTGGTAAATGACTGAGAAAGTGTGGCCAAATAAGAAAGTGTGGTAAAAATCAGTGTTGCTGAAAGAGCCGATAAGTTTGCTTCATGTTCATCTCTGATTCTGTTTCTAGTACTCATGAGGCCTAAAAAATTAAATAAAGTCTAAGATTAGTGCGAGGAATGATGGTTTGAAAGAAATGCATTCCCATGTGACCCCAACAGAGAGAATGTATCATGAAACAAAAGCGCTTTATGTATTTACTATTTAAGGATCTGGAATTTACCAAGAATATTTGCTACCATATGTGGATGGGGATGATAAGATGGTTGTGATTAACGTGACTATTGTTGGCTAAAAAAATTTTATATGAAAATATTATTGGAGATGTACTCTAAAATAGAATTGAGTGGTGTTATTCTCTAATATAGTGGTCTTTACTTAGCTTCTTGTATTGTCCGAGATGATTTAGTAAATTTGCATATGCATCTTGCATAATACAAGAAAGCATTTGAAAAATATTTTTAATAATGTATCTCGCGAGAAAGTTTCTTTATTTTTTTTAAATAAAAATCAATCATTAATTACGAAAAGCGTTTTTAAAATAAAAACACAAGAAGAACAAATTAAATAGAGTATTAAATTAGCTATAGTAATCAACGTCAAAATAAAAAAATAATGATTTTATATTTTTTTAACAAAAAATAGAAAGATTCGAACATACGACATTTTAGATAAGTATAAAAATTTTATATCATTTGAGTTATAATTCGTTAACAATAATTTTATATTATTTATAAATACCTCCACTATATTAAAAATGAAGTCAGTGAAGATGGGTAAAGCTCTTATTGCTACTTGTTTTGGACTAAATTTTTATATTAATTCCTGAAATTCATGATTTTTATTATTTTAATTTTTTAGATTTAAAATTTATTATATTGATTCTCGAAATTTAAGTCCAGATATTATATTATTTTTTAGATTTTTTTTAATATTAAATTAACATATAAAATACTGAGCTAGTTCTGATTTATTATGTTAGATATATGACTGAATAATATTTTTTATTTTAGCTCTTAAATAAGGTAAAAATGAGGTCGTTTTGGAGAATGAAGGAAAATATAATAATTTGCACATCATAATTTTGGAGAATAAAGGGAGATATAATAATTTGTAAATCATATTAATTCTTCTTTCTCTTCTCACTTTTGCCTTATTTAAGTGCCAAAATGAAACATAATGTTTAGTAATATGTCTAACATGGTAAGTCAGAACCAATTCAATACTTTGTTTGTTAATTTAGTACTAAAAAAAGTTCATAAACTAATATAATGTCTAAAACTAAATCTTAAAAATTAGTATAAATAATTTTAAATTTGAGAAATTAAAATTATAAAAATTATGAATTTAAAGGACCATAAATTTAAAATTTTAACTCACTTAACTAACAAAATACGTTTAAAATGTGTTTTAGATTCACACATCAAATTATTACAAATGACACATGAATGACTAAATCTCTTATATTAGTTTAATACCATACAATCAATTTAGTGGTATTTAGTTGATCTGACATAGGAATTTTTAGTGAATGACACAATAAATCTTTAAAAAAATACTAATTCAAACCTTAACTCGCTAAACTAACAAAATACATTCAAATGTATTTTAGAACCCAAAAAATACATTAATTTGATGTAAATGACACAAAAATAGTTAAACCTTTTATATATAAATTCAATACCACTCAACTCAACTAGTTTAATAATAAAAAAATATTTTATTTAGATAAAAATAATATAGTTAAAATTTATTTATCATGGTTAAAAAAATTTTATATAAAAATAAAAAAAAATTATAACACAATTAATATATTTTGATATTATTTTTTGATAAATTATACATAATTTAAATTTTTTTTATCATCATCTTTTTTTTTATTTATTTATTTTTATTTTACTTTCTCATCATCGTTGGCAGATTTACGGGCCTAAGATGTTCATCCCCCGTTTGTTTTTAAAAAATTAAAATAGTAATGTTATATGCATCTAGTATATGTATATTAGATTTTAAAATAAAGTATACTATAAAAGCTCATTAAGTATAATTTATATTTGACTATTGGCAATTATAATATGTTAATAATAATAGTAACTAACACGTATCTCATTATAATTAAAGTAATGCTACTAACATGACCCATCTTCCAACTAAAATTTTAATTGTTTTTCTAATTCTCTATAAAAATACAATGTACACTTTTTTTTTTCTACTGAAAATTAGTATAGAGTTTTTACAATCTCATTGCAATTCTCTCTATAACCATACAGTGAAAAAAAATCATTGAAAAAAATAATAAGACTATAAGTGTATTGACTATTGGATACACAACAAAAAACAAATTTCAATTCTCTCTGAGTAACTATGTCAAGTATTATTTATATTATTTATTTAAATTAATTTAATTTATTTTATTTTATAATGGACAATGAAATTTAAAAACTGAACTGAAAGCAAAACTCAATAGAGTTAGTTTTGGTTGAGATTTGGAATACAAAATAGCAAGATAAATCAATATTTTTTTTAATTTTTAACCTTATTACTCTTGGTTATTATTTATTAGCGTTTTAAAATTATTTTTATTGCTCAATAGGTTCGATTTAAAAAAAAATAACATGTATGCAATATAATATATTAACTTAAAATATGTAGTTAAATATTAACTTTTATATAATATAATTATTTCTTTGACATATATGTTATAAACTATATTTTGTTAATTTTCTGTTTTGTTATAGTTTAATTTATTTTGTATTCAATTTGACCTTCTTCTATAAAATTTATGGTTCTGTCATTACTTATAATTATTTTTGTTTTACCTTTTTAATAAAAATCTGTTACGAACTTACGATTAAAAAATTTTCGTTTAAAATTAAGAAATTTCTTATATCATAGTTATAATATTTTAGTATTATTTTTTAATAAATTCTACACAATTTAAAGTTTTTTCTCCTCTATTTCTTTATCATCATCATCTTTTTCTTCTTAAAAAAAATAAAAAACAAAAAAGTTACTGCAATAAGCATTTAAAAAGGGAGGAAAAGAAAAGAAAAATCTTTTTTTTAACAATAATAAAAACAAAAAAAAATACTGCAATAAGGTTCTTAGTAAAAATATATTACTTCATACTATTGGGTTGTTGAGGAGTGTTACTAGACGCCAACCTTGATTAGTAAATTTAGTATGACTAATTTACTACCCGCTTAGTATTAATTTACTACCCGCTTAGTATTGATTATTGAACCTATGGGGTCACACACTAACGAGGGTTCTAATCTTTGCTGTAGAATTATTTAATTATCAATTTGATTTGATCAAATAAATAATTATATTAATTCAAATGGAATATTATTATATTCTTTGCTAGCACCAAGAATATAATAATAGTATGATAATTGAGAATATTAAATAAGATTTGAGAATAATTAGTTATTCTATTTCTAAATTTGGATGAGATCCTAACTGATTCTTTTTCAAAGTGAGTTATGATATAATTCATAAATTTGAAGGATTCAGATTTAGAATTTCAAGATATGACAAGATATGATTTAAATTTGAATTCAGATTCAAATTTAAAATCAGTAACAAATCTCATACTATATATATGTATGTCAAAAGTATAGGAAATAGATGAGAATGAAACACAAGGGTTTTATTCCTTTACATCTACACACATAAACGTATGTGAGTCTAATTCTTGGAGAAGAATTTTATGGCGTGCAGAGAGTTGCAAGAGGTTTCTCAATTTAGATCAGATGTCCATTGGTCAAGGAGTTGACAGAAAAGTTGATCTCGGTGTGGATACGCATGGTGTCTTCGTACCATTGAAGGAGAAAGTCATTTTTACTAAAGTGTCTAAAGGTATTTAGATCTGATCTATATAATATCATTGGAATAAAGTTTAAACATAAAATAGATCTTTAAGATTACCTTATTTTCTTTCGTTGCGTGTTATGAACATATAGTAATCCTTCAATAAGCATTTAGAGACAGAAGAAAAGAAAGAAATAATGAAAAAAAAACACAGCAACAACAACAATAATATAAAAATGACAATAAAAAAAATATGCGAAAAAGAAAAAGTGTGTGATTCACGGACACGTTATGTAAGGATATTTTATTGAGTTTTAATCAATTTAATTGAACTTAGTTAACAAAAGGATACTTAGATGTATAACGAAACCGATATAATTAATAGTTAA
Organism: Arachis stenosperma; assembly: GCF_014773155.1. Classification (NCBI taxonomy): domain Eukaryota; kingdom Viridiplantae; phylum Streptophyta; class Magnoliopsida; order Fabales; family Fabaceae; genus Arachis; species Arachis stenosperma. Next base: position 2,847,197 of record NC_080382.1, on the reverse strand, counting down.
ACATATATTTTTACATGAATCTAAAATATCTTCTAATTTTTTTTAGAAGTTTACCAAACAAATCCAGTATTTAGTAAATAAGAAATCTCGTTTTTTTTTTCAATATTCAAAACTGTAATTCACATATTAGAATAGAGGATTAGTCAAGTAAAATAATAAGCTAATTCACTTATAAAAAGTGAAGATGAGATCACAATATTGTGAGTGTTTGGTGTATCTCAACTCTGAACAGGTGTGGAGCACAATAGGAGTTGCCAAGAAAACAAAACACAAGAAAATCTCCCTCAGTCATAGTCATCGTCGGTTGTCTTTCCAGCTTCGGACACACACTCAACTAAGCACGCACCAAACAGCTTCTTCGTTAAGGCTCCGATCACCTTCTCTCATTGACTCAAAAGTCAAAACTCTGGTCAACTCTTAACAAGGTTACTCGAACTGTAATCCTGCACTACAACTTCTCATGGAAGAATTCGGTAACTCTGATTATTTTGAAATTGATACTTTGGCAATTAATTTTGGTTATGGTTCAGAATTGATATTTAATTGGATTTTGCAGTTAACGATGCATATATCCCTTCCGAACTGGTGAATTGTTCATCAGATGCTTGCACTGTAACATACTATTGCTACTTGATAGAGCTGAAGCAGGATTATGTCGATCCCATAGGGGTTCATGACATTGTGCTTGCATTGAGGACTGAACTTGACCCTGAAATTGCAAGCACAAAATTCGACATGCGCGTTGAAAGGGGAAACTTGTTATTAAGCCTCAGACAAGTAGAAACCATTCATCTTAGCCCACATTTGGTAGGATTACTTGTTCTCATTTCCTGGTAGCTGTGTTGTAGAAGATTTGAATTTGAATTTGAATTTGAATGTTTTGATTCTGCAGGTTCAAAGATGTAGAAGATTTCAGACCACCCTCTTTAGGATCCTTCTGCATAACGATGATGTCTCAGATGAGTTCTGTTTGGGAGATGAACCCCAGATTGATTATCTTCTGCTGCCAGCTACCACACTGAACCAGAGGCTTTCGAATTCAAGTGTTGATTGGAAGACTGTCTCTTCTGTTCCTTTTTTATCTGAAGATCAATGTAATTGCTGGTATTATCCTCATCCTGTGATGACCAAAACCGGATTGGTTTGCTCTTGCAAACTTCAAAATTGTGTGGTCAAAGCTTTCCACAATGGTTCTATTTATATCATTGATGGCATAATGGACTTGAATGGAAACTCGCGTCTGCGGAACGGAGGTAAGAGAGCTCCTACTTACAAGGAACACTTCAAAAACAAGTAAGTATGTTTTATAGCTGAGTCATCTGCTTATTTTGTTCCCCATTCAGGGCTATAGATAACTTGATTCTTGTTTCATTTTTTCAGCTATGGTATTCAATTGCAGTTTGAAAATCAGACCCTACTTGATGCAAGGAGTCTTTTTAAGGTGAAAAATTACCTGCACAAGGGCAGGCAAATGAAGCAGAAAGGTTAGCTTTAACCCTTAATAGTTAGTATATAGTTTGCTCATATCTTCTATATCTAGAATTCTATCTTTGGCCCTTTCATGCTTTATCAGATTAGGATTGAAAACAAATCAACTTATGTTCATGCCTGCATGTTCATTTTTAGGGTCGACGAGCATGATGCCTGCCGAACTGCCTCCAGAAGTTTGCTCCGTAATCATGTCACCAATATCAATTAGTACCATATATTCGTTTACATTTATTCCATCAATCATGCACCGGCTTGAGTCCTTGCTCATGGCTTTCGGATTGAAGAAGATGCTTTTGGATAATTGCATGCAAAAGGATATCCCAGTCTTCAAGGTGATTACCATTACATAATTTATTTATTTTATTATTATTATTTCTGTTTCAACTATCTGAATTATTCCCTGTAGCTATTGAAAGCAATCACTACAAAGGAATGTCAAGAAGACTATGATTGTGAGTCATTGGGGACACTTGGTAATTCTTTTTTAAGGTATGCAGCTACTCAACAACTTTTTAAGACCAATCAAAACCTTCGAGAGGGCTCTCTTACTCAAATGAGGGACAAGATCATTTGCAATGCTGCTTTATTTACCTTTGGTTCTAGCCAAAGGCTTCCGGTATTGTTTTGTCCTTAATGTCTTTTTGTTATCATTTTACTAGTTTGTTATCTATACGCTCTACTTTATAAAACTTGGACAATACTTTTATTTTATCAGCATTCTGAGTATAGTAATAGTTTGTAACACAGATGGTCTAGAACTTTATCCCAATGGCTATATTTATGTTGCAGGGTTTTATTCGAAAAGGACATTTTAATCCAAAACAGTGGATTATACCAGGAGATAATTCCAAATTTCTCTCATTGACAGAAGAGGTTATTTCCAGCAGAACAAGAGTATATGTTTGTGGAATGAAAAGAAAAATGAAGCACAAGGTTGTTGCAGATGTTGTTGCGGCACTAATTGGTACCTTCGTTAGCACAGGACCGGGAGGTGAAGAAGCAGCTTTATCATTTATGAATTGGATTGGCATTAAGGTTGATACCAACGTTATACCATATGAGATCCACCTTAACGTTTCTCCGGAGAAGCTTGTAAATGTCACCCTTTTAGAATCCCTATTAAACTACATATTCCAAGAACCTTCCCTTTTAGTAGAAGCTCTGACTGATGGTTCTTACAACTGCACAGAAAATTATCAGGTACTTTCAAGTTTCAAGTTTCTATATGTACTAGTAAGAAGTAAGAACATTGTATGATTTTTCTTATCGAATCAGCACTGCTCATTTTCATTTGGTGTAACTGAATATTTTAAGTCTCAACTTGCATTGCAGCGACTAGAATTTCTTGGTGATGCAGTGCTGGACTATCTCATCACGCAGTATTTCTACAAGGAATATCACAATGAGTCGTCTGAACTTCTGACTGTCATGAGGACTATATCTGTCACTAATGAATGCTTTGCACTTTCAGCCATTAGAGCTAAGCTGCATGAACACATAATCCGTGACTCAAAAGAACTAGACAAGCGAATTGCAGCAACAGTGAATGAAGTTGAGAAGTTGTCTGTAAAATCGACTTTCGGATGGGAATTGGACATATGTTTCCCTAATGTGAGCTTTTTGTCATTCAGTGCACTAACTCTTTGGGCTATCATAACAATTTCAAACACTTCTTATTCACATTACTGTCAAATTTGTAAATCTCTTCATCACTAAACTTTCCAATATGCAAAAAGAAGCATTTGGTGGAAGGAAAGAACTGAATTGGCATTTTGTTTGTTTGTTTGTAATTCAACTCCATGAAATAATATTTCTATTTTTGACAGGTGCTTGCAGATATTATAGAATCTCTAGCTGGAGCCATTTATGTTGATTCAGGCTACAATAAGGAGGCTGTGTTCCAAAGTATAAGGCCTCTTTTGGAACCCCTAATTACACCTGAAACGGCACAGCTTCAACCACTTGGGGAGTTGCATGAACTATGCCAAAAAGGAACCTATCAAAGGAAAAAGTCCCGGGTGGCATGCGGCAATGGCGTAACAGTTTCAATAGAAGTGAAAGCTAAGGAGATCACCTGCAAGCACACTGCTAAAGCCAACAATGAGAAGACAGCTGAAAAGGTAGCTTCCAAGGAAGTCATAAAACTGTTGAAGGTAACCAATTTTGACAGCATGCAATTTCTACTCTTTGGTTCACTATTTTGCATTCTTTCTGTTGTTTTGGTTTGTAAAAAACAGAAGGGATGTAACCAGGGCTTACACTATTTTTTAGCCACAATGATAAAAATATTTGTTGACCAAGTGCAAATAATAAAAGTGTTTATTAATATCTGATGTCCAAGCCCAAATAGATGGATCAATTAGGTTAATTACGATTTTCTTCTTGATGAGGGCAATAGGACAAGAATATTGGAGAGGATGCCTCCGGTCATGAAGAATGCCATGCTGAGGAGGAGCAACCTTGCATTGACAAGGACCAAGTTGAGGGAGAAAGTGCTGTGATTTGTGAGACACATTTTGAAGAAGAGGGCCCTCTTATCAATGAGATGCATTCCCAACAGCTTGAGTCGGCTTCCAATGGTAATGGTTCCTCCCTATTGTCTCTACCTTCTTCATTGCTCCCTTTCTGTTATCTTCTCATAACGAGTTATATAAACACACACATCCTCTCATGTTCTTCTTTTCCATTTATTCTTAATATAGGTGTTAGGAAAAGCTGTGAGATAAATTTTGAGGCTGAGCTTATTGCCTTGACACAGCAAGGTATTCTTAAAGTTGAGCATGTTCCTCTTCTTGCATCCTTCTTGACCGCTCAGCCCTCCATGCGCTTAACAGATCTTCCCTCAGTGCGCTGTAGCTTCGGCTACTATGTCTTATGGGAATTCTTGCACTATATTGAGTCTACACCTTTGAGAGTTCTTTTGGAGGATGGCTGTGCTCGTTTCTTGGGTTTCTTTGATGCTCTCTCCATGTTTCCTTTTGACATAACATGGCTCAACAAGTACAAGATGCAGATTGTTTCTCCTCCAGAGGATGCTCCTTCTCGAGCCTTAGAAAAGGCCGTCAAGGAGATAGAGATCATTGACCAACAGCTAGCCATTCTTCAGGCCAAGAAGGCTGACTTGCAAGAACGTGCATCAGAGTTAAGTTCTATACTGGATTCACCTTATTCTGTATTTCAGCAGTGACCACTGATGAGCGTTAAATACTTGTCAGATCTACACTTGCAGCCATTTTATATCTATATTTCATGTGATGTTCATCACTTTGTGAAGTGAATTTTTGTGGTCTGAAGAACAGCAAGAAAGCTCCATAACAGAACGGGAAAGCAGTGTGAATCTTTTAGCGTACGGCACTCGTAAAATCAAGAGACTCAGTGGCTGTTGTACCTTAAATAAGTAAATAACATTACGGTAGCATATTGGGAAAAAAAGCCACCAAAAGTAACCCCAAGACCCAATAAGTTTTTCTTTTTTTGCATCTGTGATTCTGTTGCTAATTAATAGTCTAACATTAGTGCTGGAGAATATTAAGATTAATACTACCTGGCATAAAGTAGGTTTAAGTAAAACTTTTGTTCCAGGATCAAATAATTTTTCAGGACTTCCTACAACTTAATTTCATATCGAGTTATCTTCTTTTTTATGTTTTTCAATTTGCTTGACCTTGAAAGGTGTTATATAAATCGATTTACACTTTAAGTTTGGACTTTGGGGCATGTTCCCAGTTCCCACACGGCCATATCAGTTTTACGAATTTAGGGTATCGCATATTTCGCCCGTAGAGTTTCAATAAATGTAATAATTGAAAAAAGATATTTGGCCAATTTAAGTACAATTTAAAAAGGATAGTCTTGTAATTTTGAATACTAGAACATGCATTGAAGTAGGTTCTAATCTACAGAACTAACAGTAACAGCTACCTATTAACTCTGAATAAACGATTAAACCTGAACACAAGTATTAGGCATACATGGACTCTTACAGAAGGTCAAAAAAATAATCCAAACCTTGACCAATTTCCCAGATGGAGATACCACAACCCCATGAACGTGCTTCCTCTAACCGCAAAGAAATTGACTTCAAAGATGGGTAAAATACGGCATGCCTGATATCTCTGTCATCAGCGTAAAAGAAAAAATGTTCCCCACTGTTCTTATCCCACTGTAAATTAGGCCTGTGCTTTTCCAACAGCGCGAGGTAATCCCTTCCAATAATTGCTCCGCCACCCCCACCTGAATCTGTAATTTCACATTTTAACAAAAAGTTCTCACATAAAGTAAAAAAGGAAAAGAGAATCCTTATATAGATTGTCTTAAACTATCAAAATAGAATCAATGCCACTCATGCAATGATGTATGAACAATCAAAATGGTGACATAACGAAACTAAACAGAGAAAAGAGAGAGGAAATTACCCCTTGAAAGGGAGAAATCATTTCCATAGAAGTTGATGCCTAGAAGTATCTTGGAGGCAAGGCTTTTTGATCTACTGCCGGAGTTGCCAAGCAGCAGCCGTATAACAAATTGAATCCACTTCAATGGTGCATTAGGTCCTGGGTTATGAGGATTCGAGAAGTCATATGTCATTAACGAGAATCCATCTACAGCTTCACTTAAAGTCTCAAGATCTTTTGGACCAAAGTCATGCTCTTGCAGCTTCTCAGAAGATGGTGGACCTATAACACATATCAACTGCAGCCGCTGCTCATTATTTCTGTGCGAGCTTGTAGAATGCAGTGTCTCTCCAAGCTGTTTTACAAACTGCAGTGCCTGTGCTTGCAAAAGAAGAAGTGCCATATTAACAATCATACAATGAGCATTGAGCAAGAATAAGCTGAATTATGGGCAAGTTCCAATCACAGCTTAGCTGTATCAAGAGTATCTAAAAAAGGGAAAAAAAAGACAAGCAGCAAATTCTCACCAAATTCCGTATGCTTGGATCATGCAAGATACCGTAGGCTGCCCACCTTGACCATGATTCCAAGACAATACCATCATATCCCATTTCTCTACATAAGCACATCATTCACATGAAAAGAAAATACAGAATTGAGAAAATGTATCATGGAAGGAAGTGTTTTATACATAAATCTGGAATGCAGAATATTTGCTGCCATTGGCAACTTCTGATAAACAACGTTTATGTAAAAATGAATAATAGAATTACAAATGACAAATTATTAGTAAAGATATATTTTGTCTGGGAACAATCAGAACCTTGCCCAAGATATGTATCTATACTCTATAGAATCAATCAAAGCTTACTTGCACTCTGTTACTATGATATTAATAGCTTTGTTCCTTTGTTTCTTCTTCAGCAATTCTGCTGGAGATGCTTCCAGAACAACTCTTGGCAAGATCTACACAAAACAGAAAATAAAGGAAGGATAAGTGAAGCCCACTACAAATAATGGCACAAGAATAGTTTAGAGCAGCTAAAAAAGTATAAGATTCAAAGTGTAGAGAAATAGTTAATTGTACCAAAGCTTCTCCCGCCTTTTTAAGATCTGAGATCCATCCTCTGTCAACATTATGTCTCCCCTCCAGAACCAAATTAGTCTGTTCGCTGGCAATAACAACTGATGAAGCAAAACCATAAAACAATATCCAAAAAGAAAAATCTCACTAGGAATCCCAGGATTTACCATCAGGTATGATCCACTAAAATTTCGATGTCGCGCAGAAAATAAATATAATAAATATATTAACAAGGATGGTGAAAGAGTGAGTAAGAAAGTTGATGAGCTGGATGATAGTTAGTTAGAATTGGTTTAGAATCAGTTACTATTAGTTATGCCAGGCAGGCAGTGTATGTGATAGTTAGTCAGTTGTTAGTTAGAAGGAGAAACTTATTGTTCAAGCCAGAGCTACATATATAAACTGAACTCATGTAATAACTCACTGATTCAATCATCAATAAAAAATATCTTTTCAGATGGAAAACATTTTCATGATACTTCAGGTTAATGTCAGTTCAAATCGACCCTGGTTATGCTATTCCTCGAAGGAAGGAAGGAAGGCGTGCCAGATCAGCATGCGATTTGAATAACAGAGACCACACTCTAAAGCTGATAGAAATTTAGTGGAAGTTGCAAAGTCACATTTCTTGAGTAAAGTTAATTAGGACAGAGGTGCATACCTCTTTAATTCATACCAGACAGGCGATAAATGCGTGAACTTAGAGTTGAACCTTTTGGCCATTTCATAACCATGAGAATTCCTGTGATATTTAAGATTCAGAATGCAGAATGACATGGAAAAGAACTCACTATATAGCAGAGAGATTCGTGAAAGAAAATGGTAATACCAGGGAGTAATGTAAGCAAGCACGGGATAAGTATAATGGCGCTGAGAAATATTTTGCGACGTTCTGGAGTTCTCCTGATTCATTCACAAATCGCAATTACATGCGAATGCTTTCTCGGCAGCCAAACAGAAACAGTGTAGTTTTGGGGGAAAAGGATACTCACAGAGAGAACATCGCGGTAGTTGACATCCGCTGTGACGAGGCCTCGTGAATAAACATATGATCCCTTATGCGAAGAAGAAGAAGAAGAAGAAGATTCTCTCAAGCGGTAAACGATCACGGCAATGACGGAGGACGCGAAGAAGAAGAACAAGAACAAGATTACTAGTTTGCTGCCATCAGGAGCTGAGTTAGCTCGCTCGAGTTGCCTGGAAGATGAGTGGATTCGGTTTTCACGGCGACCCGAACTCGTGCCGGATCGCTGATCTCGCTTCTTCGCCATTTTGATATTCCAGTCGATTGCAAAGCTCAGCCACACCCACCCACACGGCCACACATACTGGCCTCTCTGTCTAGGCTTGGCAATTTCCTTGGCGGTCCGGGTACCCGAGCCCCGCCCGGACGGATATGGGGAGGATTTTCTACCGCGGGAACGGGAGATGGGGACGCGAGAAATAAATGGGCGGGTCCTCGCTCCGTGTGTATCCATACAGTACCCGTATATACGAAATGACTAAAATATCCCTATAATATATTCTAGTTTTGAAAAACCCTAAATCTCTAACCCTTCTTTGTGCCGTGACTCCCTCTCATCTCAGATTCTCTCCTCTCAAAATTCAAGCCCAAAATTTGTAATAGGTGATAGAATTTTGTAATCGTTGCTTATTGTTCATTGAATTTTTGTTTCTGAGATTTTGTTGCTGTACTCAGATTTTGTTCCTTTGTTTAGGGTTATGTGAAGTGAGTAAGGTTGGTAGCAGCTACATCACATGGTGATGGACCCTAAATTCTTGCTCCCGTTATCCAAATTCTCTTCATCGCACGCTTCTTTACCCTTGTTTATTTCAAATCAACTTCCTTTCCGGCAAAACTCAAACCTTTCCGCCAAACCGTGTTGTTCCCTCCAAAAGTCTCAATTTTGGGGTAGGGATTTGAATTTGGTTGTGTTACCGGAAAATGTTAATAACATTAGAAAGGTGCATGCCCCCTCGCCGTTTGGGCCAATAAGGGCAGCTGTGAAGAGAAGGAAAGAGCTTCCCTTTGATAATGTGATTCAGAGGGACAAGAAGCTCAAGTTTGTTCTCAAGATAAGGAAGATTTTGGTGAGTCAACCCAACCGCATCATGTCGCTTAAGCAGCTTGGTAAGTTCCGAAGGGATTTGGGTCTGGATAAGAGGAGGCGGCTTATTGCTTTGTTGAAGAAATTCCCTGCGGTGTTTGAGATTATGGAAGAAGGGGTTTACTCTCTCAAGTTCAGGATGACACCAGAGGCTGAAAGGCTTTATTTTGAAGAGTTGAAGGTTAGGAATGAGATGGAGGATTTGGTTGTTACAAAGCTGAGGAAACTGTTGATGATGTCGCTCGAAAGGCGGATATTGTTGGAGAAGATAGCTCATCTCAGGAATGATTTGGGTCTCCCACAAGAATTCCGCGACACCGTTTGTCACAGGTACCCGCAGTACTTCAAAGTTGTTGCAACCGAGAGAGGCCCTGCTCTGGAGTTGACACATTGGGATCCTGAGCTTGCAGTTTCTGCAGCTGAGCTATCTGCAGAGGAAAATCGGATTCGGGAATTGGAAGAGCAGAATTTGATCATAGATAGACCTCTCAAGTTCAACAGAGTCAAGCTTCCTAAAGGTCTTAATCTTTCTAAGGGTGAGATGAGGAAGATCATGCGTTTCAGAGATATACCTTATATATCGCCATACTCGGATTTCTCAGAGATTAAACCAGGAACACCAGAGAAAGAGAAGCATGCTTGTGGTGTTGTACATGAGATATTGAGCCTCACTCTTGAGAAGCGAACCCTCATTGATCACCTTACTCATTTTCGAGAGGAGTTCAGATTCTCTCAGCAACTGAGGGGGATGTTGATAAGGCATCCTGATATGTTTTATGTCTCCTTGAAAGGAGACAGGGATTCTGTGTTTCTGAGGGAAGGTTATCGTGATTCGCAGTTGGTAGACAAGGATCGTCTGTTGCTAATAAAGGAAAAGCTTCGCTCTCTGGTTAATGTTCCACGATTTCCCAAGCGAGGTGCTTCCAGAAGGGTCGGAGATGGTATGGAAGACACAGCTGGCACTGCCAGAGAAGATGAAAGTGGTGAAGAGGAAGAACACTGGTCAGATCTTGATAGTTTTATGAGTGATGATGGATTTGAAGAAGACAATGATGGCCAAGACGATGATTGGAGCAATGATGACGATGACGACGACGATGATACACCACCTGATTTTGATGAGGATGATGGAATATTGGAGATTTCACAAGGAAAGACGATTAAACAAGCTGAAGATTTAACAGTAAATGACAAAAAAGTCCTTGCTCCTGTGTTCCCTGACGGTCGTCCCAGAGAACGGTGGTAGTCTTTCTAGATCTTTCAAGCTGGAATCTTTTATGCAAGACAGCATCTGGCTTTAACTTTGGAGTTTTTAGCTGGATGATTTTGTGATCAATGTTGTACGCCAAGAGTTTGAATTGTCTACCTTGGACACATATGATGCTTTCTCTTACTAATGAGTATTCTTCATTGTCCATTTACAGTTCTTGTCTGTAAACAATAATAGCAGTTGATGTTATGTCCAGACTCCAGACCAATACTAGAGATTTTTTGTATAGACTACCACCTGCTTTACTGTATAATGGATTGATACTTCTTAGACATGGTTATATTTTCAACAGGGTGATATCCACTTTTCCGTGAATTCTTTCTATTGATTTCTCGTTGAAACTTGCATGTTGGACATCTATTACTGCTTTTTTTTCAGAATTCAGATTAACAATTCATTGCATTAGTTATAAGGCAAAATCTTGTCGTATGGGTTTAAACTTTAAAGGGTGTTTTTGTTGGAGTGTTGAATCCACTCCACAATTCTAAGTATTCATTTTCTTGATTTTGCCCGTGTAGTGATGACAATTAATATATGTAAGACGTTTTTAATCCCTCAATGATTGAGGTGTTTTCTCTTTCCACCATTGCGCCCTCCTTGCTCTATTTTAATACAGACAAATATACAATGTTGAAGAAGAGAGAATTTCAAAGAAAATTTTGGCTTGGTTATTGATTAACTATAGTAATGTGTCATGCTTCGTTGAGGACAGGATTGTGGCAGTCACTTACTATTTATGATGTTCATGCTTGTGAAGCCTCCTATAATTGATTTACTCTAAGTAAATTCAATTATAGAGTTCAGAAAGAGAATAAAAATGAGCTAATTTTGAGTGTATTTGACAGAAGGTGACAAGAAATGTTGAAAATCGGAGACAGGTTTTTTTTTTTTTTTTATTTGGATGTAACTTAAGTAACCCTTCCTCTGTTTGAATTTCAGTTGTTCCAAGAGGAAGAATGAGATGCAGCCTTTCACATAACCCCTTTCCATTACATGTAGTCATGTAGCAAGCTGCTGCTGAAACTAGAAGGTAGCTACAAAGCTATGACACAATGACCTGAACAGAATAATCACTTTTATTAGTATGTTCATTCTTAGAATATTATGGCAATTTGACAGAGGCTATTGGAGTATGTATCTCTTCTTTGTCTAATATTAGTTTGGCAGAGCTTTGTACATGAGGCATACCATATATGTTATTTTATTTTATATGACAGGAACGAAAGCGAACACTAAAACACTGCTTAATGCAAAACTCATTTCTGCCCGCTTCACATCCTGTTGTTCTTGTATGGTTGTGAACATTAGCAAATTGGAAAGGCTTTTCTACCTACTTGCACCAACAATAAGGTTCTCCCTGCACCATCGGAACAAGCCCCAGAGTCTACTATGGTAGATATGACTGTACAGAAAGCAGAAGCTACTCCTGACACTATATCTGAGTCCAAAGTAGACACAGTAGCACCCCTGCTCCAGAAATAAATCTGGCTGAAGTTAAGGCACAATTGGTTCCAGGGACTCCAAGTCTCCAACACCCCTTTCACCATACACCAGTGTATATCTCAACTCTCAACTTCATTGCTTCATAAAATTTTCACTTTCTGTATTGGTTAGATTTACTTATAGCAGCCAATTTTCTCGGAACTGGTCTTCCATTTATGATTTTGTTTGGTAACTAACCATAACCATTACCAATTTTCTTTACATATGCTTCTTGTTCTTCATGTTCATCAGTGTTACCCTTTTTTCCTTCTCTGCTTTGCAGTATCCTGATTTGTAGCCTCCAACATCTCCCACCCCTTCACAGCCCAATTTACAGACAGCAGAAGCTACTCCTCCAGACACTATATCCGAGTCCAAAGTAGAGGCAGTAGCAGCACCTGCTCCTGAAATAAATTTGGCCAAAGTTAAGGCACAAGTACCTCCAGCAACACCAAGGCCCCTTTCACCATACCCAAGTGTATGTCCCAACTTCCATGCTTCATAAACTTTTAACTTCCTTTGACTGTTACCAATATACGTAGTTCTTTTATCTCTGCCTATTTCTATGATTTCTGTCGAAATTTGAAGCTTTTAGCATGGAAGTTTTAGTCCTGTATAGTATAACTTTTAGCTTTTGTGTCCATGGTTTTGATGAGAAATTTTGTACTACCTTGTTCCTAAAATAATTAATGAATTAGGAGATTGTTAATATAATTTTCTATACATATGCTTATCCTCCCTTCTTTCTCTTTTTGAATTGCAGTATCCTGATTTCAAGCCTCCAACATCTCCTATCCCTTCACAGCCCTAGAGTTTCGTTGTTTTAGGCCGTGAAGAGAATTATATATATAGCAGGGAATCGTTTCTGTAAATTTTCCAGCACCATATCAAAATCTACATATACAATGCAATGGTCTTGCCACATGAAAATCTTAAAACTTATCTAGCATTTTAGGTTGAAGATCCATGCGGCAGGTTGTATTATTTACAATCTTTTATGAGTGCTCTTCAATTTATGCTACTTTCTACAATCTTTTTGTAATTGATGGATAGTTTATAGAGTTGAATTTCATTGAAATTTATGTGTTGGACATCTATGACTGCTTTTCCCCCCACGCAAATCACTTGAAACATTCACACAAAACAAGAAGGGGTGTGTGTGGTGTGTGTGTGACCATATATACCCTTGCATAGAGGCATGCCTCTATTGATGATGTACTCAACTTCATGCAAGTAGCCTGAGTTAAAAAAAAAAAGTGTCAGGATATGATCTTGAGCAAATTGGTTGTTCACTCTCCCTCAAAGGCTTCCAAATTCCTGCACTGCCTTGTGAAGTATCCGGTTCCAAACTGCGTAAGCTTAATGTATCCAAATGTGTGGATGAAGATTTAAAGGTAGATTCATGAGATTTGCCTATTTACATTTCCATTGGGATCTTTTTTGAAGGTAAATATGATAATTACTTTAGTCCCATCAGTATTATGAATCAATTCTTTTTATCTTTTGCTTAGGTAGAACTCATAGGACTATTGATTATGAAGTATGATACTATACTTCAATAGGCAAAAGTGTAATCCATGAAGAGAAGAACTAAATTGTACAAGAGCAGAATCAAACTTTGGTGTTCTAAACATAAAACCCAAAGCAAGGAAAATGTATAATAGATAACCAGATATGTTACATAAACTACAATACTCATACAAAAGCAGCAACCAGCAAGGTTGAATACACTATCTCCTGCTATCCTCTAGCCACAGATACGAAACATTGAAGACTGCAGAGTGTGTTTTTCACTCCCAACAAAAATATTTACAAAGTAACACACTAAAAGCAGCAAGAATATAGCAGAGAAAACCAACTAGCTAGTAGCTACTCCGATCAGAAAATCTCGTCCAACTCATGAATTGGGATGATCATGAACTGTACAAAGCCGGGTACCAAAATAGCCTTATTGGTTGATGAGATGATCGTAATCTTGCATAGCCATCCTCTCAGAAACCGTAGCTAAGGAGCTTAGGTTGCACCTAATGAGAGCCTCCACAAAGTAACTAGTCTCATCAACGGTGTTTCCATCCGGCACATCGACGACGAAGGATTCTATCACCATCGTTCCCGGTCTTCCCTCGATGACCTCCGGATGGACAGTAATCAGGGAGGAGTAGTTCTGCAAATTCAACAAAACAAACATGAAGAGGTTAGCATTGGTTCAGGGTATGATGATGATGGAAAAAGTAAGAAATAGGAAAAGTGAATATACGTTGAGTCTATGGTCACCACCAACGATGGTGACACCAAGAATACGTTGGTGATCGTCGAGTTGTTCCAAGCGCTCGGTGCTAGTGGTGGCAGGGAGGCCGGATTTAACGTTGACTTGTCTGAGGGAACCAACAGCAAGGTCGCCTTGACCTTGAGGGTGTACGGTACACCTGCTAACAAAAGGTTTATACTTCTGCGGCTGGTCGAATCTTCGAACAAGAGACCAGACCAGAGGAGCAGGGGCCTTGATGTGCTTGACCAGAGCAGAACTGCACTGCTGAGGCAGAGGCTGATGCCTATTATGATGCATCCTAATATATTCACTCTCCATGTCAAGTGAAGTGAAGAGAAGGAAAGAAGGGATAAGCTTAGGAAGCTCTGCTACTCACAAAATTAGATTCCTTACAAAAACTAAAAACTACTCTACACTCACTCAACCAACCGACACTCAACCCCCCTCTTCTTATATTAGCTTCTTTTTTTTTTTTTTTTTTTTTATGGAAGTGAGACAAGTAATATTCGCAAACATGGTAATTTTTTATGTTTTTAACATGGTTTAATTATTATGTTAATCTCTATAGTTTCGTAAAATTTTTAATTAGGTTTTTATATATTTTTTAATTGAGTTTTTGTACCAATTTTTTTCAGTCTCTTTTAACAGTAATTGATTTAATTATATATGAACCCAATTAAAAAAAATTAGTGCAGGAACTCAAAGGTTAAAAAAGTATAGGGATTCAATTAAAAATAAAATTTGGTGTAAGGACTCAATTAAAAGAAAAAAAATATAGGAACTTAATTAAAAATTTCACGAAACTATAAGAATCAACAGAATAATTAAACCTTTTTAAATTTGTGAAAAAGTACAAATTAGAGAATCTGATTCCTATATTTTAAAATTTTTTATTTTTTTAAAATAGAAATTAAACGGTTCAATTTAAAAATTAAAATGTCTACTGTTTGTATTTTATCGTCCAATTATTTTTATTCCTTTTAGATTAACATCCTAATTTTTTATAATTCAAAAAAATATTATTATCAATCTAATATCAAAATAAAAAGTATCATATCTTCTCCTCTCTTATTTTTATATTTTCACTCTTGTACTACAAAAATATAAGAAAAATGTTAGACAAATAAACTACTTTTGTAATTAAGTTTAATTAAATTTTTTATATATTTCTTTTTTTTCTTTTTTCAACTAAAATTCTAAATTACCAATTCTTAAGTTATTGAACTAATTTAATTAAATTTGGTCACTAAAATGATTTGGTCATGTGTAAATATAAATATATTGTTAGAAGCCAATATTTTTAGTGAAAAGACTAAAAAATTGGTTAGCATTCGTTTAGATATAATACAAATAGATCTGAAAAATGTTGGTTTATTTAACTTATTATATATTAATCTTTAAAATTTTAAGATGATCATATCCTACTTTCTTTTTTGCTCATTATTGTTGTGCTAATTTTTTATTGTTATTATTTAACGAGTAATGTTTGGTTAGAATTTTTATTTTTTGGACACTTTTAAGCATTATTCTTTTTACTAAATAAACGAATTTGAATTCCATTCTTTAGTTAAGAAAATTAGTTAAATATGTAATCTACACCAAATAAAGCTAACAAAAAGTGATTAGTGACATTTTGTTTGATTCATATCTAAAGGAACAAAGGTTGTGCAAGTGGATTTATAGCTATATTATATTATTATATGTTACAACTTGCATCCTTGGATTAGAATAGATGCCACCACTTGACCAACTATAGGAAACATATGTGTATGGCGCATTATCAAATACCCTCCACTTAGAGATAGTAGAAAGAAAAATAATAATAATAGAATAAAATAAGAACCCAACTCTCCCAGCTTCAGTTGCATTGAGTTACGAATGTGATTGTGACCGAAACTTTAGAGCACGGTAAATTTTAAAATGTTAAATTTAATGGTATTTATATAGTTTTTTGAAATATTTGAAAATATTTTAAATGATTTTAAAACATCTTAAAATGTTTTAGAAAGTCTTAGAAAAATTTTAGAAAATTTTAAAAGATTATAGAGTAATCTAGAATAATGTAAATGTATATAAAAATATGAATAATAGTATAGAATAATCTAGAAATATTTAAAAAAATGTAATAGAATAAATATTTGTAATAAATATTCTAGATGATTAGTTTAGACAATTAATTAGATTTAATTCTAACAATTTATTGAGCAGGTGAATGACTATAAATAAGAGTGAGAGTTAGAATTTGAGAGAATGAGTCATTTATAACAAATACTTGAATAATAAAATATTTTTTTTATTAACCAACTTGGATTAGTTGAGTGGTCAGCTCACTCGTTCGTTTTAGCAAATATCGGGAGTTTGAATCCTACTTTTTGTATGCAGCAATGACAAACCTTTAAATAGAGCTCAGATTTAGATTTAGAAATTCCGTAAAAACCTATAAAAAAAATATTTTTTCACCAAAATTTTATTTTTTTTATATTCTTAATTTTCTTACTAAATACTGAAAGTTAGACTGATTTACTTGAAATGTGTTGAAGTGTATCAAAAAAACGTGACAGTTGGATGAGAATGCAGCCAATAATAATACAAAGGCTAAAAGTCAACCAAATTGCAACTAAATTTCCATGGAAAATTACATTTTAACTGCAACCCCTCCATATACTGGTTTACATGTCCAATGAATGCGGTTGAACCTGGCACGATATAACCCGCTGCACAAAAAGCGTAATGTGTGAATTTCATTATAAGTAGCGTGCCTTATCTGTTTCAAATCAATTGGGCAATTGGTGCCTCTTTGTCTGCGACAAAATAATTGCATAAAACGTCCTTTATGCCACTATGTCTATAAAGTACGAACACTTTGCTGAGTTGTTGTTTCTGTATATCAGACACATTTTAGACAGGATACTCACTGACATTTGTTCGACATGCGTGTTTGCTGCGTCTAACCATGTCTTAATAAAAAATAAAAAATTCTTTTTCAGACACACCTGGACATGCTTAAATACCATCACGTATCAACGTGTCAAGTCTTATTCTTAACATATATTTTTAAAATAAATTTAGATATAGTATATATTATTATTTATTAAAATAAAAAATATTTTAAATACTTGATATAATTAAAATAAGACATTAAAAATAATAAAAAATTTTAATTTATATTTTAATATCAATAAAATATCAAAATATCATTATGATTTAACTAAAAAATACTTTATATTTTATATGTATACATGTTTCCGTGTTAGATTTTAAAATTCGCGTGTCGGCGTGTCTTGTGTCGTGTGTGTTGTGTCCCGCGTCCGTGTCCGTGCATCATAGCACTATGCAAAACCACGTGCAATACAAGCCAATTTTGCTCATCCAAAGCTTAGATTAAACACTTGCAATCTTCACATGATGTTGCAGGCGTTAAAATTTGTCATTAACATGCTGATTTAATATGTCTCTCTAATCTCTATATGGATAAGTATGTTTATTTTAGAAGAAAAATAGCATTTTCCTGATTAATAATGTATTAGCATCAAAGTCGTTACCGGTGAGAGGTGTGAGATATTTTCAAAAGGATCGATTTTTCAAAATCTGAGCATTTGGTTGGATGAATTCCAAAAGTTTATCCTCCGCAAATGAAGCTTATTACTCTTTATGTTTGATACTATTTAATAAATAAAATTAAAGCCGCTTTTTTTGCCATAAACCAATGAGAGGAAAAAGATAAATTAAAAGGGCAATTATATAAGAGAGAAAGAAAAATATGTGAATGGTACGAAGTATATGAACTGAAATCCTTATCCTGTGTCCAACGAATTGTTGGACCACACCAACCACTTTCAGTGTTGTTCTTGAGCTGCAGAGAATTTAACTAATATTTTCGGAACACGTTGCACAATGGTCACATCAATATATAAGAACGAGGGTACAGGTGTTCGTTTCTGGTAGGTCAAATAACATGGTAGGGTTCATCATGATATGATATTTGGGTCTTCTCTTTAACATTATAGGAACCCATGTTTAGCCATCATGGGCAATTTGATCTTCTAGAGAATCCTAGCACATAGCATGTATGATTTGATGTTTTCATCTACTCTCTATTTGAAATTTTCATTTTACCAGCATGTAATTACCTTACTTATAACTACTTATGGATATAGCTACCATGATCATGTTTTCTTATCAAGCATTTTGCTTATACTTTGTTTGACTTAGAAGAATTTGGGAGAAAAAAAAAATGAAGAAGAAAAAATGGATGAAAAAATTAATTTTTTATTATTTGGATCAAGAAAGAAAATGAATTAAAAATGTAAAAGTACATGTGGGGTTTATATTAAAATTTTCTTTCCAAAGTTGAGAAGAAAATTTAGATTGGAATGAAAAAATAGGTAAAATTACAAATTTGTTATTATAACATTGGTATATTATAATTTATAAAGGGTATTAATGTAATTTCATTTAGATATGATTTTCTTTCTTCTTATTTTTTCTTCTATCCAAACAAAATTTTTTTTTTTGAAATAAGAAGCTCAAACACAGTAAGGTGGAGCATTTAGAAAATCCAGAATTACAATACAAACACTAAACAAAAAAATTAAAGTTATCTCCGACATTGCCATCAACAGCTAGACTGAACAAAACTAACCCACTCTTTGTAACTCCTAATCGACTTGGTAATAACTTCCGCAACACATGTTTCTTGATTCGTGAAAATTCTGATATTCTTTTTCAACCACGTATTTTAAATAATAGCAAAATAAAAAAAATTACTTTTTTTTTATTTTCTCTTCATCTAAATAACACAAAAAAAATTAATTTTTTCATCTATTTTCTTTCCTTTCATTTTTTTTCATTCATTTTCTTTTTATCCATTTTTTATTTTGCATCCAAATAAAGTGTTAAGTGGGATTTTTTTTTTAGTCAAATGAGACAAATATTAATTAGCAACCGGATATTATACGTTTCTAGTTTGGAGCAATTACAATAACTTAAAGGTAAGACGTAGAGCTTTGACTTATTAGGATAGGAGAACATACACTCAATGACTCAATTGTCTTCATAATATTCAAAAGAAGTTTTATTGTTGATAAATTAAAAGTGAACAGAATATAATAATAGGATCCATCTTCTTACAGTTTTTTTTAGGCGGATATGCTCATTTATGAGAGTAACAATTTACTTTGTTTCTAGAGAAGGCATCGATCTCTCTTTCTTTTCTTTTCTTGTTCTATATTCATTTCTTTTGTCTTTATTTCTATGACTTGATTGGAAGAATTTCTTTAAAAAAAGTATATATTAAAGAGTTTTTGAAAAAATAAAAACAACTTTTTGTTTGAATGGCTTATTTAAAAGTATCTGTTTAAAAATACTAATGTGTGGATAGAGAAATATTTACTTTTTGTGCCTATTAATTATTTTAAACATTTTTTAGGTTAAAAAGGACATTTTTTTAATATAAAAATTATTAATTTTAAAGAAATAATATGCTTTTTATTTTTTTAATTTTTTGCTTATAAAAGATATATAATTTTTACAAATTTATAACAATCCAAACACATTCAAAAAACAACCTTATAATATTTTTTACCAATAAAATAGATCTAAAATATATGCACTCTATTACAACAGAACTTCCAACTCAAAAATTTAGAAAAGAGATAGCCACCGGCACTTTTTAATTTGAGTATTTATTCATTTTGGTCCTAAAGAATTTTAGACTAAACACTTTAGTTTTTAATTAAAATTAATTATTCGATTGATTCCTAACAATAACTTTGTCAGTTATTTGGGTTCTTTACTCCATTAACTTTATGAGAGACAAAATATTCCTTAACAACTCTAACGGAGGATAAAATTGTTCCTGCCTCTTCTGTTCGGAAAAGACATCTTTCTTTCCCAATTTTCATCGTATCTTGCATAATCCTAACATTCATACTCTCATTCTTTACATTCACAGTCTTCTTCTCCATCTTATCTTTCCTCCTCTACAACTCTCAAATCAAGTCATAGTGTAACTGTCACGCGTATCGCACCTACCTCAACATGTCATGGATCACACATTTTCTAAATCTCTGTGATTGGTACACTTACCTCCTCCACACTTCACCCACTAAAAGCATTCACTTCCACATCTTTGATAACAGCATCACCTCCAATCCCAACAATGTCTACCACATCCTCAATGTAAGACCTTGGATTTTTTCTTTTTGAAATTTGAATAAGTTATTTGAGATTTTGAAAAATGTTTTATGAATAATAAGAAAAAATACTTAAAACATAAACTCAAGTACTTATTTTAAATGTTTTGACCCAAGATAGGGCCAAAAGATAAAAAATCAGAGTCCGGGTCCAACAAAGCCCAAACCCAAGGCATAAAACTCCCACACTTAGTAAATATTTCAGCCATTCACCTTTATTGAGAGAGTGAGGTATGCATAGAGAGAAGAGAGGCAGAGGGCAAACCCTAAGTCACTATTCAATTCAATCTTTCAATCCACATAACTTTCAAATTGTAGCTTCGATTGACAAGCCATTTGCGGTTACGCGTCACTCTCCTCATCCTCTTCAATTCTATGTAAATATTATGGTGAGTAAATCCAAAATTCGTGTTCTATTTTCGAATTCTTTCCTGTTTTGTATTTTTGGGGGTACATGGCGTTAAAATCTTGTGATTTAGTTTTTTAGGGGTACTCTAGCATGGAAGCTTCTTTTTTTTCTTTGGATTTTCTAATTCTATAAACCTAGGTTGAGAAAATTGTAAATCTTGTTATGAATAGCTTAATTGTTGAGTTAATTGTTGCGGGTTGGTGCCTCGTTGAGGAACTTGGTGGAGCTTGGACTGGTGGAGGCTGGGATTGACCGAAGAAAGGATTCAAGAGTTAGAAACCACTATCAACGAAGTAGAGGTTTTTCTTAAAACCATTTTATTGCCATGAATTGTTATAAATCGATATCGATATGAAAATTATATTTTTGGTGATTATGTGAGTCTCATGAATTGGTATGTGTGATTGTTGATGTGCTTGAATGGTGAATTGGTATAAATGTTGGGTTTGATGATGGTTATTATTGTGATTGAGTGATTGTGTTATGTGAGTTGAATTGTTATTGAGTAACATAAATGTGTATATGTATGAATTGAATATGAGTAAGATTGAGCTTGATTATAATATGAGTTGATGGCCTACTGAGGTTTGCATTATTATAAGAATTTGGTCTAAAGTTGTGATAGGGTGAGGTACCCCTATTTGGTAAGTTATGGTAAGTTGGATAATTGCCATTGTTGTGATTGGTTGTGAAATGATGATGTTTAATTGAATGATTGAATTGTTGATGGAAAACTTCGAAAAATAGATTAATTGTAGTGGAATTGTTTGATTAGGTGTTGAATGGATAGAAATTGATAAATGAGTATTGAGAATATTGAGAAATGGTTTTGAAATAGTTTGAAACTGAATTGAATTGAGTTGTGGTAAGAATTGGCAATTGGGTGAATTTGATAAAAATAAGATTTTTGACCAACTTCGACAGATCATAACTTAGTGTTCAGAGTTCAAAATTTGATGAAATTCGTCTTGAATTAAAGCTAGTGAAAAGATCTTTAAAATGGTTTAAGAACGAAGGAAAATAAAATTTTGTAGCAAAAGTTATTGACATTTGAAAATGGGGTAAAAAACTGATTATGCAGAGTTGTACAATTTCTGGCAAAACTGAATTTTGTGCATAAGCATGGGTCATGCGTACGCATAAATGTGAAACAGAATTGAAATTGCGCGTATGCATAATGAATGCATACACACAATGTGTATCCCTGCGTACGCATGCTGATTTTCTAAAAATTCTGTTTTAAATATTTGGCTTTTCTAACACGCTTGTAAACCCCGGTAAATCTTGTATGATGTCTGATAACTTGTTTTTAAGCTCTGGATAGAGTGTGGCTAAGTCCAAAGAATTAAATTGAATTATTCTCGGATAAACACTTAGTTAAATCGGATGACATGGTTGCAGAGATAGTGGTTCATTCAGCCCGTAGTGAGAACAATCATATTATCCAGATCACGAGTTAATGGGGTTGGTAATTGATAAAAGATTGGGATTAATGAACGTAAGCTTGATAAATTAACAACGATTTGGGGGTTAATGAGTTTGGTAACTTATGAAATTGATTAAAGACATTAATGTTGATTGATTGTGGTCTGAATGACTAATTTGGCAAGGTCGGAGGTTTGTTCCGCTTGCGAGGCAAGATCGTAGGTTTGTCCCGCTTGCGTATTTGATGTGATATAGGGACGGTGGTCTCATCCCGCCTACACACACACACACACTCTCTCTCTCTCTCTCTCTCTCTCTCTCTCTCTCTCTCTCTCTCTCTCTCTCTTGCAAGGTGTACAAGGCACTCTCCTTGCGAGATATGTACACGGTATTCACCCTGCAAGGTGTACATGGTACTCACCCTGCAAGGTGTGACAGAACACTCTCCCTGAGAGATATGCACAAGGTATTCACCCTGCGAGGTGTACATGGCACTTTTCCTGCAAGACCAGCTTGTGATAAGCCCAAAGATACTTTCCCTCTTGGGGATGCCCAACAGAGAGACAATGTCCGGATTAGATACCGGATATGTCGAGTTCTGGCACTATAACCGACAAGTGAGCTCACGGTCAGTAGAACATACATGCATCATACTGCGTTTGTTTGTATTTGCTTGGGTCTGCATAATTACTTGGCTTGGCTAATTGACATTTTGTTAATTGCTAATTATTTAGAATGAAAGTAATGTAATTAAAAAATAATTGAACATTATATACAGTAAAAAATTGATATTATTGAAGGATAAAATTAAAATTTATTTCTATGTATCGTTTTTGTCCCCAACGTTTTCGTCCTATTTAAATCCTTAACATTTCAAAATCGTCTCAATTTTGTCTCATCGTCAATTCTGTTAACAGATCTCTAACGGCAGGACAATATTGAGCCAATTTTGAAATGTTAGTGACTTAAATAGGACGATTAAAACGTTAGGGATAACTTTGGAACGTACCCCAAACGTTGATAACAAAAACGATACTTTACTCTAACATTAATATTTTCTAGTAACACATATTATTCTTATATATAAAAGGAAAATTGATATGTCTATATAAAAATAGGTAGTCCTTTCAATTAATAGGTTTGAGGGAGAACTGCATTTGAGTTTTTAAGAGATATAGCATCCTCCATATAGCATTTTTTCATTTCAACTGCATTTGACAAACTCATTTGTGAGGTTCCTCTCATATGTATTGTATTGAAATTACATTTGAGTTCTTAATCTGAATTACCCATTTAATTCTTTAACAAAATGCCAAGTTTTATTTTAGCTTTGATCTACTACAAAATCATAGTTTTCAAAATAAAAAATATACAAAAAATTTAACAAATAAAATTCTCAATATCATAAGCATGTATATCTTTATATCATTCCCGTAACTGTACTACAACTCTATAACTTTTATATGCGTAGCTGGTAGGTAGGACTTAATTGGTGTCAATATATTTCTAGATTTTATAAAGTGTTTTCTGATAAAATAAATCCCCCTAGAAGCGTATAAGTAGTTAATTTATATTAGATAGTACATAGAACCTAAGTCAACTACTTTTGCACTTCAAATCCCATATATTAACCATTTACCATACAAATTAATGGATTTCTTAGACTACATCAATAGAAAATTGATATCCAACCTATTACATAACTTCATGATATCCAAAAAGCATAAGCCTTAACATACCTAGGGAGACACTGCGTAACATAAATTTTGCCAAAAACAAATACAACACAAATAAAACATCATGCAAATCAAAAGATAGGATTAAGAAAACATCGTGATATTAAACTAAACCATGTAGAGCCCTTCGACATGCAATGTGATTGTTTTCACATTAACATGCTCCTGCCATGTGCGGTGGGCCAAATTCTCTCTTCTTCCTTCCATGTACCTGAGTCTTGAGAGCACAACATCAGTACTTTGTGTGTCATTTGAACAACCAACACCACTCCTTGCCTCCATGACTGATAGGATATCCTTCCCAATAAACAGTGTTGGCATGTAAGGAATACCAAAACCTGAAACTTTTAACATCTTCTCCCATTTTATTTCACTGTTCGAAACACCTTTCATTTGCCAAACCAAAATCTGTCTTGTAAACCCAGTATTGAAATATGAAATTTAACCAATACCGTCATTGAAATGAGTCAATGAGTTGTAGTTGAATTTCACTTCCGTGGGTATCTCGGCCTTGTGAAACATTCTCTGACGAAGACTGAATTTCATTATTGTTTGTGGCTAGAGGAAGTTAGGACCTCCCCACCCTATCCAGTATAAAATGCCGTCATTCACAACATACTTGGGACCGATTTTGTTTACTTTTATATCATATATCCCTGCGTGAGTCCAATCTCTTTCGAAAGATATATAAAGAGACCACGATAGTGTTTGTTGAGAATAATGCTTCTTGAAAATATGAAGAATCTGATACTCAACCGTGTCCTCCATAAATCCAAAAGCATATATCAAAATAGCATATCCTAGGTGCTTGTTGGCTTCGTCTGTTGCATATCGCCTCTTACGGATGAGAGGATTCCAAATGAGTAGTCTTGTATTCAAGCCACCCATTGAAATCTTCAAGCAGATGTTTCCATGGTCGGAGCCGATGATTGCATAAAATCCATATTGGTTAATGTCCATGGGTATGCTGAATGGCACCTGACGACCTGAATCAACAAAAATTCTAATGAACCAAATGGAGTTCTGATCACTGGGGGGTTAACCAACCCCAATGATCACACTCATGTCCTGTTGTTTGTTGTGTTGATAATTTTTCTTCACAAAAAGTGGAGTACATAACCTGAAGTTCTAAATTTTGCTCAAACTCCTGCACTTCCTCGGGTCTTCACAAGAATTTTTCAAATGAGATCCTCACCAAGATGAGGAAGATGATCTCTCATGGGTGGAATGTCACTCATTATGGAGATGCAGTTGCTGATTTTTTGGCTAATAGCCTTAAGTGAAATGGAAAACATGCTTTGTTTTGTACTTTTTTGTTTGTCTTTCATCCTGTTTATATATTAAATAAGGTAGAAATGACTCTTGGACAGGTGTCTATTTTGCATACTAATCTCAATTATACACAGAAATTGATGGCACCTATTCATAACGCTACATTGCATTCAAATTATATATAATTAAAAGTTTAACCCTTATAATTATATATAATATCTTGAAACCACAGCCTATACTTTGACCCACTACTTTAATTTGATATATCTCAAAGGAATACTTTCTGTGTAATAATGTATAGTAGTTACTACCTATGAAAATTACTTTTTAACCGTCCGATCTACGTGTATTATATACAATTTCTTCAGCTTTCTAATACTTGTCCATTAAGTCTATTCTAGCTAATAGCTTTAACAATTAATATAGTGGCTTCATTTTGCACTTTCTTATTTACCTTTCAACCTAGCTATATATTAAATATAGGGTATAATTGACTCCCGCACAGGTGCCTATTTTTATACTTTTATCAACGTGAAAATACAAACTGATGCCACCTACTGAGAACACCACCACATTGGATTCAAAGTGGACATATATAAAAAGTTTAATTCTCATAATCATATATATAATATGTTGAAACCACAGTCTATATTTTCACCCACTAATTTATTTTGATATATCTCAATAGAATACAATTTTGTGTAATAATTGATAGTCATTACTATACCCAATAAAAATATTTTTTTATCATCCGATCTACGCATATTATATACCATTGCTTTAGCTATCTAATACTTCCCTTTTAAGTATATTCAGATTAATCTTTATACATATTTTCACAACTGCTTGCATAATTATGATTTGATATTATTGCACCAAAACATGTCTAATTACTGTCAAAGGGGTATTCAATTTCTATTCAACTAATAATACTGCATAAAAGACCACTGTGAAACTGATAATTAAAGTCTTTATCTAGAGGTCCTTAGCTTGGGTAACATCAAATCACTGTACACCTATGCCTGGTTGCTAAGATCGCCAACTATTGACCTAGAAAATAACTACTCATTAAAAAGGATATTATTAACCAAAGTCTACCTGATGTGACTTTATGTCATATGGACCTTATGCTATAATCAGCTATGTTTGAACTTAACATTCAATAGAATAAACCAAAATTATTTGCTCTAAATCCCCCAATAGTTTTAGCATGTCTAATTACTGTCCTTGTATATTATATACATTAGTGCAAATACCTACTAATATATAGGTTGATTTTGCTAATATCTATAAAGATATTAATATTTTCTTGCTTACAAATTGTGATATAAAGAAAAAAAAGGCACCACTGATCCTGCGTCATATCCCAGCTCAATTGCTTTATTAGTAGATTTTCTCCATACTAGTTGTATTGGAAGATCTTTTCATTCTTCAGTTACGAGATTCTATTGTTGGTGATGAAATTTGGTGATCAATCTACTGATAAAGAAGTTCCTTTAAGACTAAAACATGAACCACTATAGAAATGTCTAATGAATTCATAAATGGAAAAGAGGCTTTGTTTTGCATTTCTTTGTTTATCTTTCATCCTCCTTATATATTAAATAAGGTAGAAATGACTCTTGAACATGTGTCTATTCTGTATATTTATTTCAAGTATAAATACAAATTGATGCCACCTACTCAAAGCACTACATTGGATTGAAATTGGATACAACTAAAGATTAATCCCCATAATTATATGTAATATATTAAAATCACAGTCTATACTTTAACCCACTATTTTAATTTAATATACCTCAATGAAAAACTTTCTGTATAATAATATATAGTAGTTACGATCCATGAAAAATACTTTTTCACCCTCCAATCTACGCACATCATTGACTATTTCTTCAGCTTTTTTATACTTGTCCATTATGTCTGTTCTGGCTAATAGCCTTAAGTGAAATAGAGTAGTGGCTTCATTTTGCACTTTCTTATTTATCCTTAAGCCTACTTATATATTAAATAAGATATAATTGATTGTTGCACGGGTGCCTATTTTGTATACTTGTTTCAAAGATACATACAAACGGATGTGGTATTAGCAAAATAATTATTTGAATCACCTCCCCATTGGAAACTATTATTTTTGGTATTAGCCAAATAAATTTTTTATATAGCCACAAAATTCACTATACATAATAGATAATGTATGGAATCCTTCCATGATGCCCCTTTTTTCAATGATAGGTTAATTTCAAAATAGGCAACAACAAATTATTTTTTGATATGGCATTAGTTTTAGTTGGTACTCTTTCGAATAGTGACCTATCTTGTCATAATTTAATATCTATGTGATAAGCATGTTATAAGAGTTGAAAAACTTTAAATTTTGTTGAGTAGTGAGTCAACTTGCCTGCTATTACTTGTCCTCTTGGTCACAACACATCTGTAGGAAACCTCATGAGATTTACAATTAACTAATTCATGGAATGTATCTGATGGGCATGCCTTTGAAGGAGATCTCCAATTTATTTTTGTGTCAATAGGTTAACCTGTATCGTATCTTTTTATTGTATACTAGTCATACGAATATCAATAAATGATATTGACAACTAACCATTTAGTATAAAGAAACTTTTGAATTTACACTCATATGAATTGGTTTTTATTATTTTGTGCTATAAGTCAAAATAGCCCGCATATATTGATTGTTGATTGTGAACAATATCCAGATCTCACACCAGTCCTTGTAAGTTATACAAATTAGTGTAAGCACCTATTGTTGTATAGGTTGTTATTGTATATGCCTTTTTAAGTTATAAACAGCTGCTTGATGACAAATAGTATATCAATAAAAAATTGCAACCGCTGTCCATGCATGGCTGTTTTAACTCTTCTTTCATAGGATTTCTACCTTTCATGTTTCTTAGGAAAAATCTTTCAAACTCACAATTAAGGGATCCTGTTGTTATTGATGTAAATTAGTCATCAATTATAGTAAGGCATGAGTGTCATCGATATAAAATCAATATTCATTATACTCCTCCTTGAATAACTATACCACCAAATAATAACACTCTCTATTAGTCAAATCAATAAAAATATAAAATTTTAATTTTGGATATCAATCAACTAAACTTTACAGGTAGACAATATTTTCAACATACTTAATTTATAATTATGAATGGATTCCTTCTATGTTGAGTCTCTTATTTGTGATTGGCTAAGCTATTTTTTAACATATATAATCTATATTAAAAAATGGATTTCTTCTATTATGATTCTCTTATTTGTGATTATTTATTTTTTATATTCACTTAACAATTGGCATTTTATTAAATATATAATATATGAGGTGTATTATGTTTATATAATTTGTCCAGGTACTGCATCCACTACATTATACACTTACATTTAAGATATAGTCATTTAATTGCTCGGATAATTTCACAATATTCTTGATACTCTATCATATTTATCAGGTCCATATAAGACTTTGGGTTATTGGTGAATCCCAATATTTATTAAATACAAACCTTTAAATGTATAATGACAACAAATTTAAGAGGTGTGACTCCATGGTATTTATATAAATATTAAGTTCAGTAATTGCACGTTATGTATTATTATGATTATACACAATTCAACTGCATGTGTCAAACATCAATTACTCTACTTCTTTTGAAAAGTCCAATATTAGTGTGTGTTAAAGCATGTGGATAGTTTGGATGTCGAATGTAAAATACTTTCCACTTAATTTAGATTTCACTACCACCAGATAAAAATAGGCTACTATTAAATAGTATTGCATTAATCCATCAAAAAAGATTTTTTCTACTAGTTAGGTATATGCTGCCATCCTCCTAATATTAGCTCATTAAATCCATAACTAAATCATTCATCAAACTAAGACAAACCAAACAACTACTCAAATCCAAAATATATAATTCTCAATACATTATCATGTTATCTCCGGACATGATTCACAGTTCCTTTGATAAAAATAAAATAACTACTCAAATCCAAAACATAATAGCACAATTGCATCAGGGTCAATTTTCAGTCTCACTAATTTGATTCTTCTGCCTCTTTCCATTCTTTCGAGTGAACTTGTTTGTTGAAAGCCCCATTTCATCTTCATTATCAAGGTTTATAAGCAGAGCTTGCTTTGTCCTGATACAAGCTTTTTTTGCCGAAATTTTGCATTTTAAGTTTGTGACACTTTTTTCCACACCATCCTCTTCATATATATGGAAATTTTTTTCAATTAAACAATGTAGCCAGTCAACACAAATTTTTAATGATAGTTACTTAAGTCTAAACTCACCAAAGAAAACATAGAATCAGTATCATTCTTGCGGTTGACCACAACTGTCGACATGTCGATTGAATCACTATACCCAGTCTCCTACAAAGAGGCACATGTAAATCCTACTTAGAATTTATGGGCCACCCAATAACATAACAATTACATAGTTGCTTTGCACTAAATATAACCTAAACTCATACAGTTATAGTAGCAGATGTGGCATTGTGCATTTTCTTAGAGTGATTTATCTCTACGATCTCTTCATCATAGCAGATTTTCATGACTGTATAAACCTGGTCATATTGCTTGATGTTGACAGCTTTGACATTAACCTTGAAAAGTAGCTTCCTATCCATCATGCCATCTAGGGTTGGGAGGTAACCTTCCGATTCTTTAGCCTTAGCAAATCTCAATTAAAAATCAATATATTTTTTTATGTATATGGATAAACAGTTGTTAAACTAAAAATTAAAACACATTGGACTTACTACTTCATCTTTGATCTGGTAGGAAAGTTATACTAAAAACTAAAACACATTAAACGGTTTCCCTATCCCACATTAGCAAAGTTATACTTCCTGTTCCATCGTATGCCATTACCTCAACTTTATACCTGAAATATTTGGTAGGAAATCAATACAATTTAAACAAACTTGCTCTGAAATATTTAGTATTTAAGAACATACCTAAGTGATGCACTTGCATGAGTGTGTCCACATTTGCCACACTTTGCCAGACTCATATCTATTACCAATCGGAGTTTCTAGTTTTTTCGTACATTTTTTATACGATTTATAAAACCAATCATCCTTGGCAGAGTTAATTGAGATAATAGTACCAGCAATCCATATAGGTCCTTCCTGATCATATGAGTTGAGTAGCATTGAGTTATTGTTTATGAGACAATTGTACCAAAACATAAATATATGATTCTGGTAATTCTTTAAATTATTTCTTGAATATATTATACTTGCCTGAGTTGACTTCAATGCTTCTTCTATTATTTTGACCACCACGTCACCCTTTTTAAGCTCATCGATACCAAAACTCGGACCATGTGAGAAAACCTGACTAATTCTAGCTGAGCCAGATGGTTTTTCAGAAAGCCGCCTGCACATTAGCATGGTTTTTAGGTTAGACAGTGTCATCAAAATATTTTTGTAATTGCAAAATCATACATGGTGAAAGTCACACCAACTTATTACGAAATTCTTTAATTTAACCTCTTTAATGTCAGGATTAATAAGTAGCCTTGATACATCAAAGTGATTCTGCACTGATGTTTTTTCTAGAATAAGCGTAAAAATATTGTGAGTCATATGTACACAAAAGGTTCAAATCAGACCAAGTTAGGAACATAAAACTGCTCATATTTTAAAACCTTACCATTCCACTTTCTGGATCTAAAGAACTGCGCAATTATTATCAGTGGTTCGACCTTTTCTTCTTCGAGATGTGCAAGAATCTGGTCTACCATTTCTCTAAACAACACACACCCAATACTGTTGTTTCTGAAAAACACTTAGCAAGATTAGTTTGTATGGTAATGAGATAATAACAAAGCAAGACTGACATTTGATTGCACATTTTTATGAACTTACTCAAAGTCTTCTATTAAAACAACCAAACGCTTTGCCTCCTTTCCTTTGCTAGTTATCATTTTCCTTGGATCTTACTTTCCAACTACTTCACCTATGACATCTACACCACATCAAGAGATAAAAAGAAGTATAAACGTTAAGCTAAACCCTTTTTTGACTATTTTTTATTGAGAAATTTTCAGAAATTGAAGCCTAACCTATTAAGATTGAGTCATCAAGCTTGTCAGCAGTCAGAAACTCCGAAATAGGCTGAAAACAAAATGCTTCAAGTGGATAGCTTGGATGAACTATTGGAACAACTCTGGTTTTATTTGAAAAGTTTATAGTCCATCTATTAGTTGTTGTCTTGACTTTCTCCATTTTATCCACCAGAATGAAGTTGCTCATGACATACATGTTGAACTGCACAATTTTTTCTCTCCAATTCTTGACCAGATGTTTGGGGATTGAAGCTTGGATCTTCCCACCCTAAACAATGAGAAAACATCATGCTTAGAAAGCTAAGTTTAAAACAACCATAAACTAAATAAAAAAAATTAACTACAACAAATTTGCCTTAATATCTTGCAAAATCATCTCTATGCCATTTATCTCCTTTTCGTTAAATTTGTTTGGGAGTTCCCATAAATGAACAACATAAACTTCAAATGTCCATCCAAGTTTTCTTGGATTAATATCCATTAACATATCATAAACCTCAGCCATCTTTATACAGGTATAGAAAGCTAAACAATCAGCTGAGAGGACTCCAGTAACTTCTGTAAGGTAATTTTTCTCCACTCAACACTTTCTGGTATAACAAAAAGTCAAAAACTGATATGACAAAGGTTTGGGTACCTTTATATAGAGAAGTTTAAAATTAAAAGCTCCGGGGAGAATACTTTGCCGCGCTACTTCAACGTTGTTTATTCACAAAATAGGCAATAGTAATTTAGTGTCATGTGTCACTTGATGAGATGTACCACCTGTTGAATGTATACAGTTGCACGTGCCAAGCAACTAACCCACTACTACTCTCCTATTATATATTAATAGATTAGATAAAATTTTTTTTAGGTATATCTAATAATAATACTTAGAATAATAATGAAAACTAGAATTATATTTTACATGTTTTTGAATTTTATTAGTTATTGTTAGAAACTAAATTATATTTAGTATTATTGGAGATTAATATTTAGCATTTTAAAATTATGATATTATTAGTGGATATGAGACTTACGATTTTCGGGTGCGATTGTGGATTTTTTCCTAATACAGATTTAGCATTTTTGAGTAATTAATTATTGTAATAATATTAGGGTAAAATACACTAATAAATTATTTTACCTTTAAAATTATGTAAATGTCCTATTTTAATTTTCGTTATAAGTATGTTTTCAATGATTTTATGTAAATCGGATCAATTAGATTTGATTTACATTTTTTCAATGTAAATCGAATCAATTAAACTCGATTTAGCATATATATGTTGTATAATTAGTAAATTGAATCTAATTGATTCGATTTACTAGTTGTACATATTATTGACATTTACTTCTTTTAAGTTAATTATATTAACTTTAAAATATAAATGCCAATATGAAAATACCTCCATTTGGATTCAAATAAAATATCAAAAAAAATTAAAACAAATAAGAATAGAAATCTAACTTTTATATTTTAGTTCAAATTCTAGAAAATCTACATTTTTATAAACTTATGAATTTAAGACGGAACAATAAACAATTTCTAAAAGTTCATTAAAAATCATCTTTTAACTCATTAGTATCTAAAGAATCATTACTGTGACTTCTGACGTTGAAAAAATATTCCGTTAATTATTTAACTTTGACCTCATAGTGGAACTATATTGAAGCTAAATAAAACTTTTTTGGATTCAAATAGGACACTTTAAACCTTAAGAACCAAAATATTATTACGCCAAAATATAAGGAACCAATGTAGTACTTTACCCTAACTTTTTCAACGTCAAAAGTCCTGATAATGATTCTTTAGATGCTAATGAGTCAAAGGATGATTTTTAATGAACTTTTAGAAATTATTTATTGTTCCATTTTAAATTCATAAAATTTATAAAAATATAGATTTTCTGAAATTTGAACTAAAATATAAAAGTTGGATTTCTATTCTTATTCATTTTTTTTATTTTAATCCAAAATGAAGATATTTTTTATTAATATTTATGTTTTAAAGTTAATTATCAATTAATTTAAAAGTAATAAATTTCAATAATTTGTACAAATAATAAATCGAATCAAGCTAGTTCAATTTACTATATATGTGTTGTTCAGTAATAAATCAAATCTAATATCAAATTAATTAGATTCGATTTATATATATAGTATATTAATAATAAATCGAATCTAGTTAATTTAATTTATTACTAATACAGCATATACATGCTAAATTGAATCAATTATCCAATTAAAATGTATTCAATTTATATAGATATACAAGCAAGATATGTATGTAAGTTATTTTGATTTAGGACATTGATATATTATTAGAGACCATTTAATTTGTTTATGTGATTTACCACAATATTAGTTATATGTGTTAACAAGAATTAGATATTTATATTTTTATAATTTATTAATTATATTAGTTTGTACGTGAATAAAAATTAGAATTCTTTTGGGGTAAAATTATTAATTCTATCTGTTAGTATGCGATTGGAATTAGAATTTTATGTTTCGGTTAATGGTAATGAAAAATTAGTATGTTAATGAAAATTATAATTATATTGTTTTAATTTTTAAAATGTTATTAGTTATTGTTAGAAATTTGAACTAATTATTTCGATAATTTTAATAATTAAAATTAGTATAAATTATAATTATTTAGGATTTATGAATAATTTATTAATTGTTTTACTTTGTATGTGAATGTGAATTAAAATTGTTTTGGGGTAAAATTATTAATTCTATTTGTTAGTATGTGATAGGAATTAGAATTTTATTTTTGGATAATGTTAATAATAATATTAATATGTTAATAAAAATTATAATTATATTTTTGGTATTTTTTAATGTTATTAGTTATTGTTAGAAATTATAGGTAATTATTTTATTACTTTGTTTGTATGTATGTATTCTTTGGATAAAATTGTTTATTAATTAATTATATTTGTTAGTATGTATCGTTAGAAATTTGTAATGATCCACCTTCTAGCATGTCATGATTAATGTTAGCTGTCAGACATTATTTTATGGTTTTTTTAAGAGATTCTAGATTTTATATTAAATATATAGCGTTAAGTACAATTTTGGTCCCTAACGTAGAGGTCGAAAATTTATTTCGTTTCCAACCTTTTTTTCGCTACAAAATGGTCCCGAAAGTTTCAGTTTGTTTTAAAAAGTTCTTTTGACAAAATTTTTTATTTTTATTACCAAATTACTCCTAAGTAAAAAAATTATAAAATAAAATGAAAAGAAAAAAAAAAGAGATGGGGGAGAAAGAGAATCGGGGGTATTTCCAGGGAAGAGGGGGAAGGGGAAAGGTCGCTGCTCCACACCGCCACAGCTGCTCCATGCTGCGCTGCTCCTTTCTTCCTCAGCACATACACTAACGGCAAGAGAGGAGAGAGCAGAGGGAGAGAGAAAGTGAAAAGAGGAACGAAGCCCTTCACAGCGCCGCCAATCACCACAGCGCCCTCCTCGTGGCGATTTGTAGTCTGCCAACACCGCATCGCCGTTCACCGCCGCAATCACTCCTCCTCTACCATTGTCGCAACCCTTCCCCTCTATTTCAATTTTTTATTCCTTTTTTCTTTAATTTTTCGGATTTAAAGGATTCCATTGTTATTGTTGTTGTTGTTGATGCTTCTGGTTGCTTCTGTTTATTCCTTTTATTCCATTGTTGTTGTTGATGCTTTGGTTGCTTCTGCTTCTGCCTGCTTCTGTTTTTGCTTCTCTTCTGGTTCTGTTTTTGTTGTCACTCTAATTTCATTATCTATTGTTATTGTTGTTGTTGTTCTGCTGATTGTTGTTGTTTGATTGTTGTTATTTTGCTTCTGGTTTCTGCTTTTGCCTGCTTCTGTTCCTGCATTTGCGCTTCTGCTTTTGCTTCTGGTTAATGTTGAGGAAGAAGAGGGGAAGGAGGGGTATTTTTGTCTGAAGAACAATTTTAAAACTAAGTTAAACCTTTGGGACCATTTTGTAGCGAAAAAAAGGTCGGAGACAAAATAAATTTTTGACCTCTACGTTAGGGACCAAAATCGTACTTAACCCAAATATATACATATGAGCCTGTAGTGCTAGTCGATATCACATGTCAGATATATAGATATAATGGAATAGATAATAGTTAAATAAATAATATCCACGTGAAGCATAGAAAACACAAAAAACATAACAATATCATACATATATGTCCGAAGGCTCATTTAATACATCATAGTTCACACCGGGTTACGTCATTGCTTATTCATCATGTAAATATTTACAGACATCATATTTATACTAATAGGCCCCAACTCACATGAGGAACCCTAGTTTAGGACCTGTTCTAACTTATTTATATAGATATTTATAAAAGCACATAACCCTCTAAAAGTCTATATAGAGCGAGGACAAAGACTACTACTACTACTATTGCTACTATTACTGCTACTGCTCATTGATATCATAGTAGCTGAGAAAAAAATATTGTGCTAAAGCAAGGAGAAAGTCATCAGACACACCCATGATGTTGCTGCTCACCTGTCTAAATGCGAGGAACTCAAAGAAAATCACGTTGGTTCACATCTGCGGAACGAGAGGAAGTAAGGGGTGAGAACTTAAGGTTCTCAGCAGGGCACTATATGAAAAACCTAAGGGGTTCCGCAACCTAAGTCTAAGAGTTCACGCAGTTGTGTCTGTAAGTCATGCAAGCAAATACAAGCATAAGTATATAACAGAATAGTAAGCAAGCACATAATACAGGAAACATAAATAAATCACAATCAAGGAGAAATGCAGCAACCAAGTATGATACATAACTAGTCTTATGCAGGTCATGAACTCATGCGTCGGTTGATGACTCGCAACCTAATGTTACTCGGGACTAAGCCTGAATATGGTTTTTCCAATTGCGTACGTGTTGCATACACGCCTAATGGACAAAGCCACGTCCATTCTGGCAACTGGCAATCGTCGAAGAGCTTGACGCTATAGTATGACAGTTGGAGAAACATGTTTCAACATAAAGTGGGCATCCCCACATTTTATGGTTCTGGTTCCGTCTGAGCAGAAACTCCTCCTCTCCAAATAATCTCTTAGCATGGTTCTGGTTCCGTTGGAGCAGACGCTCTTCCTCTCCAGATAATCTCTTAGCACCTTAGGATATATAGTTTTCTTTTTCTACGACACTTTTCAAATAAATTTTATCTCTAAGGGACTTCTCTACCCTTTTTTTATAAAAGTTTGTACCTGGTCTCTATCTTCTAAATCTTTTAGCCTTTTGTCACATTTACTATTTTGTCCTTGATACTTTTATATTTTCAATTTTGCCCTTTGGAACATAACCTCTCTTTTTACCGCTTCCTTTAGGCTTTTAGTGACGCGTTTACCACTAATGTTATTACTTTACCATTTTATTCTCATATTTTTATTAAAAGACCTTCCTATCCTTCATTAAGTTAACTAACCATTTTTACATTTACTTTATGTCCAAAATTACTATTTTATCCCTAAATGTTCTAATTTTTCCGTTTAACCTTATTTAGCGTTAAAATTTTACTAAATTGATCCTAATATTTTTCTATGACCAAATTATCCTTAATATTTTTATTAAATATCAATTTACCCTTAGAAAAGTAAAATACTATTTTACCCTTTATTAATTTTATTTACCTATTTTAGTTACTATTTTTTACTATTTTATTTCTAATTTTTACTAAAATTTTTATTTAAGTCTAAAACTTATTTTAAATTTAATTTTGATCTAAATAATTTATATAATTATTATTTTACCCCGATAATA
The DNA here is from genome assembly GCF_014773155.1 of Arachis stenosperma. Lineage (NCBI taxonomy): Eukaryota > Viridiplantae > Streptophyta > Magnoliopsida > Fabales > Fabaceae > Arachis > Arachis stenosperma. The sequence continues at coordinate 2,810,201 of NC_080382.1, read as the reverse complement.
CTAATTCCAGAATTTTACTATTCTTTTAATTAAATCATATTTTTAACTATCTTTTTATCGAAAAATGACCATAATACCCGCTTTATTCTTGCCTAATTGTTCCATAGGATTAAAAATATTTTTCTAACTTTTTTAACTCTTTTTCACCCTAATTTTCGTGCTCTTAGTGGCTGAAATTTTTAAAGGTGCAATTTTTATAATTTTTTCTCCACTTTTAGTGACGTTTAAGGCTTGAAATTTAAATCCCAAATACTTCCATATTTTCGGTTGTTACCACACAAAATCCATATAGGCAATTATACTTTATATTATACATATTTAGCAAGTAAAAACAGAAATAACTCACAGAATTTTTAGACTTACAAAATAAGCACAAACTCACCATAAAGTAGCTCATATGGACACCGAAAACAAGCACAAACATATTCTAACTAATCCTAACCCTTACCTCTTATTTAATTCAGTTTTTAGACCTTTCACACACTAGAAAAAGTACATACAAAGGCAGAGATATGACTGGTGGTGGTGTAATTTCATTTTTGGCCGAAAAGTATCATTTTTGCTCCATATGAAATTTAAGAGGAATTTTTTATACACAGAAGATAGCAAGAACTTATCATGAATACTATTGAAAAAAAAATAGAAAAGGAAGGAGAAGGAACAAGAGCTTACCTTGTCAAAATTTCGATATAAATATAAGAATTAGCAAAAATAGGCAAAGGTTTGTGTTTGTATGGCTTGATTCCTTGAAAAATACTTGAAGAACAATGTAAGAACAGTAGAAACGAGAGCTGAAATGTAGAGAAGAAGTGCAGAATTTTATTCTTTTTCTCTCTAAAACACGGTCAAAAACTCACAAAATGCATAAAGTATTTTTGTAAATTTTATGATCAATATTTTCTTAAATAAAAATCTAAGTCTTGGCTGAATTAATTATAGTAAAAGAGGCTGAAAATTTCGTAGTCAAGGGATAGGTATTAATGAAAAAGAAACTTGAAAACGAAGAAGCTTTGTCAGCATTTGCGTGCCGAGTTTATCCACAATTAACCGCAGTTAGTTATTCGGAATTAAAAACACAGCAGAGAGGGAATGAGAGGCTGATATAAACTCGGACCAAAGGTTGAGAGGGACGAGAGAGTTACTTGAATGGTAAATAAGAGGATTCGGGGTCTTTAGGAGCCGTTTGCGGAATATTAGTAAAAAATTTTGATTCTAAAAATTATAATTATAATTTTTTGAATTTATTATTCATTATTTTACTGTGATTACTTGTGTTAATATTTGTATATATTTTGTAGGATTTATGATTGTTGTCGTGTGTACATCAATGAATGACACTATGATCAAGTTTGATAATAAATTAAAAACATCTCTTGCATGCTTGTTTCATCGAAAATATATTTCGTTTAAAATTGAATAAAACCACCAAACACTGAATAAGATGTCTATACAAAATATACGATACCTTTCTCAATATTTGATGATCTATTTTTTTTTGCAAATTATACCTTTTGATTTGATATTATAAAAAAAACAAGATTAGACAAATTTTTATGTACAAATCTCACCCCTCAAGCATTTATAATAAAATTTGATCATTATAGTATATTATTAACGTAATTCTATTATCTATTTTTTTCACTTAATGTCAACTTTTTTTTTTTATATCCGAGAAAATAAGAAAGAAGAGGGATGAAGAAGATGAAGTAGGAGAATACTCAAATGAGTAAGGACCTTGTCAAAGAATTCAAGATCATGTAAATTGGATCCATTGATTTGCTTTCTAGAATTTTAATATTTCAATCCTAAATCGAATTTACTGTTTTTTTTTTTTTAAATATAGTAGATGTTTTTCATGAATGAAAATAGATGATCCAAATTGGACTACAAACAGGATAAAAAGGTAAATTTCATCACAAATATTTAATACTTTAATCAATGTGACTATGTGAGAATAAGAAAAAGAATAAAGTGACCATTAAGACCTGAGAATGTCCACTTAGACAAATTAATCCTTAAAAAAGAAAAATAACTAAATAAGTCCTTAAAAATTGTAAATATTGGACTTAGTTGTTCCGTTATAGAGACGGACTTGTTCTATTTTTGCAAGCTTAAAATTAGAATGAGAATTGTTGGAGCTTTTTTATATTGTGTGTTTTTTCATAACTCATCACGTATCTCTTTTATCTACAAGCCCCACTACCTGAATTTAAAGACGGTGATACTAATGAGGAGGAAATCCTTGCAAGAAAAACAAGAAAGAAGGATCCAAAAAAAAAGTTGTTGTTTCAAAAATAAAATGTATAAATTACAAGGAGTGATGTTATTGGTAATAGCAACAAAGGTGAAAGGAGTAATGGAGTCAAAAATAAGCTGCACCCAACACAACATGGCAACTCACCTCTTGGTGAGAAAGATAATGAGGCACAAATAGAGTTTGAGGGTGACCCTTTTGTTGGAGTATTTCATGAAGAAATTCCTGCTTACAACGAGTCTAATGAGAAAATTTTATTTAATTATGAATCTGAGTACCTTCACATTCCTATTATGCTACAATAAAGTTTAAATGGCACTGACTTTGAAGATGCTCAAATAGAAAATTTGGACAATTAGGATTTGTGTATTTTTATAACTCAATCAAGTTAGAGGAATAAATTGTCTCCAACATTCAAAATAATTCCAATGTGGCATAGATAGACACGTCAATTAGAGTTAGGTTTAGTTTGGTAAAGTTTTTATTTTTTAAAAGTAGTTTATAAAAATTAATTTTTAAAAGATAACTTTTTAAAAGTTGTAGTATTTATATTTGATAAATTAAATTAAGAGGTAAATACTAAATCAAAGATTCTAATGCTAACAAAATAGTACATGACTTTTGTTATTGATAAAATAGTCCCTAAAAGATTTTAAAATTTGACAAGCGTGCCTCCGAACTCGTCAGAGAACATCTCCGACAAACACGATGCCGACATGACCACCATATTTTGATGACCTGACAAAAACTCTCCCCAACCCTAATCCCTCCCTTCCCCCTCCCTAACGCACTCTCTCCATTCCACCCCCAAATGCACTCTCCACCTTCCGCACTCCCCTTCCTAACACATGCTCCCCCATCCCCAACGCAGCTTTCATTCCTATCCGCGCAACTCCATTCTCTTCCCAGAGATCGTCAAATCTATTCCTCTCTCTCTGTTTGAACTTCCATTTATAGACTCTCACATACAATAGCACCAAATTTCCTTCTCACTCTTACTTTGGGATTTTGTTGAAGCAATAATATTTAGGGCTTTGGATTTTTGAAACTACTCTTGATATTTTCCTTCCTCTCTCACTCCAACATGGTTCCTGAAGACAGCGGCAAAGGTCACACTGGTGGTGGATGAGTAGAGAAGACCACACCGAGGGACTGAGGGCAGCAGTTGAGCGGCTGGCAGTGAGAGCAGCGCGAGAGATTGAGGCAGCGTAGATAGCAGAGGCGCAACGTGGGCGATTGAGGTGTTGAAGGGATGACGCAGTTGAGAAGCTCGGAGAAGAAGAATAGTCATGAGCACTCCAATGAGCACTCCAACGGCGTCGATTGCCTCTCTGGATAACTAACCTTCCATCTTCATCGGAGAATCGACCCACCATCTTTGTCACTGTTGCTGGAAAAAGTAAGAGAGTAAGAGTGTGATGGCAAGAGAGTCCGTTGGGGAAGGGGAGGGGAGAATGCGTTAGGGAGGGAAGGGATTAAGATTTGAGGTTTTGTCAGGTCATTAAAACACGGTGGCCACATCAGCATCATGCTTGTCAGAGATGTGTTCCAACGAGCTCGGGGGCACGCTTGTCAAAATTTAAAATCTTTCAAGGACCATTTTGTCAATAACAAAAGTCAGTTACCACCTTGTCAACGTCAGATCTTTCAGGTACCGATATGGTATTTACCTCTTAAATTAAAGATGGTTTCAACAAGCATAAGCAACAATGTTTAGTTTGGTAAAGCTTTTCAAAAAGATTTTGTATTTGATAAATTAAAAAGCTCATGTAGTTGTGCTTGCATTATTTAAAAGTTAGGGTGCTTTGAAAAGCACTTAAGAAACTTTTTTTTAAAGTTAGCTTGTACTTATCAAAATTAAAAAGTCTAATATAACCTCATCCATTAATTAATATCGAAATTAAATTTTTACATTAATATCTATCATAGTATTTTAAAATTTTGAAAGCTATTTTACTAAACACACCTAAATTTTTAAAATAAGTCCTCGAAAGATTTAAAAATACGACAAAAAGAATTAGATATTAAATATATATCCTAAAAACGACTTTAGATATCAAATTTTGATGCAAAATTTTGGAATCATTATTAAAAAAATAAGATATGTTCATCTTTAAAATTTGATAATTTTTTGTCATGTGAATATTTATAAAAAAATATTTTATTGTGAATGACCACATTTTTTTGAAAAATAAAAAGAAAAATTTAGAGATCAAATTTTGTTCCAAATTTTTTTATGCACTATCTAAATATTTATTCAAATATTGTCACAAAAATTTAGATCTAACGAATAAAACGTTTGCTAAATATATTTTTTTACTTATAAAAAATATAATATTTATTGGTTCTTTTTGTTGTATTTTCAAATCATTCAAGAGTTATTTTTTTCATAATTATAAAAATCAAATCGGACCAGCCAGTTCAAACGAAAAATTAGTGAACCGAATTTCAATCCGATTCGATTTATTCTTTGAACCGTTTAAAGATGAAGACCGATGTAAACTCAGCTATTATGTTTCCTACTATTACACATGACAACAATTAATTATATAGTAATATTCAATTAAATAATTTTATAAATATCTAATTTAATTTAATTTAATTTTTTATTTTTTATTTTTTAAATTAATTATATTTTTGTTATGTACAATTATTAATATAAATATAAATTTTACTAAAAATTTATTAATATATTTAATTTATTTTAACAATAATATTGTAATTAAAGTTATCTGTTTTGATGTTTAATATTAAAATCTATTGATATTATGGTTAGATGATAGGCTTCGTAAATTAATTATTATTGTTATTGTATCAAATTAAGATACTATTATAATAATACTCACAAATTTTATGTTTATTTTTATATTTGTTACTTTTAGAATTTGAAGATATGTATTTCAAATTTGTTATTAATTATACTGTTATTGTGAATATATGTATTTTAAATTTTAATTTTAAACTTTTGACTATTTCATACTTTTATTTACGTAAGATTGATTTTATCGGTTTAACTAGTAATTTTTGGTTAAACCAATAAACCAATGAACCAATAATTTGACCGGTTCGATCACCGATTCGGTTCTGACAACTATGGTTTTGTCTATAACATCTTTCGAAAAATTTTTTGTTAGCGGCTGAATCTTTCAAATATCGAATTGGTAGTTAACACAAAACGAGATACTTGTATTTTTGAAAAGCACAAACACCTCTTCAAAAAGTTTTTCCAATCCAAATCTATCTAAACCGTATATGTAAATAATTCTGTTAATTTTTAGAGTAATTATCCAAATCAATTTTCAAGAATTTTAAAACGAACATTTTAGTCTCCAAGAAAAATTAATACATAGATCAATCTCCAAGATTTTACTCCGGCAGATAAATCAGTCCCCATTTCATTTTTTGGCAGAGTAATTACCCAGATCAGTCTCCAAGAATTTTAAAAGTGGACATTTTAGTCCCAAAAAAATTAATACACAGATCAATCCTTAACGTTTTTCTCTGTCAGACATAACAGTCCCTCGTCTATTTTAATTTTACTATATGTCAACCTTTATTATTATTAACTTAACTTTATGCATGTGGACCATGACACTAGCATATTAATACACTCTTTTCGTTAGAAACAAGTCAGGTGAATAATGATGTTTTGAAATCCAAATTAAAATATTTTCTTTTAATAAAAATATATTTTTTAAAATAGGATATCTTTTGATTATATTAAATATAAAAATATCAAATAGTTTTAACCATGAACTTTTTGTAGAATAATCTCTAATAATTTATGGACTATTATTATTATTATTATTATTATTATTATTATTATTATTATTATTATTAATTGCACAATAATACTGTACCATAATTTTTTTGTATTTTTTGGACAAAAATAATTTAACTACCAAAAATGCCTCCGAATTATTCAAATACTAACAAAAATGTACCCGAATTTTACTATCGACAAAAATGCCCAACAGTAAATATGTATTTTCAAAAAATACCTTAAAGATTGAAGTTTAATGCAATTTTTTGTAAGCATGATTAAAAAAAAGAGATATTATTATTCTTAAAATTTGGTGACTTTTTTGCTAAGTATATATTTTTTGTGATTTTTTAAAAGTATTATTGGTTGTTAACAAAAAAATTAAAAAAAATATATATTTAATGAAAAATCACCATATTATAAGGATAATAATATCTCATTTTTATAATTATACTTGTAAAAAATCGTATCAAAATTCAATCTCTAAGACATTTTTTGAAAATATATATTTACTGTTAGGCATTTTTGTTGCATTTTAAAATTATTTGAAGACATTTTTGTCGATAGGAAAATTCGGATACATTTTTATCGGTATTTAAATAATTTGGAGGTGTTTTTGGTGCTTAACCCTATATATATATATATATATATATATTCACTCAACAACAACAACAACAACAACAACAACAACAATAATAATAATAATCATAATAATAATAATAATAATAATAATTTTTTAGACGAAAGACTGTTATGTCTGACGGAGAGAAATGTTAGGAATTGATTGTGTATTAATTTTTTTTGGAATCAAAATGTCTGTTTTTAAAATTCTGGAGACTGATCTGGATAATTACTCTATCGAAAAATGAACTAATGACTGATTTGTCTGTCAGAGTAAAACTTAAAAAATTAATCAGTGTATTAATTTTTCTTACGACTAAAATATTCGCTTTTAAAATTATTGGTACGGATAATTACTCTAATTTTTATATTAGAAATTGACAGAAGAACAAATGGGGTCTAACGTTTGCAATCTTGAGAACTTATTTGATAACTTTTATTCTTTAAGGACTTAATTGCACTTTACTTTAAAAAGAAATATGGAGAGAAGCTTTCAAAGTCTTAGGCGTTCCTCCATGTTTTTTTTTTTGAAAGGAAGAGCTCAACACAATAAGTGGAACAAATGAAACAACAATCAGAAAAATCACTAGTCAAAAGAAGTAAGTTACTCAAAGAACACTAATAGATATTTCCTGTCATCTTTGGCATTGTCATCAACAACAGAAGGGATCCATACCTAACCACTCCTTATAGTTCATGAAGGACGGATGGATAACATCGTCAACCCCTTTTTCTTTATTCTGAAAAATTCTTCTATTCTTTTCTAGCCAAAATATTCCAGATAATCGCACAGAAATATACCATCCACCTTTTGCGCTCCTGCTTACTAATTGATAGTTCAGTCCAGCTTTGAAAATGTTCCTTTAACGTCCCTGAGTATGACCATTGCCTTCCAATAAAAGACAGCCATGCACACCAAACCTACCAAGAAAAATCATAACCAAGGAATAAGTGGTGACCATATTCAACACCTTGATTACATAACACACATACAACATCTTCCTGGTTAACCACTCCTTACCGACTCAGCCTCTTCTTCGTATTGACCCTTCCAGTCAAGACAAATCAGACATGATTCAACTCTTGGTGGGACTAGACCTTTCTAAACTGTCTTAGTAAAGCTATAACTCGCTATATCTTCCAGAAGTATTTCCACCTGCAAAGCCTGCACAAAGAAGTTAGTGAAAAATACACCTTGTTTATCAAATTTCCACACAACTCTATCCTCTCTATCATATGCAAGTTTAACCAGTCTTAAAGTTTCATGCATCTGGTCACTAAGTCCAACTCCTATTGGAATAGCTCTCGCCTTCATTGGAAGTTTCATCTCCACTCTAACCAGTTCCAAAACCCACAATCCCCTATAACGGATCTTCTTTGGTTTGAAACTGAGAAGAGCCTTGGAAATAGATCTTTCAGAGCCCCTCCATGCAACCATATATCCTCCCAAGATCGAGTTCCTCTCCCATCACCAATCTCCATGGATAACCCATTAATCATCTTCTGTCTTTCTTGTTGATCCTTGAACTGTATTTGGTAGATATCCTTCCATGTCCCCCCCTGAGTAGGTAACACCTAGGATGACAACATCACATTGGGGGTTTAGATTGTTACAAGAGCACACCACCTTCTTCCATAAGGGACAATCCTCCTTCAAAAAATGCCACCACCACTTAAAAAGAAGGGCTGTGTTACGCACCATAGCATCCCCGACGCCTAATCCACCAAGCTTTTTGGAACCCTGCACCACCTCCCACCTGACCATTTCCATTCCATTCCTACCATCCTCCTTGCTCCAAAGAAACCTTCTATCTAGGAAAATCAGTTTCTCTGCAACAGTCTTTGGCGTTTTATACAAATTCAAATAATAGACAAGGAGGCTGTTCAATACAGATTTAATAAGCACCAGCTTACCGACTTTATTGAGAACTTTGGCTTTCCAAATGTTCAGCTTCTCCTCCAATTTTTCTATAATAGGCTTCCAAGTCTTCACCAACCTCGAGTTCGCTCCTAGCGGGATCCCCAAGTATTTCACCGAAAGAGAGGCTATCTTACAGCCCAGCACTCTGCACATACATTGTACCCACTAATCATCACAATTAATAGGAATCAAGCTTGACTTATCAAAATTAATACTCAGCCCCGACATAAGCTCAAAACAATGAAGGATCTTCCTGTAATTCTTAATGGTCTCTTCCTCAGGGGGCATAACAAGACAATATCATTCGCAAACTGAAGATGTGACAACTCAACATGATCTCTATCCACCAGTAACGACGACATTCGCCCATTTCTCACTGCCACCCCAAACATCCTATGTAGAACGTCAACGACAAGTACAAACAGAAATGAAGACAGTGGATCACCCTGTTGCAAACTCCTCTCCATCTTAAATGGCTTAGATGGTGATCCGTTTATCAGCACTGACATAAAACACGTACTTACACACTCTACAACCCAACTCCTCCATCTTCGTCCAAAGTCTATCTTTTGCAACACAAGGTCTACAAAGCTCCACTTGATTATATCATATGCTTTCTAGAAATCTAGTTTTATTATCAATACTTCCTTCTTCCTCATTTTAATCCATTGAACAGTTTCGCATGCGATAAGAGCCCTGTCATGGATCTTTCGTCCCTTGACAAAAGCACTCAAGTCTCACCTACTAGTCGTGGCATGATTGCTCGCATTCTCCTAACCAGCATTTTCGAAATGACTTTATACACATAACGTACCATACTGATTGGTCTCAGGTCTTTGATTTCCTTTGCACCAGTAAACTTAGGGGCCAATGCCACCCAAGTGAGATTCGCATCCGCTGGTAGCATGGAAGTCAGGAAGAAATCCATCAACGCCACCGTAAATTCAGAGCTAATTTCAACCCAACACCACTTTATAAAGTTCATGTTGTACCCATCACTTTCTGAAGCCTTAGATGATTCGCAATCCCACACTGCTTCTTTAATCTCCTCAGGAGTCAGTTGCATCTCCAAAGCCAAAGCATCCTCTTCACCAATCATTTCCACCATACCGTCCCTGAACCCCACCAAAGGAGGCTCTTCCTGATTATACACATTCTTGTAAAAATCTCTAATTTCAATCTTAATCCTAGCTTGATTCCTTATCAATCTTTCATTAATGAGTAGCGTATCAATCCTGTTGTTTCTCTTTCTCGCAGAGGCTAAGTTGTGGAAATGCATTGTATTCTTATCAATTTCCTTTGCATGTCTAGAGTGCGACATCTGCTTCCAATGTAGTTCCTTTCTTACATACCATTTCTCACAGCAAGTCACAAGCACCTTTCTTCTTGCCTCCACTGTTCCATCATAAACACCATCACCCACCATGTCGTCAATCTTCTTTATCTCTTCCTCAAACTTCATGATTTTCTTGTTCATGTCACCAAAGTTATCTTTATGCCATCTAGCCAGAGGAACTGTCATAGCCTTCAATTTATCTGTGAATTGCGCCTCACCTAGGCCTCTCTATTCCTCCTTAACCATTCTCAGAAAATCTTCATGTGTAAAACACGAATCAAGACTTCTAAATGGCTTCAACCCATCTCTCTGCCTCCTATCTTCCACTATAATTGGACAATGGTCAGAAAAACCCCTAGGACCACCTCGTATCCGAGTCTCTGAAAACTTTTCCAGCCATTCCAGGCTAACCAGGACCCTATCAATACAGCTGCATGATCGACCTCTGAACCATGTAAACTTGATGTCAGTAATCGACAAGTCTACCACACCCATGTCATGTATCCAATTCTTGAAGTCTTTAGCTGACAAGGGTAAGCTATCAGTGTCCCGTCTTTCTTCTACCTATACAATCTCATTAAAGTCCCCCATGAAACAACAGGGGACCTGGCATAACCCAGCTATGTAACTCAACTCCTCCTATACAACATGCGCACCATACACCAAAATAAAAGCACAATTAAAATTATACTTCAATAGCTCCCCTTCAACACACAACCATCTTTCCCCTTTGTGACTATTTCTTATTTTAAAAAATTCATCATCCCATATTAACAACAACCCACCAAATTTTTGTATATCAAATTTAGTCACTAACTATCTTTTAGTCTCCACCAAGCCTAACATGTTTAATCTAAATTTTCTTTTCAGGTCATTTATCATCTTCAGCTTTTCATCACCCCTCAACCCCCTGATATTCCAAGAACTAAAAATCATTTCAATAAATTATTGCACACATTTTTATGAGTTTTGGGTCTGGTCTGCCTCGCTTTTGCCTTTTGTTTTGCCAACCTTTTTTCGGAGCAATTTCTTTGTTCTGCTATTGAAGAATCACCATAATGTCATCTTCTTCATTATACAACACTGCTTCTAACTCCGTTGCTAGTTTCCAAGTTCTTTTGTTTTTTGAAAGCTGCTCCTCCAATGTTAAACCCCCATTGTCACTGGCTTCATCATCATTGCCATGTGCTACATCCTCCAAGTTGTCCTAGTCTTCGTCATATCCATCTTCGTCATAGGCACTCTAAATTTTTATCAATACAAGCTTTCATATCCAGCCCAGATTTCCCAAACTCTTCATCATCTTCACCATTGTGTTCATCAATATCACTGTTTCCTTCCTCAGCATTGTCTTCTACGCCCGCAGCTCCTGGTAGCTCGTCAGCCTCTCTATCATGAATTGCTAAGCTGCCTCCTCCCGCCTCCACCAGGCGTGTCCTTCTTCGAGTATCATTATGACAACCAACCCGAGCCAATACCGGATCAACACAAAGGGAGATAGGGATGTCTTCTAGCTGGCACACATGCGCCGTCGCTGTCGCCGCGCTTCCCTGACCAGTTCGTCCTCTTTCTCTCTAGTTTACTCCAACCCCGGTCGCCCAACAACCGTCTCCCATCTTGTGATCTGGTCGATGCATCATGCTGCTCCAGCCCTAGAGACCGTAGCCCCCAACTCCCGCAGATCCCCAGGCGCAGAGGCTTCCTTGGCTGGTGAAGCGAAACCCTGCTGGCATACATTTCCCCAATCGTGGGCTTCAATATTGACCCGGCACATGCCCGACCCGAGCGCTCCAAGGCAAGCCCATGATGGACGTCCCCTCCTCTAGCGTGCTTAGTTGCTTCGGGCCTTTGCCCTTCAACACCCAATACTTTATTACAACAACACCTATATTTGTTGAGGGGCCCCCTTGTAGGTTCAATTACATTAGGCCTTATTTCTCCCATGCCTGGCACATTAGGTTTACAACATAATCTCAGGGAATAGTCAGTTTAGAATCCACTTCATTACTTACCTCATATCCTACAAAATCTGCCATGCCTTCAATATCACCTTTATTAGATTGATAAGTTACCAATTTTAATTGATTGTGTCTTAAATTTTCATGACTCCACTCATTCAAAATTGTTTTTGAATTTACCAATCTAGCCTTATTTTCAACATCCTCTTGCAGCACATCGATAACCACTTCCACTGCCTGATCTGCACTGCCTGTCAAATTTGTTGGCCTTGGCGACGTTATAGCTACATCAACACAGAACTTTGTAGATATGTTTCTTTGGTGTTCACAGCTACCCTTGCCATCTCTCATCATTAACATCTTAACATTCCCTCCATATGCTTCACATCCTACCTCTTTTACCAATATATGAAAGCCAATATTGCCTATTGTGATATGGACCAATTCTTTAATCACATCCATCACAGAGGTATTAATTTGTACACGGCCAAAACTAAAGGAGATGCACGATTCTGTCACGTTATCACAGCCAACTACCTCACCCCATTGACTTCCTATTAACTTGAAAGTATCCACAGACCATGCATGTAATGGAACTCCAAAGCACTCTAGGCACACCCTCCGAGTTTCACTTCTCTCCGACTCGTCCCACCTCCATACACTATGGAACAACTGCAGAAGGCTATTCATATTGAAGGTGTAAGCCTCTTCTGCATTCAAGAGATTGTCAAAGGTCAACAGTGCTTTATATGCACCCATTTCGCGCACCTGGATAACTTGAGGAAAATTCTTCGCAACCGAGCGCTCTAAAGTCAATAGCCTTCGTCATTCCCCCAACCAGGCTTTTCTGCAGCCAGTCCAAGTTTTTTTTCACCACCGTTACTTCCACATTCTTCGTCCACCCATTGCCATGTGAATCTTGAACTGTTTTATCCTTCGCCAAATCCTTATTGGAAGTAACTGTGATTTTCTTAGTCTCTCCTCTATCTTCTGGCAATTGAAAAACCATAGCATTTCGAGGGTCACCTCATTGAGGAATCATGTTCATGTCTTTCACCTCGGATACTCTTCTGTATTTAGCTTCTCCCACAAAGACAACTTGCCTCTCAATCTCATATGATTCATCTCAGCTATAGCCTTCAAGGCCCCTCCTTTCGTGGTGTATCATATGAACGTAAATATGTATATACCACCGTTCTTTTGTTTTATCGATAAGTATATGTCGTTTATGCGTCCAGTCTGACTAAACAGTTGAAACAGCTCTCTCCTCGATATGTCTACTGGGAGATTATCCACAAAAATTGAGAATGACTCGTTCTCCAATCATCGATACTCATCTCGGTTCTAAATTCTAGGATTCTCTCTCTCTCTCTCTCTCTCTCTCTCTCTCTCTCTCTCTCTCTCTCTCTCTCTCTCTCTCTCTCTCTCTCTCTCTCTCTCTCTCTCTCTCTCTCTCTCTCTCTCTCTCTCTCTCTCTCTCTCTCTCTCTCTCTCTCTCTCTCTCTCTCTCTCTCTCTCTCTCTCTCTCTCTCTCTCTCTCTCTCTCTCTCTCTCTCTCTGGGCAAGATTTTTCGACCTTGAAAGATGAAATCATTTCGAGTTTTCTAAACCTGGCAAGTAATGTTTACTGCAAATAACCTTCTTTTCTCAAATTTTCTTCCAATTTCAACCACCATTTGGTTGATTTGAGGGTTAACAGATTTGCAGCTTGCCAAACCTCCTTTGACTCTACGCACTCCAGAAACAATAGAAGGTTGATTCCTTGCCTCAGTTACACACTTACACTTCCGACAGCTTGGGCTAACTGTTCTGATTCGGGAGCTTATCTTCTCAAGAACAGGGAGGCCTTGGTGTATAATCTTTTTATTATAATAAGAAGATAAGATTAATTTTTAGGCCAAGAGCCAATTCAAACGAATGATAGCAAGTCGTGATAAAGAGAAAATGTTAATTTAAATTATTTGAACTAAAATGTTAATTCAAATTATTTGAACTAAAACATCCACATCTATCATGAAATTAACATGGTTTATAGGGGTGGCAACAGGGCGAGTATGGGCGAATTTTTTCTCTACCGATTCCGTCCCGCTTTACAATAATTCACATAAAATCCGTCCCTCTTCTACCCGCGAGTAGTAAATGGTTGAACTCTAACCCGTCTCCGCAGGTACCTGTCCCGTCCCTATAATTATTAAAATCTAATAAATAAAATTAAATTTCAAAATTTATATAACCATCATCACATACATAACATAAATTAAAGTAAAATTTTAAATATGATACAATATTATCAATTATTTTACTAATTATTTTATATATATTACACATATTATATATTAAAATTATATATTATATATATATCGAGGCGGATAAGAACGGGTAGTACCTAATCTCTGCCCCGTCCTGTCCTGTCTAAAAACCGCAAAACGGATAAATTATCCGCGGTAGAGATGAAGTGGATATCTGCGAGTTTGGATGGTGTTGCCATCCTACTAGTTTAAATCTTCTTAGTGACATTGGTATTTGTTATGTCTATTCTTTTCAAATTCTGCAGAATTTCAGTTCTTTAATCTTTTAAATATAAGATTACATGTTATTATTAAAGTTCTAATGATATTAATTATTTGTTTTAAACATTGGCCAAATCAAAAGTAGACAATGCACGAAGTTGGATCTATGGACCTAGCTGTTCATAACATGGTTTTTGCATATACACCGTAGACTTAACCAATAAAAGTTAGACGGTTAAACTATTAAAGAACATGATAAAAGAAAGAAAGAAGAAATTAAGATAAATACTAAATGAGTAATGAGTTGCTAAAATTGGATTAAAAGAGAGTAAAAAATACAACATATATAATCACATAAATTATTATTAGATAACATGTGCCAAATCTATTTTAATCACAATAAAGACATATACTAATCCAATTTAATTTAATAAATTTAAATATAATCCAATTATAAAAAGTGCGAGAAAGATTATAGAATATGATTAAAAAATAAAATATTAAAAAAATAAAACGAGAAGTAAAATGAGTAGAATAAAAAAGAGTGAATACTTAGAGATAAAAAAGAATAAAATTTAGAAGTAATGAGTTATTGTAGTAGCAATTAAGAGAAGGTAAAAAATACAAAATTCAAAATTCATAGTCACATACCGTATGGTTAGTAATACGTGACAAATTTAAAAATGTACCTATTACTTAGATTATTTTTTATTAATTTAATATTAATAATAATTAATTATAATAAGAGTACGTAAAAAGTACATAAAATTAACTATAAAATATATTATTTTTACTTTTTATTTTTAATTATTTAAAATTTTTAAAATAAAAAGAACCAATTTTTTTTTCTTTTAACTTTCACTTTCTCTCTCTTTTTTCTCTTAACACAATTAATAGACATTCTATATTTAAATTTGAAATCTTTAGACCATTGTCTGTAAAACATATGTCGAAAGAGCTGAAAAATCACTAATATTTACTAATAACATATATGATGGTCCAAGTAAACCATCGCATATTAAAAATTTGACAAATAAACACGTGAGTTTAATAGTTGGGAGTACTACTAAAATAGTTAAAAATGTGTTAAAAAAATACTACATCGTAAAAAATTCTTGAAGGGTAGAATGGCTTGTAATGACTTTGGCAAGGTAAGTGGAAAGCCACATCTCTTGAGGGAAAGTTGTAAATGAAAAAAATAAAACATCTGAAATTGATATGCTATTTAATGGCAGAATTTCTATTAAGTTTTTTTTTTTAATTTGAATTGTGATTGACACATTTTAAAGTATCTTTTTGGATGACACTAAATGTGAATTATGATTATCTACAAACAAAATTAATTTTTCTCATTTTAAAAGTTTTAAATGAGTGAAAATAGAAAATTAAAAAATATTTTATAATTAATTTTATGTATTTTTTATGTATTTTTATTATAATTAATTATTATTAATTTTAAATTAATAAAAAATAATCTAAATAAAAAAATTTAGGTAACAATAATAAATTTTAATAATATTTAAAAAAATCAATAATAACATAATAATAAAAACCAAAATATAGATTAGATAAATAAATAAATAAATTTTATTTTAAATATAAAATATTCACAAATAATAATAATAATAATACATAAATTATATAAAAATATATAATAAATTAAACATATTATAAATCATTTATACTTTGAGTGAAAAACTGATAACAAGCTTGACTTCATTTTCCATTTTTTTAAAGAAAAAACATTAGACTTCAATAGTTCAATATTTATTAAGAGTTGGTTATTATTTATTTAAATACAAAGTAAAAACATTAATAATTTAATTTTTTTTAATAGAACACCTTAGAGTACACAGGTGCTGCTCAACGTAGACCCAACTTCATGCAACCGCACATTTGGCCTTTGCTGCAATAAACAGCACCAATTATAATAATCATTACTGCTATATTTATCGTTATTTTATTTTGATCTTTACAGATGGTATGATTATAAAACAGGTATATGAATATGTGCCTGCATGTGCTGCAGCGTGGCAAATCAATACAAATATCAGAACTGTCATCCCATTAATCATATGATATGACAAAAATGTCACTTACAAAATTTCTGTTTTCTAACAACAAAGGCATATATGTAACTAATTTTTTTGTTATGAAAATAGAAGTGGTGATATATTTTAATATTGTAAATTTCTGGTGTTTTTTAAAATTATGGAAAGTACATAATTTGGAAGGTCCGATTTCTGTATCTCAATTTTTTAAATTTTTTTAACATAAATTGGACATTTCGATTTGTGTACCTCTTATAAATTGGAGGGTCCGATTTCTGTACATTCCGATTTGTGTATTTCTAAAAATCAGACGATCCAATTTCTATAGCTCTAATAAATTGGACTGTCCGATTTCTATTTTTCTAGTTAAACAATCTCACATTTGAATATAACATCCCAACAATCAACATTTTAAAAAAATACCATTATCACTCCAATATTAAAAATAAAAAGTTCCATTTATGTTTTGTGTGAAAAACTAATAACAAGCTTTACTTCATTTTTTCAATTTTTTTAAAAGAAAAAAAAATTAGACTTCAATGTTTATTAAGAGTTAGTTATTATTTATTTAAATATAAAGTAAAAACATTAATCATTTATTATTCTTTTTTTAATAGCACACCACTTTTAATTAGTCTATGTTAATGCACTTCCAAAAAAATAAGAAATATAATTTAAAAAAAAATTAATTTATTATTTAAAAAATAACATATTTTAAATTCTACATCTTAAATTTTAAATCCTACATCTTAAATATGAGCTATTGATATAAAAAATAATAACTAAAAAACTAAAATATTTTAATTAACAAAAAATACAACACTTTGTTTAATAAGAAACATTTAGGCATAAACTCTTTTAATTTTTTTCTATTTTAAAATTAGTTTTGTTAAGCCCTAAATTTGGTTGCAATTATACTAGTTAGAATAAATTAGAGTCATATGATCAATTTACTAATTATTTAAAGAAAAAACTAATTATGTTTGAAAATGCTATATCACCTTTGTGAATATTAAAGTACAATAATCCATGGCTTTTTAAAATTGAATTCAAATTCTTTTATAAATAATTTGAGTTCATTCCTCTTCGATATTAAAATTTCAATTTTAGTATTACTTGCTAGATTAGACTTATTTTAAAATATTCTTGATTAATTAAATAAATTTTAATTCTTTATTTATTATATTTTATATTAATTATTCAAGTATAAAAATAATTTGTTAATAAGGTTAATTATTTTTTAATAAAATTATGAAAAAATAAAATCCAAAACCTACAATATCTGTTATTTCCAATAATATGTATTGTTTTATAAAAATATCATGCGCATATTAAAATTGGATACTAAAAATAATAACTATGTATTTATATAAATATATATAATTTAAAATTTTTAATATATTTTATATTAATGACTAATTTTAATATTTGATTTTAGCGTATATTTAATACGATTATTGTTTTTTCGGCCCCTAACTATTTGATCGACAGATTTAGCACCTCCTAATAAATATAAAAATTCAAATCGATCCTGTATATTTTAATATATGTACGTTTCAGTCTCTAGAATCGGTTTTGAACAGGTCACTTGTTAATGTGTCAGTAATTTGTCTCTACAATAATAAAAAAGATGTCCAAGTAAGTGACTGATAGAATCTACTCTTACTCAAAATTGATTGCAGAGACTGAAACGTACATATATTAAAATAGATAAAAATCAATTTAAATTTTTATATTTGTTAAAGAGTGCGAAATCCATCAAACAAATTGTTAGGAACAAAAAAACGGCATTTAGTCTTGTTTTTAACATCCATGCTCACATTAAGTAGAAACAAATAAATAACCAAGCACCAACTTTTGGAAAAATGAGAAGGGTAATTTAGTCCATATAACATGTCGCACGTGAGGTGATTCTCCATGTTCATTTCTGCTCTCCTTCCTCCTACTCTTCTGTTTCTGTATATATTATGCAATAGAGATTCCATATTATAATTATAAGATTATAGATACAGAGAGAGAAGGATCACCAAAAACAAAATTGTTTTCATTTTTCTTTGCTATATAAAAGAGCCGTAATTTTGAGTGTTTAATATATTAATAATGATAATATAATAATAATACTAAGGCAAGATTTCCATCTGTAGCCACCATTGTGGGAGCTTCTACATCATACACTGCTTCCTTCCCTCTTTGGTATGTCATATACACATATGCATGTACATGCATATATACATTTTCTTATTCTTTAGCTTTTATAATTTTTTGTTATTTTTGTATAATGTTGGTTTGTTGGTTGTGTTTATGTTTTCGGTTCAGTTGCATGAATTGATTAACTATAAAAAAAGTGTCTAACATTGCTGAAATCAGGTTGCTTAAGGTTCCAGATCAGGTACTTATTATATCTACCCCCACACTTTCACTTTATTTGAAAGCTCTCATTCTCATTTTATATTGTATATCAATAATTTGTTTGCCATTTCAAGGTTCAATCAAGTTCTCTTTCACAGCTTTAATTTTTATTCGGAGTTTATTGTTTGGGTCTCTTTCATCGATTCATGCATGTGTGCACATTCTCTTTTATGAGTTAAAAAAAACTGTCTTTATTCATTGTTAATGCTGCTAGATTTCTTTTGGAAAAAATTGCTGCTCATTATTATTATTTTTAAATTATTATCTAATAAGGTCATATCATTTTCCTATTACTAAAGAAAAAATTGGCTAATATATATCAAATTTGCTCTGTACCGAATCTATAGGAATTAGGAAACTAGGAATTGGTTTTCCAAATATTGCAAATAAGCATGCAAAAAATTTTAGAATTAAAAAGTGTTTTACTAATAAGTAATAACTCGTTGCCATTTATTTTTGGACACTTCTTGCGGCGTAAATTTTGCTTGATTCTTTGCGAACCCTGTAACTGATGACTGCATTGAATTTAAGTGGTAACTTTTGTAGATACTTTCTAGTTTAAGCTTAAAAGTTAATTTAATTAATAGTAACTTCTAAAACAGTTTGTGATTTCCAAAAAGCAATTAAATAAAGTTAACCAAAAAATAATAAAGCTCACACTATAATTGCGACTAAAAAATTTGGATATGGAAGTAGGAGGAGTATTATACCTTAATATGGTCATTTTCAGTGTTTTTTAAAATTATGAAAAGTACATAAATCAGACTTTTGGGATACACAAAACGGATCCACTGATTTGTGTTTAAAAAATTAAAAAAAATTGGAGTACACAAATTAGACCGTCCAATTTGTGTACTCCAAAATTTTTTTATTTTTTAAACACAAATCGGACTGTCCGATTTCAGTACCTCTTAAAAATTGGACGGTCTAATTTGTACTCCATAAATTAAATCATCCCACATTTTAAAAAAATATCACAGTAGATCACAATTTAAAAAAACACCATTGTTAACCCAATATTTTTAAAAAAATATGTATAATTGCTCTAACATAAGTTAACAAACTGTTTTTAGTTGTTCGAAAAGAAGAATACTCGATGTTCTAACATTTCTCCTCCAAAAATATTGTTGTAGTAATAATGCCCAACAAATATCAACTTGATGTCAAACTGTGAAGGTTAACAAATTAGTTTGTTTATTTATTCATTTAATTTTGTTGAGAACTCAGCCTAACTCTAGAGGAATACATTGTATTGTAAAATATTACTTCGGAAATTCCGAGGCACCAATTCATCTGTAGTGCTTTTATTTCCTTTGATATTTATGTAGTTTGGTGCTGTTTTATGGTAACTTTCTAGGTTGGAACGAGTCTTTTTCGCATTTCCCCCTCCTAACATGTCGGTTGAAACTTAAAGTTAGATCTTTTTAATATATATGCGACAATTCCAAGAAAATAAACCCAGAATCTCAGACGTAACATTTACTAAATAAATTAATAAGCCATGTCCTTTCTCTTTCCAAAGAAAGAAACCAATTGTAGCATTTCTTGCTCCTTTTTCTTTATCCCTCCTACTAATTACAATGCTTTTCTTTGTGTTCTTCTAATTCCATAAACTGCTCAGTTCTCACAACTGATACCTTTATAGCCACATGCGACACACACATAGGTAGTGAATTTTTCAATTCTTAATTTCGAATTTAACGAGCTTCATAAATTTGCAACAATCTCGAAATTAACTATGTAAATAATAAATGTCTCCTAGCATTGGCACTAGTATGCAATATTTGTCTATTCCTTAGTCTTTTAGTTGCGTTCATTGATTGAATTTTACTGTCGTTGGAAACAAGAAACTTGTTCTTTTTTTTTTCTTTTTGCACTTATAAAATCTATATACATGCATCAGACTTGTTCCAAGGACAAAAAATGAATTGTATAAAAAGATTTTGAGGTACTGATGAGTTGTAATTTGCAGAGAACCAAGTAGAGTGAGTGAAGAAGAAGGACCTTACTCACTGACATAAAGAAATAACCAAAAAGCCATGGCCTTTAGTGCAGTTGGCATGGCTACTTCTCCGGCTTCATCTGCCACAATGGACATAAGAACAACAAAGCATAACGGTCTTCGCCGATCAAGTTCCGGCATAGAACTTTCCACACGTTCCATTATGCAGAGGTCTTATTCTGATACCCACCTGTGTTGTGCTGTCAATCCCATACAAGCTACATCTCTGCAGCCAAAGCAAAAGAGCAACAAGTCAATGGGGATCTCGCCATTTCAATTTTCAGGCTCCATTTTACCGAATTCGCTGCGGTCTTTCTTGTTTGATCCGGAAACAAGCAAGGAAATGAATATGGGGGAGAAGGATCACAGCTCACATTTTGAGGAAAGTGCTGTGGAATGTGGTGAAGATGAGAAAATAAACAGGACTAATTGGATAGAGAGGCTTATGGAGATTAAGAAAAATTGGAGAAATAGAATACCAAAAGAGGAGATGGATCCGGATATGATATGTGACAATAATAGTAATGATGAATGTGACTGTGATGAAGGTTGTGTGGTGGATTATGTAGAAGATGGGCAAGAAGGAACTTATGATCACGACTCGTTCACAAAATTTCTGTCTCAAGTGTCATGGTCTGATACCAAATTATACTCTAAGCTTGCTTTCCTATGCAACATGGCTTATGTGATTCCAGAAATCAAGGTAAGCACAAGCTGTATGGTGATTTAGTAATAAGATTTTAGATCTGTTTCTTGCTCTTGATTTGCATGTAAATAAAGTTGAAGACAAATAAATGACACTTACTAAATGATTTGCAGGCTAAGGACTTGAGAAGATACTACAGCCTTCAATTCATAACATCTTCTTTAGAGAAGAAAGCTGAAGTGGAAAAGTTGAAAGAGAGATTGGATAAGGACTCGACTCGCATACCTATCAATGACTCTGTAGCCTCTCAAGATGGATCAGTAAAAGGAAAAGATAACAAAGAGAGGCATCAAATCCGGCTTGCTTATGATATTGCTACCTCGGCCGCCTCTTATGTCCAATTGCGCGCTAAGGACCTCTTGTCCCTTACTGCCAAGCGACAGCAGCCGCAGAGTGACATTCTGGATTCTAATGGAAGGGAAAATTCAGAAGGATTTGAGGCGGAAGGCGCTTCCCGGGCTTATACATCAGAGGTTGCAGCTTATGTTGCAGCATCAACAATGACGGCTGTGGTAGCTGCTTGTGAGAAGGAGAAGCAGGAAGCAGCCAAGGATCTTCAGTCACTTCATTCCTCACCTTGTGAATGGTTTATTTGTGATGATTCCAACACTTACACTAGATACTTTGTAATTCAGGTAACAGTCACCTTAGTTATTCTTGATACACAAGTTATGTCATTATGCTACACAATCTTCAAATTTGAAGCCTAACTTTAAACATTTCTTTTCTTTGATTTATGTTGTAGGGTTCAGACTCCTTGGCATCTTGGCAAGCAAATCTTTTCTTTGAGCCAACCAAATTTGAGGTAAGAATAAGAGTCCTTAGTTTCAGATGTTATTTTGCAAGAAAAGTACCAAAGCACTCATAGTAAAGTACTACTCTTTTACACAGGACACAGATGTACTTGTTCATAGAGGAATTTATGAAGCAGCAAAAGGAATATATGAGCAATTTTTGCCAGAAATAAAGGCTCACTTGAAGAGACATGGAGATCGCGCTAAGCTTCAATTCACTGGCCATTCCCTTGGGGGAAGTCTCTCTCTTCTGGTTCATTTGATGCTTTTGAGCAGGAAGGTTGTCAGTCCCTCAACTCTTCGACCGGTCGTGACTTTTGGGTCGCCTTTTGTATTCTGTGGAGGCCATAAATTGCTTGATCATCTAGGATTGGATGAGAGCCATATCCATTGTGTAATGATGCATAGAGATATAGTTCCCAGGGCCTTCTCATGCAACTATCCTAACCATGTAGCCCTTGTCCTTAAGCGCCTAAACAGCACGTTTCGCTCGCATCCTTGTCTCATAAAAAATGTAAGCATCAATCATAGACTCATGGTGAATATTATGAAGGACTAAACTGTTGAATCATACTAACCATTTGTTTTCTCTGGAATTCTCAGAAGTTGTTGTACTCACCATTGGGTAAAATATTCATTCTCCAACCTGATGAGAGAACATCTCCTCCTCATCCTTTGCTACCTTCAGGAAGTGCCTTCTATGCCCTGGACAGTGCTAGATGTGGATACACTCCAAGTGTTCTTAGAACTTTTCTCAATCAACCACACCCCATTGAGACGCTTAGTGATCCAACAGCATATGGTTCAGAAGGCACAATTCTAAGGGACCATGACTCCAGCAACTACCTCAAAGTTGTCAATGGAGTGTTGAGACAGCATTCGAAGAATATCGTCCGCCAAATGAGGAAGCAGAGGATTAATGAGCTTTGGCCATTGCTGACTACACCATCTCCACACTCATGGAACCATGAACAGAACTTGGAGAGGTGTAATTTGATGACAAAGGAGATAGTGACAGGGGTCTAATTTAGGATATCTACTAGTCATTGAATAAGTCATCGAAAATAATTAGTGTAGACATCATGGCATGTTAATGTACATTTCTAGACATCTAACGAGATTCTGCTACAACATCTCTGACTAACACTGTGAAGGGAAAATAATTTTCTGTAGAAAGTACAATAAGATATTTCCGTTGATTTTTCTCATCTTTGGTGTATAAGAGCAAGAGAATAGTGGATGGCATGAAAACTATTCAATGATATGATATGATATAGAGAAACTCAGTCGACTAAATCCTAAATTCTAAATCGTAATATGTGTGCACCAAGGTCCCCTAATGGCCTTATCAGTCTCACTCATGCGAACCAAAAGCTTCTATTGGCAATATCAAACTGCCTGTCCTTTTGGCTGCGTTTGTTTTTGTTTTTGAGAACAGGACAAGACGAACAAGTCAGGAGAAGACAGTGATGGATAGAGACACAAAATTTTGTGTTTTTATATTGTATTTGGTGATAAACTAAAACAAATTATGAAAATCCAATTTATTCTCATTTTTTTTCATTAAAAAAATTTGAGATAAAAAATATAATAATAAAAAATATAATTATAAAAAATGATTAAGAATAATGAAATCAAAAATAAAAAATAAGTTGTGTCTCTTGTTAGTGTCTCTGTGTCTTTCATGTCAAGATAGATACAAAATATACTAATTCAGTGTCTCTAGACACATTGTCTTTGTCAATTTCTTCTCTGTCAAACGCGATTGTATATATCAGTGTCTTGTCTCTGTAAACAAATGCAGTGTAGTTAAACCTTCTTTTATATTGCAGCCGTTAATTAATTAGTTTAAATTGGAGAGAATTATAAACCAAGCGTTTTTCTCGAAGTTAGCTCATCAGAACCAGTACTCAGTGAAGATATTGAGAAATGAGGAAACTTAAAAAGACAGCGAACAAGATTCAATCAAGGCAAACATGTTGAAATTTTATATCCGTAGACCATAGATGAAATTAACCATATGAATAATATGATATTGGCAACACAAATGAAGAAGCACAACACGCAATTAAAGCACAATCAATGAATCAAACCTATGCCCTACGTAATTTCAGATATGTAGTTAATTAATAAACATATGCAGTAAATAGCTAGAAAATATAATAAAAGAAAATAATAGAAATGATAAATATAAATTTGCAGACTACATTATTGATGCTAAGTTTAACTGCAGTGTGAATGAGCGCACGCGTGGCTTGTGAACCGGCTTAGGATAGGAGGACTCACGAGCTCTTCAACGTTGGAATATTCACCAAAAGATATTAGATATGTGTTATTGTCAAAACTACTTTTTTTTTTGTTAAAGAGGAGTGTTAGGGTTAGCAGAATTTGTAATATTTAGTCATTAATTAGTCATAATTAATATTTTAATGGTATGAAACGATATCTAATAGTGTAGAATTAACCATTTTTCTTTTTGATGATTAAGTGCTGACCAGATTTCAACAAAAATATTAGTCTCCTAAACTTTCTCGTCATTTATTTCTCCTCTCTGAATCTGACTAGGATATCTAGAACGCAACGCGGTTGAAGAATCTCAATGCATGCAGGATTGGACTTGGACCACACAATACCCATACCGTAGCAGTCGAAGTATTTTTTTTCTCATAGTAACTCCTAATTCGACGGATCAAAAACTAATATGCCAGAATTGAAACTCTATTTAAGAGTTAGTCATTGATAATAGATTGCTGTATGCAAAAAACAAAATTTAAATTATCAACATTTACTTAAGTGGATTAATGAATTAATCGATGTACCAACCCAACTTAAGTTAGCAATCGTAGTATTTGATCGAGGCAAGTTGGTATTCTTTCTACATAAGCTTAAATTGGTGTATGGTATTCAGGGTATAAACAAGTAGTAATTTAATTAGTCATAATAGAGAGTAATTTATTAACTTGACATATCTGAGGCGGAATAAACAAAGGTTGGTGAGTGGTGATGGTGTTTGTAAAGGCGACAGCTATAACCGACGCCTGAGGCCTTAATTTCACTTTCATTTTATTATAACGTCTCTCCGACTCCCACCGAAACGTAACCTTCACATCACTTTCTCAGTCAAATAAAATATCTTCTTCCTCCCGCCCACTCTCTTTGTTAGTTCAATTAACCTTTGCTTTGAACATCATTAACACTAATTAATTAGTGTTAGTAGTAATTCATCCACTGAAACTGCTTTAACTGTAATTTCAGGAAGCGCAACTCTCCATAGAATTGGAAATAGTATCTGTTAAACCTCCTCACTCACTTCCGTTCAGAATTTGTTAAGACAATCTCCGTGTTTTGTGAGAGAGGTGAATTGAATTTGAGATCTCTATTAACTCCAATTCTGTGGATTTCGTGAACTGAATTGCAGAGAATGCAAGAATTGCAATCCTCAACACATGCTTCTCACGACTTCCAAAGTGAACGACAACCGAACAATCACACAACTGATGCTGCCGTTACGGATTCAGGATCAGCATCTGCTACAGCTAATGACAGCAAGAAAGTTTCACGCCAAGACATTGAGCTTGTAAGCAAATCCTACTAGCTTGTCAGGAAGCTAATTTGAAAAAATAGAATCAAATCTTGAACAAAATTTGTTTACAGGTGCAGAATTTGATAGAAAGGTGCCTACAATTATATATGAATAAAGATGAAGTTGTGAAAACACTTTTGACCAGAGCAAAGATAGATCCTGGATTTACAACTCTAGGTATCCATCTTGAAATTCTCTATCATGCAATATATTTTTCATCCTTTTAGTAATACAAATAGTTGATTGTATGAGTTATTCAAATTTTATTTGAACAGAATGGTTATCTGTTACCTAAGTTATTGATGTAATGTTCAAATTTTCTGTTTGATTTTTCCACCACGTATTCAGTATGGCAGAAGCTGGAAGAAGAGAATGCTGATTTCTTTAGGACCTATTATATCAGGCTAAAATTGAAAAAGCAAATACTTATGTTCAATCATTTGCTTGAGCATCAATATCATCTGATGAAGTCTTCTTTACCTGCAAAGGCTCCATTGGCTCCTATACAAAATGGAGTACATCCAATGTCCGGTAAATCTTGCGTCTTATGGATGTATTGATGTGTTAAGGGTGTTTTAGCTTTGAAATTAAGAATATTTTGATAATTTTCCAAGTACAATTGATTTTCTCAGTTCTTTTCTCGTCTCTTTCTCTTCGTTGTTCGATCTTCAATGCCATTTGCGTGCAGTGCAGTCAACAACCTCCCTATGGGATACCCAGTACTACAGCAGCCTCCCCTTCCTGCAGCTGGCCAACCACATCTTGACTCCATGGGTGGTGCCATATCAGGTCATGTTGTTAATGGAGTCCCTGCACCAAGCAACTATCATTCAATTAGGACAAATTCTGCTAATGGGTGAGAACTCAATCAACTCCACGTGCTTCTTTTCTTATTTAATCAATCCATAAGGGTTTTTACTTTTTATTTGTACTCTAGTTTATTGAAGATCAATAAATCACTGTTAGTCAATTTATACTGTGTTTGGTGGCTTGACTCATACCTTGTTTCTAAAGCTTTTGTTCTATATAATTATCTTGCTGGCATTATAAGTTTTCTATTGTAGTATACCGCACAACATCCTGTGAAAAATTTCCTCCATCTAAATTTATTACTTATAAAGATATAAAACAAATCATATGCCTTTAACTAATAGCTTGAGCTTTAAGGAAATTAGGCCAAATAAAAGCATAATGGCTCAATGACTTAGTTGTGGCTCTTTTAAGTGTTTCTCCTCTTTGTGCATTATGCTTGGAGTATCATGGTCTTCTTGTGCTTAAATGGTAGTTAAATTGGTGGAAAATTGAGCAGCATGTTCCTATTCCTCTATTTTAGTAATTTCCTTGATATAATTTTTGCAAATGAGAGCTGTTTTTGTCCTTCTTAAGTATGGTGATGAACCACAGTACACCTGATATGGATATGCCTATTGCTATTGCACCGAATGGTGCTAGGTCGTCCATGTCAGAAATGCCACTGAGCCCCGCATCAGTAGCATCCAGTGGCCGTTTCCCCTTCTCTGCATCAGACATATCAGGAATGTGCACAGATGCAGCTGCTCTTGATACGGCATTTACATCAGATGTGGCAAGTTCTGTAGGACTGCAACTTGCACCAGATAATGTCAATGGAGTTTCCAGATCTCTAGATCAAATTCAGTGGAATTTTAGCCTATCTGATTTAACAGCAGATTTGTCGAACTTGGGAGGTAATGGCTTATTTTACTGTCTGATCAATCGTTAGATAGATATTACTATTGCTATCACGTCAAAGTTAAGCTTGTTGGAGGTCTCAAGCAAAATGTTAGTTTAAGAGTTATAACAAGTATGGAACCTTTTTAAGTTCTATTCTAAGGTTTTTCCAGGTTTACCTTTTGTGGATATCTTCATGCTTTTTATGTATTGTCTTTGTTTGCAGATCTAGAAGCTCTAGGAAACTATCCTGGTTCACCATTTATGCAGTCTGATTCAGATATTTTGCTTGAATCTTCGGATCAAAAGGACATAGGTAATGGTAATGGCATAATGCATAAATGCTTCTCTTTTCCTTTATCTTTCGAGGTTTTGAAAAACATTACAATGAAGGGGATCTGCTAATTTCTGAACTGCCACATAATGTTGATAGTCATGAAGACTTCAGACTACATGTTTTTACTTGCAACCTAGATACAGAATATAGACTTCTGTGAAACCTGGTTCAAGAGGCTAACGTATAAATAAAACCAAACTATAAAACTGGAATATGAAATAATTTATAAAGAACTCAGTTTCAAGAATCAGGTAAATTAGAGGGCTGAAAAATCCATGAAGAATAGAATAACTTGTGAATATAATTTAAATAATTACCTAAAAATTTAACATATCAGAAATACCAAAAAAAAAAAAAACAGTAGTCAATGCAGTAAAAAAGTGTATCGATGAATGTTTCTCTAACTTTGTTTTGCATCTGGTTTCTGTTATATTACTTCACTCTTCATCTTCTAAAGTTGTGCCTCATGTTTGATAAATTGATTATAACAGAGGTAGCTTTGTTTTTTTATTTCAGTGGATGAATTCTTTGTTACTTCTGAGCCCCAAGGCTCTCAGTCAGATGAGGAGAGAGCTTAAGAGAAGGCGAGGCCAGTTGTGTTTCACATTAAAATGGTCAGGTTGCATTAAATTAGGATCAATCATTTGGATTCTTTGGGAAATTGCTATATGGAATAGTTTGGGACTATGTTTAGGATTTAGTTGTTGTATTTAATATTTATACATACATATTGGTTGGATCGTTGTCAATGTTACGGTTGATTTGACTCAACAACAGATGAGAATGTACTGAACTTAAATAGTTTCTCATTGTAGATAACTTCACTTTGTTGTAGATGCAATTACAATAAAATATTAGAGGTTTTTGAATCACGAACTCCCTTTTCTATTTGTAGATGGTGGAAATTTCGAAGAATTTTTGTATGTCTGCATATAATATATTTGTGTATTGAACGTTTCAAAGTCTGCTGCTATCTTCAAATATCATAAAAAAAGACGCCTGTTGAGACGTTGGGATATGGTAATTAAAAATATATTTTTATTATATAAAAATTGATGTGAAAGTCTTTATTATACATTAGATTTAATTTATCTTTATTTTTCTAATGATACCTAGTCAGCACATTTACTTAGTTGGCAAATTTTAGGAATCAACCAATCATATTTTAAAAAATTAAAAATTGAAAAATAATTAAAACTATAACTCCTATAATTAATTAATTTATTACATATTATTATTCAATAAAAATATAAAATATTAATTAAATACAATAAACATCTACATTAAAAGTGTCATAATAATATTATCAAAACAAATTTTAAGTTACAAGTTATTTAAATTTAATACTATTTAACATACTTATATATCATACATAAGACTCTTACCGATATTATTTTATTTCACACTTCGTAATTTGCCTACGAAAAATATTTACACCAACAAATGAAGAAGAGCCTATTTATTTAAAAATAATTCTATTAGATGATTAGGTACAAAATTAAAATATTTATTGTATTTTTGAAACAAATTTATGAAAAAAAATACTCTTATTACTTTACATATAATTATATTTTAATATCTTTATAATTATACTTATTTAAATATACTATTTAAATTAAAGAATTAATTTTGATTATTTTTTATTATTATTTTGAGTTTGTATCACTAGAGATATTATCTTATAAAGTGAGTTAAAAAAATATTAACAGATATTTTTATTTTATGCTATTTAAATTAATTTTATTAAAAATAACTTATTCAATATATATATACACACAGAGAGAGAATACATATTCTAATCATACTATTATAGATGTTATTAAAAAATAATATGTATTATTAAGAGAAGAAAAATAAATAGTATTAAAGAAAAATCTACAAAAATACAAAAAATAAAATTTTTGTGCTACAACATAAAATATTATTAACATGTATTTTTATTTATGCTATTTAAATTATTCTTATTAAAAATAGTTTATTCAATATATTATATACACACAATAAATATTCTAAAAATTTTTATTCTTACTATTATAAATATCATAAAAGAAAACTGTATGCACTAGGAGAAGAAAAATAAATAGACGTAAAAAAAAACTCACAAAAGATATAAAAAAAATAAGTTTTTGTGCTACAACATAAGAAAATATTACAAATTTAAATTATAAAAATTTTTGTCATATTCTATTAAATTATACCTATCATAAAAAGTTTCATCAAATTATAAATTACTAACTCAATAATTATTATATATTTAAAATTAAATTAAAAGTTTTATATCAAAGTGCTACAATAACTTTTGTGCTATTTAATAGAAAAGTAAAAAAATTATTAGGCACAATTACCTTAAATCTAATTACACTCCAAGATAACAATAACACTCAAACACCATCTTAATTGAAAAATTTATACAACTTTACACTTATATTTGAAGTCAAAATAAATTATTTTAATTATGATATTAACAATACACTATTACTAAGACATTTGTTCCAATAAAAAATACCAAACTCAACTCCTATTACAACAAATGAAATAGATAATACAACAAAAATTTTATTTATTCAAAACATCATTTATATGCTCATTTAAATTCTTCATTGATTATAGGAGCCAACTTCACTATCACTAATATCATCAGACCTAGATGACATACAAGTCAAGAAATTAAAGAGAAAGAAACATAAACAAATCTAAGACACATCTTTAATGAAGAACATATATACAAAGATGAAACAAAAAAGATAATAAATCAAAAAATTTATACGAGTCAACAGTTCAGTAAAAACATGTCTCCACAAGAATATATGATAGGAAAAAAATAATTTCAATAATAATCAAAAATAAAAAAAAAAAAGAGAAATATCATATAAAAAGACTAAATTTGTTAATTAAAACAAATATAAAAATAAAAATAATAAATAAAGATATGACTCTATACAATTTCAATATAAAAAAATTTTGTATTATAAAATATTTTAAACAAAAAATACATCAAATTTCATATTAATTTGTATATATTTTAATTAATCTTTAAATAATATAATACTCTTAAAAATATATTATATACTATTATTAATTTATCATCCGCATATTGTGCAATCTCATTCTAGTTATAAAATAACTACCATTTAATTAGAATAAATGATAGTTGTTTTGTGTTGACTTGACTCTTATTTCCGTCAGCCATAGTTCTAACTTCTAAGTTCTTCTAAATAAAGAATGCCATAGGCCTTTAAAAAAATGCCACATTTATCGAATTCCTCCTTTAAAAAAATGACACCCCCATTCCCCTTCTCTTTCACATTGCCTTCATCTCTTTTTCCTTCTTTCTTTTTTTTATTTTATTTTGTTTGGAGACGAGCAAACATTTAAATTTAATATTGTCGCTTCATTTATTCTCTTTTTAATTTCATGACACCGAAAAATACTGAGACCTCAAAAAAGAGGAAAGAAAAAGAACCAACCACTGATTCTTATTATTAAAGGAGATTCCGTTCCAAATTATATGAGAAATATTTTTATGAGGTCACTTCTAAAAAGACTATGATTCTAAAAGTAAAAATTGCACTTCAACCAGACGAGTATCTAAAATTCAATTCTAGATTTAGAGGTGAGAGTGGCAATTTTTGTGCAACCCACACACAGAAGTTAAACAATTGATGGTTCAAAAATTTTATGACAACCTTTAGGTCACCTATAAAGATATCGTTGGAGTTAATGAGAAGAACCACCAAAATTATGTGAGAAAAAAATTCCTTGACTTCAGTCCAAAAAGTATCTGACAAACCCTCCATTTGCCATCCCCTGATCTATGGCAGAGTGCTATAGCGAGAGGGTGAACCGAGATTAGCAATTAGACCAAATACTTGCTGATATATGCATTCTAAGGGTCCAGTGGAGAATAGGTTTGGAAGAAAAACCTGTACCAACTTAAGAGCAGTGACCTTCTTCCTTTGGCTAGAGGATGGCTAGACTTCATCCGAAGGTCTATCATGCCTACTAGCAACCAGTTTGAATGCACTATGGACCAAGGTATTATGATTCATTGCATTATGAATGGAGAAGAGGTGGAGGTAGAAGACATCATTGCACAGCAAATCAATAGCATTGCTTCCAACTCCTCAACACATGCTAGACTAGACTTCCCACATCTTATCTACCACCTCTGTGAAGCCGCTAGAATGAAGGTGAAAAATAATTTTTCTATTCCAGTAGAGAGATCTATCACCAAAAAGACTATGGAATATGTTAAGGAGTATCAGAGGGTCCACAGAGGAGAGCAAGTTAGAGAGGAGGCTTAGTAGGACCAGCCTCCCCTACTTTAGAAACAGTATTTTTTGTCTTAGAAGTACTGGCAGCAGCTCACATTCTCTCTTGAACAGATGAGGATGACACAGGATAGCTGCTGGGAGCAGCTTACTTCCTCTCTCGATTAGATGAGAACAATATAGGACACTCACAATACTCTTCTCCATCAGTTGGCGGCAGAGCAAAATACTCAGCGCCATGAGCTTTTTCAGCTGAGGCATGACTTTGGACATCTGAGAGGACCATATGGACCGCAGTCTGAGGAGAGAGATCTCCACCGGGACGATTGAGGTGGTTTAGTTCCTTTTGCACTTCCTATTTTCTTTCCGTTTCTATTATACTATATTCCTATTTTCTGTTGCTTTGATTGCCTGCATGATCTTTAGTATTTTCAATTCTTAGGTTTTAATTTGATTCCATTGTTTGTTTTTAATTTGAAAATATGTCTCATGTATCACTCACTAATCTTGAATCTAAAAATAAAAAAATAAAAGAAGTGATGTATTGCATGAAAAATTGAGTTTATATTTAAGAGTAGTCTTATTTAAATGTGGTGGTGTTATCTGTGACTTTAAATGCATAATATGAATAGTGCATATTTGAGCTTGGATTAAAGGGTATTGATGTATAAAGAACAAGAATTTAGAGAACTATTATGAATTTTTTAAATTAAACAAGAAATTAATCCTTGAAGTAAAAGAAACAGCAAAAAGTAAAAGAAAATAAAAGGCAAGGTCCAAAGCTTTGAGTATCAATGGCTAGGAAGGTCAAATATGATTAAAATTTCAAAGAGTTATTTTCTAGCCATATGCTTGTGGTGTGAATGTGTCAAGTAATCCTTGAGACAGAGCACTAAGAGTCAAGACCAAGTGCAAATACAGAGTATGCTAAAGGCTTTGAGCACCATTGTCTGGAAACAATTGAAAGAGAAATTATAACTCAAAGAGTTTTCCAGTTAAGTGATTGTGGTATTTTTGTGTCAAGTAAAGCTTGAGACAAAACATTTAAAGTCATGTTTAGGCTCAAGGTGCAAAGCACCAAAGAAAAGAAAATAAAAATGTTATGTTCAAAGATTAATCCGAAGTAAAAAGGCAATAAAATTCATAATATTATCCAGATTCTAATTTCGAATGACATTGACATTCCTAAAATTCAAATGATAGTGAGATGCCGAAACTATTCAAGGTTTCAGTGTTATTAATCCCACTTTGAGATAGGCAGGAGCTTAATTGAACACTCAGCTCTCATTTAAATTTACATTTAAGGTTTACATTATTCTCGGTTGTTTGAGGACAAGCAACAATTCAATTTTGGTGTTGTGATGTGTGAGTATCTTTCTTATCTTTTCCTAGTGAATTTACATTTCAATTTGTTAAGTTTAATCAAGATTTAAGTATTTTAAGCCACTATGAATACTACTTTGAGTTGTGTGCAATTCAGTTTATTTTAGGTAGCGTTCGAGCGAATTTGACAAAGTTTAGAAGGAAGAAACGGAGCCTGAGCAATCCAAGAAGGTGGTGCCAAACTTGACAATCTCCAAGTTTGGTGCCATGATCATCACAAGGCCTCCATTCGTTGCTGGCATGGTAGCGCCAAACTTGGGAATTCCTAGTTTAGTGTCAGGATCAATATATGGACGCACTCATTCGCGGATAGGGTGGCGCCAAACTTAGTCCAACCCAAGTTTGGAGCCAGCTTCATTTAGGGTGGTCCCACGTCTAAAAAAAAGCCAGCAACGTAATTTTTCAATGATTTTTATTAAAATCTTTATTATATTTTACAATTAAAAAGGATATTATTGAATTTTAGAAAATATATTTACATTAATTAGGATTAGATATAAAAGGAGAAGAGATATTTTGTCTAGGATTTCTTCTTCTTTGCTAGAGTTTACTTTCTCTATGAGCAACTAAACATCTCCTGTTAAGGTTAAGAGCTCTGTTTATTTTATGGATTAATACTATTGTCATTCTATTTTGATTAATGTATTGATTCCAATTTCAAGGATTCATTTTCGTTCTTCATGTTAAGAATTAGGATATATCGAAAGAATAACCCTTGTTCTAATTGAGTTATTGTTAAATCTTGGAAAAGTAGTTTATTTACTTGAACAACAGCTTAAAAACAATTTTTTCTAAACGCTAATTATCTGGACTTAACAGGATACGTGATATATAATTCTCTTATATTTGGGTAATTAGGCTTTTGTGGTTAATAAACTAGAATTGGACTTAAACCTCTAATCGAAATTAAGTTACTAAGGAATTGACGGTTACTAAGTTAGAAGAGACTAAATTACAAAGGAATTAGGGTTTAGTCAAATATAATTTGTCATGAATTGAATCTTGCATAATTAAAATAGTTAGTAAAAAATAGAAATTCGGAAAATAAACAATTCTAAAACTTTAACTTTTTTTTTTTTTTAGCTTTCATGCCAAGTTTACTGTTTGCCTTCTAATTATTTGAATTTACTGTTTAATGCAATTAAATTTTCAAAATACCATTTTCTACTTATCTAACTAAGTGAATCAACCATTGTTACTTGATCCATCAATCATTGTGAGATCAATTCTCACTCACTTAAAATATTACTTAGTACGACCTAATGCACTTACCAATTAATTTATAAACTTTAAATTCCGCACCATCCAACCTTCATTCTCTTCCACTTGATGTCTAGAAGTGGCGTCCCCGGAAGAAACACAAGGAACATTATCTCTATGTTTCTTTATCCTAACCGAATCCCATTTAATTAACTCTCTCCAAATCCCTAATACTCTTCTTTTTTTTATTTTAATTTTAAAGTTTAAATTTTAAACTAAAAAAAATTAAAAATATTTTATAATAAAAAATTATTTAATTAAAATTTTTCTGTAATTATTCTAAAAATAAAAAATAAAAAAAACTAAAATTGCAGAAATTAATTAGTACTTAAATTCTAATAATATGAAAAAGAATATTTTAATTAAAAAATAATAATATCATTTTTATTTTTTATAATATTATTTTACACATGAATGTTTTGCAATATATTTATATGAATTTATAGAAAAAAGGTGTCATCAATTAAAATAGAAGTGAAAATATCTTATATTTTTAATTATTAATTGTTTTTTTAATTTTAGTACTCGTCATAAATTGCACCAAAATATAAAAATTTTCAATGAACGATCTGAATTATAAATGTAAAGGAGTGTTAGTGATCCGTAAATTTTATGATTTGTACAATTAGTTATTATTAATATTTTTAATGCTATAAAATTTTATTTAATAGTGTGAAATTATTCTTTTTTTATAGTTAAATGATGATCAAATTTTAATAAAAAAGAATATTAGGAACTAAGAAATTTTGTAATTTGTAGACATCAATTAGTCATTATTGATATTTTAATGGCAAAAAATTTTATCCATATAAAGTTATTCATTTTTTTTAATAGTTAAATATTGGTCAAATTTTAATAAAAATACAGACTTATAAATTTTTTCTTTAATAAAAATGTTGACTCCTTGACTTTTTTTTTAATATATTTATAAATAGATATATCTGGACGAAAAAAAAACCTAGCATCGTGATTCGTGAGTTAGTTGCAGGAAAGCACTTCCCATATGTTCGAAAATCCGTACCGTGTAGAGACATGATTATGAACATTCTAAATTCCAAATTCTAAAGTGTGCTACTACCTTCAAATACCCTAGTCCACAGGTCATAATATAATTAATTCCTAACTAATTTAACAATTTAATTAGGAAAAAAGAAATAACATGGTTGTTTCGTGCTGAGTGCTGACTTTTCTTAATTACATGGTCGACTCAGTCATAGTTCCAAGCTTATACAACATTCTTCCCTCCCTCACCAACGCCAACAAAACTGAAACTCAAACTACTCTTCAACATTCAGTCTGCATGTAACGTTTTTTTTTTTCTTCTTACTATATGGTTTTCCCGAACGGATAACGGAAACTTCAAACTTTGGCTTGGGAAACCATTTCTTCTTTTCTAACGGTTTTCGCATGTTTGAGAATTGAGGTTCGCGTTCGTTCCTTTTTCCGTCAACTCTTTGACAGAATTTTTTTTTTTTTTAACGATTTGATGCCTTGTGAATTTTTATCACCTTCCTCTTTCTTGATTTCTCCGAAATCAAACACAGCCTTCGTGCCTGCAAGTTAATTCTGATTCTGCTTCGTTTTGGTTCGTAAGAGTGACTCGTTGATTCTATGTCAGTTCATTCATCAAATTCCTCATCAATACGGGGGATATTGATAATTTCCATGTTGTCATACTCTGATATTTTGTTGATAGTTATGAACCCTTTGTTGGAGTTGGTTGGCGTGGCGAGAACGAGTTTGGAGATTGAGTTGACTATGTTTTTGACTTTTTGTAACTGTTTGAGCTCGCATTTTCAAGCAACATTCTCAATAGTCTCTATAAATATAATAAATTTCTGCTGATTTTGCAGGCTCGAGAGTTGAATCTTATCTTTCACTGAAAAGAGTGTTTTCTGGGAAGCTAAGTTATGAATGCAAGGGAACCAAAATTTGTTCGGTACGTTTGCTCAAAGCCCGGTGTTGCTATATGTATTTTTAATTTTTTATGGTTTTTTTTTTTTTTTTACTATATTTCCAAGTTCATTACTCCCTTTATTGATCTTAGTTTTTCTAATTGGAACTATGAAATGGCATAGCTGCTAGTAATTAATGAGACTTGATCATGATTGATTTTGGTGTATGTAATTATCATTTGAATAAAGAAATTCTAATATAAAAGGGCTGAACTTAGATATATACATACATGACAGGGTACTGTGGTGTCATTTGATATATGCAGTCCATCCTAGTTAGTAGGTAAGGCTTAGTTGTTGTGTGATCGACAGATGTTGAATTTACAGGCTACATTTATATTTATCTTCAGGTTTGAAGACTGGAGGTCAACATCATCGGAGCAAGAGAGTTCTATTAATAATGGATATAATGAAAGAAAAGGTATGCCAAGTGTAGGTGCTGTTTTGAAGAGTATTGGAAGAAAACTGGAGAGTGGTTCAGAAAAGTTCAAGAACTTGAGGAAACCTTCAACTGTTCATCCTGTAAGTGATAGACCAAAAGAGAAACTGGCTTCTAGAAGAAGCAACATTCTTGATCCACAAGGACGAACCCTTGAAAAATGGAACAAGATTTTTGTGATCACATGTGTGATGGCAATCTCCGTGGATCCGCTCTTCTTTTACATTCCAGTGATCAATGACAAAAAGAAATGTCTGAATTTGGATGGCACGTTGCGAATCACCACTAGTGTTCTTCGAACATTCTTTGATCTTTTCTACATTCTTCGCATAATCTTTCAGTTTCGAACAGGGTTTATTGCCCCGTCTACTCGTGTTTTTGGAAGGGGTGAGGTGAACAATAATCCAGTGGCTATAATGAAAAGATACTTAAGTTCATACTTCATCATTGACATCCTCTCTATTATTCCAATTCCGCAGGTATCATCACTGTCCATTTCCTTTTGTGTAGCCAAAATGAAAAGACTTTCCAGTTCACTTTGATATTGTTTTAACACTTCAGGTGCTGGTTTTAGCTGTAACTCCAAAGATGAAAAGCTCACCGTTTTTAGCAAAGGACTTGTTGAAGTATGTAATATTGGTCCAATATGTGCCAAGACTTCTGCGGATATGGCCATTATTCAGAGAAGTAATGAGAACTTCTGGTATATTGACCGAGACTGCATGGGCTGGAGCTGCTTTTAATCTTGGTCTTTATATGCTAGCAAGTCATGTAAGCTGCTTGGATAACCTATCATCTGCTAATTATGATATGCTAAGTTTTCTATGATCACCAAAATCAAAGTTGTTTCTATTACCAGGTTGTTGGAGCTAACTGGTATATGCTTTCAGTAGAATCAGAGGCAAGATGCTGGCGCAAAGTGATGGAAAATGATAGGCACTTTAAAGATTCATACCTGGGCTGTGGACCAAACAGAGAATTTGTCATACCACTTCTCAGTAAAAATACTACTTGCCCTTTCATTGACCCTGATCAAAACCAAGACCCAAATGCCTTTGATTTTGGAATATTCAATGATGCTTTAGAATCATCTGTGGTGAATTCCGAAACAGATTTTCTTAAGAAGTTCTTCTACTGCTTTTGGTGGGGTTTACGCAATTTGAGGTTTGTGAATAGTCTTATTTTTTGTGCTAATTAGATAACACCTTGTAATTGATTAGAACATGACCATGACAAAGCCAAAAGCAATAAACTCTCTCGTTCTTTTTTACAGTTCTGTTGGACAAAACCTCAAGACAAGCACCTACATTGTGGAGATACTCTTTGCCATCTTCATAGCCATTGCTGGATTGGTTTTATTTGCATTACTTATTGGAAACATGCAGGTATGACTTGGTTAG
The DNA here is from genome assembly GCF_014773155.1 of Arachis stenosperma. Taxonomy (NCBI): domain Eukaryota; kingdom Viridiplantae; phylum Streptophyta; class Magnoliopsida; order Fabales; family Fabaceae; genus Arachis; species Arachis stenosperma. The sequence goes on along the minus strand of NC_080382.1, from coordinate 2,771,559 downwards.
GACTATTAAAATACATGGATCTCACAAGTCACAAAATTACATGTGTCATTATATGATATCGCTCTGTGTTCACTATTCTTACAGAAATATTTGCAATCAACAACTGTTAGAGTTGAGGAGATGAGAGTCAAGAGGCGCGACGCAGAAAGGTGGATGTCTCATCGTATGCTTCCTGAGAGACTGAGGGACAGAGTTAGACGGTATGAACAATACAAATGGCAACAAAATAGGGGTGTTGAGGAGGAGGCATTAATTCGCACCCTCCCTAAAGATCTAAGGAGGGACATAAAGCGTCATCTCTGCTTGGCTTTAGTTAAAAAAGTGGGTATTATCCATAATTATGTCTCAATTATGCATTTTAATCAACTAATGATGATGAACATGTTATGTTATTTTGTTTTGCTTTAGGTGCCAATATTTGAGAAAATGGATGAGCAGTTGTTGGATGCAATGTGTGATAGACTGAAGCCGGTCCTGTATACAGAAAAGAGCTACATTGTTCGCGAAGGAGATCCGGTTGATGAGATGCTTTTTGTCATGCGTGGAAACCTCGCTTCCATGACAACAAACGGTGGAAGAACTGGTTTCTTCAACTACACGGTTCTTGAGGCAGGTCAGTTCTGTGGCGAGGAGCTGTTAACATGGGCCCTGGATCCTCACTCCTCCACAAATCTTCCCACCTCAACCAGAACAGTAGAAACCATATCAGAAGTTGAAGCCTTTGCTCTCATGGCCGATGACTTGAAGTTTGTTGCTTCCCAATTTCGACGTCTTCAGAACAAACAACTTCAGCACACTTTCAGGTAGACTAACTTTAATTTCCTCTTTGGTTATGCATAATCAGTTACCTTACAGTGGCATAGTCTACTCCACAAGAAACTAGTAATAGTTCAAAACCATAAACTTTGTTGTAGTAATATGCTTGTTTATATATAGTCCCATCAGAGTATGAACTCATCAGCAATCATAACATAGCATATTCAACAATGTGTTGTAATTACCAGGTACTATTCGATGCAATGGAAGACATGGGCTGCCTGTTTCATACAAGTAGCATGGCGTCGATACTGGAAAAAGAAGGTTGAGAGGCAATTACGCGAAGCAGAAGACAGGCTACAAGGTGCCTTTGTAAATGAGGATGAATCCTCTCTAAGCCTTGGTGCAACCATATATGCATCACGGTTTGCTGCTAATGCATTGAGAAACTTGAGAGAAAACAGCGAACGCAACAAGAGAATGCCACAGAGACTACCTCTGCTTCCTCCAAAGCCCGCCGAGCCAGATTTCTCTACTCAGGAACACTAGAGCGCCGGGCTGTGCCTCGCAGTTCCAACCACTTGAATGCAGATACTATTTCTTATACATACAAATTACTTGCAGAAGAAAACTTGGTAAACATGTCCACATTACACAGCATTTGTGTGTGAACATGTGTATATGCTGCTTTAATTTTTTAAGGCAAGTATAGTTCATTTGTTGTTCATGATGAAATAACAAATTCATGTAAAATTATGCCCGATAATGTCCATGATCTGAAAAATAAATTGTAGCAGACATGTATACAAGGAAAAGAATGAAGAGAAATGTATTTTTTTTGCAGTTGGCAAGGCAGAGGTTTCATATATATAGAACTCATTTTATTTATTTATTTATTTATTCATGGCTGAGATGTACAGTCCTGGCAATCTCATATTCATATCATATCATATAACTTTAAATTTCCTTCTCATACTTCCAGCTGCTGCATGACCCCAAAAAAAGGGGAAGAAATATATAGTTAGATTATGAGAAAGTATCATGTTAGAAGTTCTAAGTTGCAGTTAGAAGAATATGAATTAAAGAAAAAGACATTACTTGGAGCAGTTTGTTTTCAGGTCAATAGGAGGAATTGTGACAGACACTTCACACAGTTTGGGAAGCGGAGCTACACTTTTAGGATCATACTTGCCTATCTTGGCCAGTTCTTGCTTGAGGCACTCACATATAACTGTTCTATCTTTTAGCGTTGCGGTGTCAATGTGTCATCACTCATTTTCTTGATGACGTCTCAGCATGATTGAGGCGGCTTCTTTGTACTGTTTCCTTCAAGATGGGACACGCAAGCGGCGATATCCGAGATCACTAGATCACTGGGGGCATGAGATTATTAATGCCTCAAAACCATCAGCTTCACAGCTTGAAAGGAGAATAAAAATGGAGACAAGAAGCAGCATGGCTACTCCATCATGAGTGCTTGCTGATTTTGGCATCTTCATTGTTCACAAAGTCCCAACTGAGTGACTATCAATTTTATAAAGAAGTGATTCTTGTAATTTATAATTAGTTAGCTATGAACACACCCAATGAAGAATCGCTACGGCCAATCATATGACTATTCTAGCTGGGATATTCTCTCTATTAAGGCATAAAGACATTGAGGATATAACTTGATTTGTCCCTATTTTATTTTATCTTATTAAATTTGGTTTAATATCAAAATTAAAAATAAATAAATAAATAAATTAACTCAATACAAAATTAATAAATAATGATAATTTATTTTCTAAAACTAACAAATTTAGTTAATTATTAATTTTTTATTTTAACGTCTAAGTAATTTTGTTTGTAACAGTTATTTTTTATCAATAGATTTTTTTTGCTATAAATGAAAAATTGTTTATAATTTAATTAAGTTCAACTCTTGAAAATAAAAATAAAAGATATTTTTATAAGTTATATACAGTGAAGAGTATTCTAAAAAAGTTATGGACAATTTCTTTTAATTTTCATATCCTCATCCTCATTATATATAATACACATAGAATAGAAGTATTAACATAGATATTGATGTCTAACAAAATTTATTTTAATATATTTTTATTCTTACTACTCAATTTTTTTACATCCGTTATTAATCGTAATTCTATTTAAAAGTTTAAACTTCTTATGTTTAACTATCTACTTGTTTACATTATATATTAAAAATGTGAATTGGATGAAAGGATTAATCTAATTTTAAATTTAATTTTATTCATATTAAATGGGATTACCACTCAAACTTCAACCAAATTGAAATGGATGGTGGTGTCAATCTTATTCATAAGTGATATGAAAATCAGTAAAAAGACATGAAAAAATTTAAAATATTGGATAAATAAATTATTTTTATAACTAAATTTAATCACAAAACGATTTTTTTTTTCTCTTTTTTTTGTTTACAATGTCGGCAAAATTTGGATTTGGATCCATTTAAAATTCCGCGAGTTTCATCCTTTTTATTTAGTAGTCCGTTACTACTTAAGACTTAAGAGTGGTTAAAATTGTTATTATTCTCTTCTTTCTCTCCCTCTCCCGGAAATCGAGATAGGTCCTTTTTCCGAACCCTAATTTCCGTTTGCCCCAAAACTTTTCTTTTTGCCTTGTCTCTTCAAGTTCCCAATTGCTTCTTCTGTCAATTCTGCAATGGAGATGATGGATCACAGAAACTACAGCGGTAATATGTACAATCTGTTCGTGAAGCACTTGGACGGGAAAACCTTAACCCTAATATTCCCTTCTCCGATCCTCTTCGCCAAAACCATAAAGGATCGCCTCTTCGACCTTACCGGCATCCCGCCGCACCACCAACGCCTCGTAACCGGTTTCCGCCACCTCAACGATGAAGGATCGGCCATCTGCTCGCCGGATGGCAGCAACATCTTCCCGACAGTGCGACTCCTTCTGCGGCTGAAGGGCGGCAAGGGAGGGTTCGGATCGCTGCTTCGAGGTGCGGCGACGAAGGCCGGGCAAAAGAAGACGAACAATTTTGACGCTTGCAGGGACATGAGTGGGAGAAGGCTGAGGCACGTGAACGCGGAGAAGAGGCTGGAGGAGTGGAAGGCGGCGGAGGAGGAGCGGCGGCTGGAGAAGGTTGCGGAGGAGTTCCTGAAGAAGCAGATGAAGAAAGGTAAGAAGGGTGCTGGCGATGGAGAAGCTCACAAGTATGTTGCCAAGTATAGGGAAGAGTCTGAGCGCTGTGTCGCCGAGGTTGCAGAGTCTGTGAAGGAGGCTTTGAAGTCTCTCAATGGTAAGAGAAAGGGTTCTGAAGCTGCACTGGAGAAAGCTGATTCTAAGAAGTTGAAGATATGGTAAGTAAATTCCTACTTTCTTCTTTGGATCTTTTTTGTCTACTTGTTTATGTGTAGAATGATTGCGTGATAACTATGCTTGGATTTTTGAATTTGGATTTGGTTTTGGTTTTGTATTCTGGTGATTTGGAAAAGGAAATTATTTATTGATAATCTGATATTTATATTTATGGTTTTTTGAATTTTCTAGGATGGGGAAGAGAAAATTGAATGAAAGTGATAGTGACGATTCTGATGAGAGTGATGATGAAGGGGGGAATCAGAAATCCATTGTGTTGAATAGCCAGACTGAATCGGATACTAATAAGGCGGAAGGCAGTTCGGATTCAGTATCTTGTAAGAAACAGAGCGGAGACTCTTCTGGTGCAGGCTCTTGTGAAAGTGGATCTGAAGAGGAGAGAGAAACTGTACTAGAAGGCAAAGTAGAAGCTGTTGGATCCCCGAGTGGCGAGGCCACTGAGGCCAAACTCATTGATGCTGTTGAACCTGTTGTATATGAAGAGATGATAGGGGCTGCTACAATGCCTTGTTCAGAGTCAATAACTGTGATTAGTGTTGAAGATAATGGACATCAGGATTGCAATGGAGCTGTTGGTCAAGCCTCAGATAATCTAAGCTCAGAAAATGGGGCTGGTGCAAGCAAATCGAATGACATGGAGATTGATGAATCTCTTCAGCATAAAGCGTTAGTCCATGAAGAAATCTCACCAAGCACTAGCATTCCCGCATTGGAGGAGCCTCTGAATTTTGAAGCTTTTAATTCAGCTGCAGAGCTTGAGGTATATTTTTAGAACATATGATCATCTTGATTTTGATTTTATGGATCTATTATTAATCATTTGATTTGGAAATGCTACTCGGAATTTTGATGTTGGGGAAGTAATACTCCTGATTTATTGAATGCAAGTCTTACGGTAAAACATGTACTTTCAGAATTGCGGTAAAGTTTACGTTACCTGATATTAGTGCTTCAGCATGAAAATAGAGTTACCATTAGTGCAGTTTTGTTAATTAGAGTGTTAGCTGAGTTAGCAGAGTTAGTTATAGGAGCACTAACTTATCAATAGGTAGTAGTTAGTTACAGATATTTTGGGCAGCAGTAGGTTAGTTGACTTGCTATATAAGGAACATGAGCTAGGAGTCTCAAGTGTTGTTCACCATTCATTTGGCTAAGCATTCTCTCTCTCTCTCTCTCTCTCTCTCTCTCTCTCTCTCTCTCTCTGCCGCATTTGCACCTTCAACAGTTTATAAACCTATAACTGGAATATAACTGTCCAATGTCCATTTCCTTCTGAAATCTGACTTATTCCTGTGTTATGGTATCAACAGGTTCTTGGCTTGGAAAGGTTAAAATCTGAATTGCAATCTCGTGGGCTGAAATGTGGAGGAACTTTGCAGGAGCGTGCTGCCAGGCTTTTTCTTTTGAAATCCACTCCACTGGAGAAAATTCCAAAGAAGCTGCTTGCGAAGAAATGAGCAGCGCTATATGGTGCATCAACCTGAGAAGCTGATCTCTTTTTGTACAGTATCTTATAGCTATACTAGTTTTTCTTTGCAGGCAGAGGCGAGTGTATCTTGACTTGGGAACAGAATAATTCTCGTTTTTCTCCCCTGTTCCTTTTATGAATCACTCTGGCTGTGTATGTGTATTCAATGTGAAACCAGTCTAATGCATCACAGTCATGGACAGTTCTAATTTACCCTTAAGATGACTCTAAATTTTCTAATATTTAAATGGCTGATGCTGGCCTTCAAGTTCAAGTACACTGAATGCAGGGCCTAATAAATGATTTGCATGCGAATTTATTCTTTTGGGTTCTTGATAATACTATTAGCAGAACTGCAGAAGTATGTAAAATTTTTATTTTATATTAAATGTATTGGAAGTTTAATCGTTTTATTAAAAAAATTCGATCAGTAAGCGTATTGTAGAATACAAATTAGCTAAATTTTAACTATGTATATACTGTATAGCTCTTTAAAAATATAAAATTTAAATTTTTTAATTTTTTTTTTTTTACTATGAAATATTTTAACTTGCATGCATTTACAATAATACAACGTGTATACAAATTAGTGTTTAATTTTAATGTCCTTACAGTATAGAATATTTAACTCTAAAATGTTTTAAATAGTTGGCTAATTACCTTTGCTTTTTTGGACAATTATTTTTTTTAATTTTTACTAACGTATTATTACGTAATTATATTGTGAAATATTTACACTAATATTGCATTAAAAAAATTGAATTTTTGGTTAAAATACTTTTTTTTCTTTAATCCTTAATGGAAGAACTGAATTTCATTAAATAGAGTATGAGACATCAAAACTAAGCAAAACAGCAATACACAAGAAAATAGTACATACATACCAGCTAAATATTTCTCTATAAAGTGTAATTGTGAAAATGCCTATATTGATCGTCCTCAATAGCCAAGTATCTGGATCTGACTCCCGCCGTAATTGTCAAATTTAACCAAAGGCTGTCTAAATAGATAAAGTAGAATCAATGCTTGCCCTGTTGACCACAACATCGCATTTTCCTTTGTACAAGTTAATACATCAATATTGCTTTCCAATTGTCAGATGGATTGAATACAGTATACAAGAACAATGTGGCAAATTACAAAAAATGAATCCAGTTCATGGCTGGTAAACTTTCCCCTTATTATTATTGTACAACACAACTATATAAACTACATTGAATTTGTGAAAAATAATTAAAAGAATTGCAAAATCGTAGAGGGTATTATTTCCTCCAAGGTAACTGCAATTGCTCCACATGCATGCACAAACAATCTGAAGTTAGTTCATAAACTTTCTACAATTGGGGGCTCCACATCGGCAGGGAACTTTGAGTTCACTCCTGTCATCTGGATCGAACAAGTAATCATACCTGTTTCAACATTCAGAGTTATAAAAAGAAAGAGTAAGAAAATAGCTGTTATTCATTCCGCACATTCAACAAAACAAACCGTACGTTAATTCTTCACCCGCAGAAAGATCGGTCTTGGCAATAAGAACAATCCGACTCTCTTGATCATTCAGACTCATTATCCTTGCATAGCAGTTCGGGTTGCACTGTATAATTCACATATAATACCCCACTAAACATAAGTTTTCATTGTTTCTTCTCTCTGTTAGCATCACAAGTAATTAATGTACAAGTAACTTACAGAATGGTTTATCAAACGTGCAATATTGCCCTTTTCAGTTGCGTCGATTACCACGTCCTCACTAATCTTGAACAGCTGCATATTTTCATTTCAGTTAAAATCAATCATTTAAATAACTAAGGCAAAAATTACAAATGAACAAGATATAAAGATATATCTTAGAAGGAGAAGAAAACTCACATAACAATCTTTGCCTTCTAAACGATACTTAACTTCCCTCAGATCAGCAACACTGCGCCTAACATGCTCGCCACGGTACTCAACAACCTGAAAAAACACGTATAAAGAATGTTAGAGAAGAAACTTCGTGTAATCATATGTTATGCACTTAAATGGAGAGGCCCCATTTCTCCTGAAAATTACCATTTCTCCTTCTTGTAATTCTCTTCGAGCAAAGAGGCCCCATCCATGGACACCCGATTTTCCTAAGCAAACTCTACTGCTTTCAGTTTTCTGAAACCACAAAGCATTCAAAAATCACAAGATAAGGCTCTGAAGTATGAATTAATAATTAGGATAAAGAAAAGAAGCTTGAACCCTAGCAAACGGAGAGGTTAACTAACCTGTAAATGGTGAAGACGTTCTTTTAGAGAAGAAAATGCTTCAGCATCCTATCATCCAAGAAGTTCAGACTTCAGATTTTCATTTTGCTCAAACCAAAAAGAAAGAAAGCTAGCACATTTTTAAATTTCAAGAGCAACCAATCTAATATGCTTGCAGATTACCTCGTTGCTGGCCAGTTTAGCTATAGCATCTAAAGAATGGAGATTTGGACCCCCAAGCAAGTGCATTACTGGGACAGTATCGCTCTGCCAATATCAAATAAATTATATAATGTAAAAAATATTGCATTACTTTTATGTATTATTTAGATAAGATGAATGGAATGCAAGACAATATCTTTAGATGTTAGTATTATGATAAGTCAAACATTATGTTCTGAATCATTACCTTCTTGGAAGACCTTACATAGACACGACACCTGGCAGCAGAGAGTGGCTCAACCTCATAACTATGAGATTTTGATGAATCAACAAGGAGTTCAATATTGTTGGATGATGAAACGAGATTTGATCCCTTATAGCATCCCTCCTTATTTTGAGAGAATACTCCCTCATCTGTATGTACAACTAGTACGGCCTCTGGCTTTGGCACCCTGCAACAAAATCAAGGTAAAAAGCATTAGTATTTCAAAAACGAAAACTACATGTTAGTAACAAATACTATGTGTAATTTAGTGAATAAATCTCAAACCTGTGAAATTTACAATAAATTAGCTTCTGTGTTTTTTGTTTCCCATTCTTCTCAACAGAATGCAACTGTCAATTTTAACAACATCAAGTTATTAACATATAGTATAATTCCATATCCCATTCTTGCCAAATAAAAGAACCCTGAAACCTACTTCCATGCTATATCCCATTCTCGACGCGCACATAACATGAAAATATGTTGCACACTTGCAACAACTTGTACACGAACCATGCATTTGTTTACATATCACGCAAGTCTGCATCCAAAGAAGACAACAAGCACTTCAGTACTGAAAGTCTGATACTAAGAGCACAGAAAAATAAGAGAGTAAAATAATTCAAATATTCAATAACAACCTCTTTTACCCTATACTCCAATATTTTACCTTAAGAAAGGATTCAGGAGGAATTTTAAGGATTCCAACGGCTGGTTCCATCGCCTCGTGGTTTCTGAAAAGAACTTCCTGCTGAAACCAAGCACATGTTACGTGAACCCACAACATGTCCACGTCGGTTGGCTTAAGAGCACCACCTGCAGAATGTTTCCAACAATATCATAAAAGCTTATTTATTAGCGTTGGATGGCGAAGTTGATCATCACATATAAAATTTGCAAAACAAAAATCTCATTATGGGCACAATTTAAGACTTCATACACAATCATAATGAACATTACATGAAGCTTATAAGATAAAGGCCTTGTTTGGGTGAGCTTCTAAGAAAATGTCTTTTTTTTTAGTTATCTTTTTTTTTGAAGATCTTATGAAAAAGTAAAAATAATTTTATGTTTGAATATCTTATACAAAAAGATCTTTTTATCTATCAATTATGTTTGGATATAACGATATAAAAGTATTTATTTATTTATTTATTACATAAAAAACATCTTTTTTTAAGCAAAAAAAAATCTTTTAAAAAAAAATATAAATTACAGCTTCTCACAAAAGATTTTTTTTTATTTTTTTAGTGCTTTTACTTTTATTACTAGAAATTTGTCAAATACACTAAAAAATAAAAAATAAAAATAATCTTTTTTCAATTTATCAAAATAATAACACCCAAACAAGCACAAAATAAAAAGCATCTCTTGGTGAATTTCAAATAGGAATGAAAATTGTCTGATTTTGGAAAGAAGAAAATAAAATGGTAATTGACATGCCTTTAACTGGACAGAGGCAACACTCTCTCTCAATGTCAGGAGTTTCACAGACTCTACAAACCCAAGAAGTAAAATCCTTAACATTCTTTGCCCCGTAGCATTCTTGATGGACAGCAATTTGGCACCTGCACAATGAACACGTGAACAGAATAATTCAGTTTTCTTCCCTTCAATTCTCCTAAGTAAGAAAACAATCATGAGAGTGCTGGTAAAGAATATCAACTATGATGAAAACACCTGTTACAGATAATAATTTTGTTGTCATCCCAGTCTTCAACCCATCTACAAATGGCACATCTTTCTGTAGTCCATTTTGCATAAACTGGCTCGTACTGCTCTGTGAAAATAAGGTAAAGTGAAGTAAATTTTTGTCTTTATTAAAGGCAAAATACATGACCGTAACTAACCATGACACTTGAAGGCTTCATTATATAGAAGTCCGCATGAAATAAACATTTACCTTGCAAGAAGGAAATCAACTGCTGCTGATCCAGGCGAGCTCCAGCTCGTGAATTGTGTTTGGTGATCTGGAAAAACATTAAATGTCAACCACAAAAAAAAAAAAAAACCAAAAAAAAAAAGTAGCATAACTGGTACAAACCCATTTTATTAGCGGTAGCATTGTGCTTTCCACTTTCACAGTATGTTTCCATTTTTTGGCTTTGCATCCTGAATGTCGTTCCCATTCAGGAAGATTATACTTTCTTGTACCGCAAGAGCTGCACTTGCACATAACCCTGCAATAAAAAACAATAACATGAAATTCAATGAATTTTGGAAGTCGCTTAGATTAGCTAAGATAAAAAACTGCTGGGGGCTTACAAATGAAGCTTTGGAAGGTAAATTCCTTTCATGTCATTGCATACCACCGCTAGCTCTTCAGGTATTGCAGGTTTTTTGCTACTCTCTGTTGATCTGTCCCAAATAACATTATTCCTAAAACACTGAATGACCATAAACAAATGAGTGAAGGGAGCAACAAATAATAATTGCATACTTTATTTTTGACTTGTAGATTTGCGGTGCTGTTAATTTATAATTGAACTTTCCCTTGCAGTCTGGGCAATAGTAATCCATATTTTCCAAATCCTGCATCCAGAAATCAATCAGTTATCTTCCAAATATTTGTGAAGTAAGGAGTTGGGAAACCAACCAACCAGCAAGACAGAAGTGAAAGAGACAAAAGGCGCTAAGTTAACCATGATATGATACCTTGAGAAGTTTGCTGGAAATTTTGTCACATTCAGCATGCACCCAAACATTACAACCATCACAGCATACCTAATTGTCAAAATTTGGATTAATTATTGAAAATAAAATACTCTAATTCAAACAGAAGCAAAATTAGAAGGCAGATAATCTCACCCAATTCCCACCATCCGAGTGGTGCCAAATCTTCTTGCAAATGCCGCAATATTGTTTTGATTTTTGTAACTGTGAGGAGACAACCAAAAACATTGAAAATTAGTTGGCTGTCATAAATTAATATAGTCAAGAAAGTAAAAACATGTCAAATGAGCGAACGGAAGAACCTTATCACAGTGTTTACAATAAGGTAGAGGTGAATCCTTCATCTTCTTCTTGGGTTTAACCCGCAACATCAAACCGCACCCAGCACAGGATACCGCATCCTACAGAAACAGAACTACTAAGATTGATTTTGACTAATGCGGAGTAGACTCAGTCATCAATTATCACAATACTACTAAATGAAGCTTTGAAACATGGTCTCATAATTAGTCATGGAGATATGCAGCACAAAATGGAAGAAATTAATATCACCTGGCATTGGCTGTAATGGTCTTGCTCAGCATTGGAACCTGCACCTTTCAAATGCTCGCCAATTTGCTCGGGTAGCAATTGTGTGTCCAGAATTCCATCTTCCGCTAACATGGCCTCCTCCATAGCCATTTGAAACTCACTTGTCTTGCTCTTGTACAACTGAGTCTGCCCCTGGAATCTAAATGCAGACAAATTTCAATGAGTAAATGGCAAATGTTTTTTACAAGAAACGAACTGCATCCAAATCCAACAATGTTTAACAAACACCAACACACCTATCCATGAACTCCAAGAAGGGGAATAACATTCCCTGCTTCGCCCATGCATAATCCTATACACATGACAATTGCTTTAAATCCGAAGGACTCAAATTCAGAATCAGAGAGTAAGACACTACGGAGAAACATTACCCGCTGCTTTCCGCTTTTGGAATAGCCAAAGAACATAACGCAAATCGCGCCGGGAATGCAGCGGCTGAGGACGGATTTGGGAGCTTGCAAGAGAGGATCAATAACGAGAGCAGGCCAAGGCGGGTAGCTCTTGCCGCATTTTGCCCAAACTATGTCACCCAACACAAATTCGTCGAGCTTGTACACGTCCTTCCTCTTTCTGCAGTTAATCTCAGTTTTGAGGAGAGTAGAACGGATTCCGTTAACGCTTGTTTTAACCGTCTTAACTGAATTGAGAGAGTGGTGGTAGTCCGAATCACAGTGATGTGTCCAGGTGTCAAGAACAGAATCGCTGAATCTGGAGGGAAGAATCCTAGTGCGGCGTGGGGGTGAGCGCACTGGATCATGATTGAGCTCAGCAGGTGGCGTTGGAGTGGGTTGAGTGTAAACTTGATCGAGCTTGCGCTTCTTGGATTCTGTTAGCTTACTACATCGTTTGAGGTTATGGATTCCGGTTTTCAAATTGCGCTTTATTATCATCTTTGTTCAACCTTCAATTTGCAGAGAGAGAGAGAGACAGAGAGAGAGAGAGAGATGTACAAAGAATGAATTAAAGGAAGGGAGGTTGACGAGTTTGGAAAGAGGAAGACTCCAATCCGATCCAATCCCAATTTTTGAGGAGACCGCCATTTGTAAATATTTTTGGCGCCACTTACAATCGGTATTCTCTCCCCCTATGCACTAGCAGCACTACTATACTTTACACCACCCCGCTTTTATTCTTTTTGTATTTTTCTTTTTCTCATTATTAATTACTAATTAAGGTATTTTTTTCGAGAAAAAAAGGGCGTCACTAGTTTCTGAATTCTGATTGCTATGACATTTGATGTATTATAACTGTTACAAGAAATATCAAATACAATACAATAAATTATAAACTTCTGTGCCCAAATGATTTAATCAACTAAGGGCCGTTTGGAAACGGTAGAAGTAACGTTTTTTACTTTTAACTTATGAAAAGTAGTAGTGTTAATGTCTGGTTCAACTTTTAAAACTAAATTACAACTTTTTAAGAAGTTATTTAGGAGCTTATAAAGAAGTTAAAAAAAATAACTTCTCTCATAATACTTCTATTTTTCATCACATTTCTATAAAATAAGCAATTTTAGAGTTAAAAATTCAAACACAAAATAACTTATTTATAAGTTACTTTTAACAGAATCATTTATTGTTTAAGTTATTTTATCAAAAAGAGCTTAATTAAGTTGGTTACCTAAATTGGGCCTAAGTCCAACCAAGTTATTATAACTTAATTCAGTTTTACGCGTTATTATCTCTAACAACCTTTTGACTTGATGCATAACTATATATTACTGTCTTTTCTATGTAGATTTCGTTTTTCTTTTTGCATTCTATGTGTTTTTTTCGTTCTCTACATTCTCTTCGTTCACGATCAATGCTCTTTGATCTGATTTGAATATTTAGATCAATTATTTTTTAAAACAAGCTGTGAAATTAGATTTAAACTGATATTTTGTTTTCGAAGAGAATTAACAAGTTTACATTGTCAGTTAAACTAGTTTATTAGTA